>NC_090382.1:37066682-37413547 GCF_036365525.1 Heterodontus francisci
TCCACGTGACTCCAGTTAGATTCCAACATGACTCCAGTCAGATTGCAGTATGGCTTGATGTGGTTCCAGTTAAATTTCAGTGTCAATGCCTCCTTTTATCCCAGTGGAATTCTCCTCTTTTGATGCCAATGTCTTTCCCCTTTATATTGAGCAAATATGATTCTCCCCGTATATTCTGCCCATTTGTACCTGCATAATCATTTTACTCAGGCCTCTGAACATTTGGGGAAATGTTCAGAGTGAGATTTATGATCAAAAAGAATGAAAAATTTTACAAGCCCATGTTTATTGTTTAAGGGTGAGATACATCAAAAGAGCTTATATTTTTAAACCATTGTGATAATTTGCTTCCCTCACTACTTCTTTCGATTTCTTCCACCTTCTCTCTTTTATTTTACACCTGGTTAACTCCCATTTATCTGCATTATGATTTAATTGCATTCTTCACCAATGTGATTTGTTTTATTTATGCTAGAGTGATTTCCATTTATTTTTTGACCATGTAATTCCTACAGTTGGCTTTATGACAGCAAGCACACTCCAGAAGATACTGCTATGCATTTTTGGGAGTCTTGGGGCTCAAGTCTTGTTGGTTGAACTTGTTCCATGTGAATTAGACTCATACTTGAAGCAGGTGTTCAGAGCACTGCTCACTTTCCACAGCTCCTTCTGAGAATGGGTTAATGAATGGGTCTTTTTACTAAATTAAAGGTGCTGCATAAATGCAAGTTGTTTTACATGGTTGTACCATGTCTGAATTACACTGACTTGACTGAGCAGATGGTCTTTCCCGGCCTTCTTTTTGTATATTCATAGGTATGTGCAATGTGTAAGAAGTGAATGCACTGTCTCCTGTCCTCCCAATTTTCAGTCACCTCAATTTATCTGTATTCCGGCACAGAGGTGGCAAAGTTTTGGATGGTGGATTCTGTTGGATGGTTCCCAGAGCAGATAGTCAAACTCATTTGGCAGAATACCTCATCGCCAGAATTTTCAAATAAGCTCCAAGAGGTAGCTTGGCTGGTGGTGAGAAGGGCTTTCCCCGTCAGAACCTTCCTGCAAGCCGGGAGTCTCACCGCCTAGCAGCTGCAGTGGGGAATGAACCATCGCCCACTTTCTTCTGGAATGTGACTTTGCCATGCAGGTCTGGAAAGAGATGCAGTAGTTTTTGTTGAGGTTCATCCTGAGCAGCTCCATGTAACCTGTGTAAAAACCCTCAAGCTGTATGCACCAGAGAATGTTTGACATGGAATGTCAAATATAACCTGTAATGGCAAGTGTAGTGAGGCACTCGTGTACTGTATTGAAAGAAACTGATCTGTATTTCAATTTATGTAATGTCAATTGAACTGTTATGTAATGTATTTTTACCAATTTTATGAACAAAGTGTATTACTGGAGAAAAAAAACCTACATTTTTGGAAATAACGATTCCTGACATATCTGTCAATTCTCATTCATTTGAAGTGAAACTTACGTATTTTGAGCTAGAAGCATAGAAACATAAAAAAGATTTACAGTAAAGAAGGAGGCCATTTGGTTCATCATATCCATTCTGGCTGAAAAAGAGCCATCCAGTCAAATCCTACTTTACAACTCATGGTCTGTGGCTTTGTAAATTACTGCATCTCAAGTGCAAATCCAATTTATTTGTGAGGTCCAGATTCCCACCACCCTCTGGGTGAAAAAAAACACTCAATTCCCCTCTAATCCTTCCAGCAAGTACTTTATATCTAGGGCCCTGGTTATTGACTTCTCAAAAACAACTTATATTTATATAGTGCTTTAACGTAATAAAATGTCCCAAGGCATTGCACAGGAGCATCATAAAACAAAATATGACACCGAGTTACAAAAGGAGATATTAAGACAAATGACCAAAAGTTTGGTCAAAGAGATAGGTTTTAAGGAGTGCCTTAAAGGAGAAAAGCGAGGTAGAGAAGCAGAGCGGTGCAGGGAGGGAATTTCAGAGCTTCGGGCCAAGGTAACTGAAGGCAAGGCCACTAGTATTGGAGCGATTAAAATTGGGGATGGTCTAGAGGCCAGAATTAGAGGAGCACATATATCTTGGAGAGTTGTGGGCTGAAGGCAGTTACAAAGATAGGGAGGGTGAGGCCATGGGGGAATTTCTCTGCTAATAGAAATAGATCCTTCCCATCCACTCTAGGCCCCTCATAATTTTGTAAACCTCATTTAAATCTCCTCTCAGCCTCCTCTGTTCCAAAGGAAACAAACCCAGCCTATCTAATCATGCCTCATAACTAAAATTCTCCATTCTTGGCAAATCCTTGTAAATATCCTCTGTGCCTTATCTTGTGTGATTAGATCCTTCCTGTAATGTGGTGACCAGAACTGTGTGCAGTACTTTAGCTGCGGTCTAACTAGTTTTTTTATACAGTTCTAGCAATAACCTCCCTTTATTTGTAAATGTAAGCACAGCTTCATTTATTTAAATGGATTGTCTTTTTCTTTGTGATGATAAAACTCGCTCCTAGATTTGCCTCCATGTTCATGACTTCAGGCAGGAGGTTTAACTGACAACACCTCAAAGAGCTGATTTTCACTAAACTGTTGAAAAGTGACCAGTCACACTTTACCTTGTCAGATTCCCAATCAAATTATACACCTTTAAGATGTACAATTTGTTAAAGCAGACCCTGAATTGAATCGATCTAGATTGCACTTTCAAAGCCTCATACAACAATGCTTTGTAATATTCTAGTGTTTGGATTAGCTGTCTTCCTCTTCTTTGTGTTTAATGATTACATAGCTCTCTAGCTAATCATTAATTAGATTCATTGATTGGATGAGAGTTTCAGTTAACAGTTACTGCTTGCTGAGAGTTTTTGGAGAACACTGCGATTTAGATGCAGATGTTTTGGTAAGTGAAATTAATGTTTTTACGTTCTTCTCTTGTGTAGGGTGCACAGTTTAATGGCAGTTAAAAGAAAACATTTAACAGCAGGCAGGGTGCTTGCATTTACCAAATTAAAATAAGTCTCTGATACCCAAACCACAATACAATCATTACTAAGTAATGAACTATATTGCTGTTGTTCTAGCCACAGTCCCAAAGCATCTCTCTCCATTAGAGAGAGACAGTTGGTAATCTGCTTGCTAGGTTCAGTGATGATCACCCCTGTCTTTATCTTCAAGGGAGATGATTTAGTTACCGCTGGTCCCATTGCTTTCGTAATTCCTTCATACATCCCTCCAGCATCCCCAGATTCAGCAGCAGATTATATGCTGTTGCAGAGTTTCAACCAATATTGACTGGGCAATGCCAAGCATTCTGCTGAGACTTGTTTCTGGCAGTTCTGAGAGTATCTAGGTTTTGTTTGTTGGGGACTTGCTTGTGGTTCATGAGGGCTGTTCTCTTAGTTGCAGTAACTGGCTCCATTTCAGTCCAATAAGCCTCAAACCAGCCAGCATTCCTCAGATCTCTTTTCCCATATGCAGTGTGTGCAGAGTTAAAGACGGTGATGCGCAGATGATCCTATTTTGACGCCGCACTCTGACCTTGGGCATTGTTGTCCAAAAGAACCTGATCAAGGATGTTGAGGAACTCCTGGGTCCTTTTTGGAATCAGTGGCATGGCAAGTGTTGATCCAAGAATGACCTTTCTTCTTGGAGTAGCCTCCTTGTTTAAAGCCTGATTATGCTACACACCAGGGAGTGGCCAGTGTCACAGTCAGTGCTGTAATAGCTACGAGTGACAAGGACACTGTTGAGAGTGGTATGTCTGGTGATGATGAGGTCTAGCTGGTGCCTGTGTGCGATCTCGGATGTCACCAGGACACCTTGTGGCACGGCTTGACCTGGAAGTAGTTGTTTGTCACACAGAGTCCATGGTGATAGCATAGCTCTAGCAACCTCTGTCCATTTTCGTTCATCTTGCCAATCCCCTGGTGCCCTATGCATATTGGCCAAGCTGTATAGTTTGTACCCACCCTTATGTTGAAGTTCCCTAGACAGTACAGTCCCTCAGTGCTGGGAATCCTACTGATGGCAGCGTCAAGTGTCTCATAGAACTAATCCTTGAAATCTGGGGTGGAGGGGACTGTTGGGGCATACATGCACACGAGGTTAACTGGGCCTGCGCTTGTTGACAAGCAAAGAGTAAGAAGTCTCTCTGAGCCTTCTGTGGGGGGTTCAATCATGGCAAGTAGTGTGTTTTTTACTGCGAAACCCATTCCATACTCATGTGTTGCCTTTTGGTCTTTCCCCTGCCAGAAGGATATGTAGTGTTTCTCTTTAAGGGAACCACTTTGAGTAAGCCTGGTTTCTTGCAGCGCAGCAATGTCCACATTGAGCCGTGTAAGTTCTTTGTCGATCACAGGTGTCTTGCGTGTGTCATCGAATTGCAGAAGGTTGTTGATAAGGCCAGGATGCATGGTCCTTACGTTCCAGCTTGCGATGCAAAGGACTGGTGTCTTCTTGGTTAAGTTTGTCTTGCCTGGTGCATAGATTATTGACCTGTCTGTCGAGAGATGACTCTTTAAGTACCAAGCACCCATTGAAGCAAGCAGGCCGTGGTGGGACAGCACTTAACTGACCGCGCTACCCAATTTGGTGCAGGTGGTAGCTATCCAATGAGACGTGATGATCTCTCACACTGCTGGAAGTAACCCCTGATGCTCATACTCTATGCCAATCAAGTGAGAACTTGTAATCTGTATCTATTTCTTCCCGTGTCGTGCCAATGTTTAACCAAGTACAAGGGACGCATCACAACCACGACAACTCCAAGTTCAAATCTTGAGCTCAGCTCCTGCAGCCCAACCAAATTCACACAAACTGGAATTCCTTGCCTTGCTCTGTGCTCACTACCATGTGCATGACATCTTAAAATTCAATTTTTAAGTAGAATAGAGGCTGAACTTTTCCCCAATATTTTTCTTTTTTTTTTAAATGGGGTGGATTATAAATTGATTTCAAATTTATTTACTAACTACAACCTGAGCTGGTCCTGTCTCTTCCAATCCTCCTTGGTAATTACATGTCATTTAAAAATTGCCGAATGCCAGTTTGCTACAATGAGGTAATACTAAAAGAGTAAGTATATGTGTGTAAACTTGTAAAAAACAGCTTGCTTAGTACTGTTAGCTGCAGGCTTTGGATGAGGCTGTGCTTTCTTTCTTGGCCTTGTTGTGGCATGTGGTGGCAATCCTTTCTGATTCAGGCTAATCCCTTAATTACTAAAGGCTGCATTCTTTTGTTAATGAGCTCCAATTGTGTCAGCGGCAGAGAGAGGGTTAATAATTGTCACCTGCTGCCTGGCTTTGAGTGAGTTGAGAGGCCTATCATTGATGGAATGATAAGGAGTCAGGCCTTTCAGTCCTAGGCCTGAGTTTATCTGTGGCAACAAAAGCTCCCTTTGTTTGGGCAGTTTTATATTCAAACCTGCCTTTGTCCACAAGGCTTTCAGGAGAAACAATTTCTCTCTTGACTTTGTTTTAGATATGGATCACTTGAACTTGTGGCTGATCAGTTTTTTAATCAGATGTCCTATGGTTTAAAGTAACACCTAAAGTGGCAGCTAAAAGCCAGGTCCATTTGTAAAACAAGAAGTGGACTTTTGCAAAATTTTCAAATAAAAATGGATTTCCTGTGGCAATGCTTGTGATAAATTAAGGATATGTGATTTTAATCAGAGATTCATATAGCAAAGAAGAAGGCCATTTGGCCCACCATGCTTTTTCTAGCTCTTTGAAAGAGCTACCAATTAGTCCCACTCCCCTGCTCTCTCCCCATAGTATGGAAAAAAATCCTTTTCAAGTATGTAGAATCATAGAATGGCAGGAGAATTACACCATCTAATACACAATGCATTACATGAAATTGAACAAAGTGCTTATATCCTCACAGCCATCCTTACCTGGTCTGGCCTACATGTGACTCCAGACCAACAGCAATGTAGTTGACTCTTAACTGCCTTCTGAAATACCCTAGCAAACCACTCAGTTGTCAAGAGCAATTAGGAATAGGCAATAAATGCTGGCCAGAGACGTTCACATCCCATGAAAAAGTATTTTAAAAGTCCAACCCTATTCAGTATAAAAGGAATAAAAAGAGAGAAAACAAATCAAGATTTGCATTTATATAGCACCTTTCATGACCACAGGACATTCCAAAGAACTTTTGAAGTGTAGTCACTGTTGTAATGTAGGAAACACGCAGCCAATTTACACACAGCAAGTTCCCCCAAACAACAATGATAATGATAGGTAATCTGTTTTGCAATGTTGCTTTAGAGATAAATATTGGTCAGGACAGCAGGGATAACTGACCTGTCACAGACCTAAAACGTCAACTCTGCTTCTCTCTCCACAGATGCCTCCTGACCTGCTGAGTATTTCCAGCACCTTCTGTTTTTATTTCAGATTTCCAGCATCTGCAGTATTTCTCTTTTATTATCAGGGATAATTCCCTGCTCTTCTTTGAATTAACGACATGTGATCTTTTACATCCACCTGAGAGGGCAGAGGGGGCCTCAGTTTAATATTTCATCCAAAAGATGGCATCTCCGACAGTGCGGCACTCCCTCAGTACTGCACTGAAGTGTCAGACTTGATTTTTTGTTTTTACGTCCTTGTCGAAGATATTTTAATAACTTAAACGGAGACTTCGAGATTCGCTGCTAGGAGTTTATTGACGTGATATCATGGAGAGCCTGTACAGTCCGCACTGTAAGCAGCACTCTCTCGAACAAAAGAAGAGTGCTTACATTTATACACCAAAGTAAACGACTTTGCGCTATCAGTTCACATTCCTTGACATTAGTCATCCCAGACCCCATCAATTGTCCTTGAGTCTTACATTCCTTATCATTAATCTTACAGAGATGGGTAGTATTGTTTCAAAAGAGCCCATTGTTCCAAATAACAAAGGGTTACCTGATTATACCACAAAGGAGCAAATGTCCTGATAATTACAGGAATCACAGGCGTCATCTAGTCTACATGATTCCACATCATCAGCATTTACTTTTAACTATTTCATTCCTGCTTAGCAAGCATAATTCTTTTACTTATTTTCCCATGATTATTATTTTCTTCCACAGTCCTGGAATGGGTCTTGAACCCACAACCTTCTGACGCAGAGGCAAAAATGCTACCAACTGAACCACAGCTGACTACTTCAAGGCAGTGTTGTAAACTGATCAAGTTGAAGATAAACTCAACCACATAATATACTTCCTGTCAAAACATTTTCTAAATAGGCACACACTGAGGTCAATTAGCAACGATTTACTGTCAAAAGGGAAAGTTTTTCTCTAAATTAGCAGTTTCTTATAAATCCTGAAACATCCTGAGGTCAATTCAAGGCTAATTGTTGCTGAGCGTAGGTAAGACTGTTGATTTGTGTGATTTGCTGATTTGAGGCAATCTGCTGCAAGCATTACACTTCAGGTATGACCATTTCACTAGATAAAAGACTGTGTGTTGCTGATGGTAAGTCAGATGATATGCTCATTTATAATGGCAGGAGTGTTACTCTGTGTCATGCACAAGGAATTATTCTGCTGCTAACATGTAACTGTGTCCCTTAACGGTCACAAGGTTTAATGTTGTTATGAAAGCAGAGC
Source organism: Heterodontus francisci (assembly GCF_036365525.1). Taxonomy (NCBI): domain Eukaryota; kingdom Metazoa; phylum Chordata; class Chondrichthyes; order Heterodontiformes; family Heterodontidae; genus Heterodontus; species Heterodontus francisci. The sequence goes on from NC_090382.1 coordinate 37,074,271, forward strand.
CTTGCGTAATCAGAGTTTAATTGCCTCAGGTAGCAGGACATAATCCAGAATTTTTTTTATGTGGTTGTTAAGGAGATGTTCTGACATTTGGGAAAATTTCTCGCTATATTCCAAATGACTGAATTTCCTTTGTTTAAAAAGAAAACATTTTGTATCTGTAATCAAGTTTGACATCTGGGACAGGATTTTCCCTGCAGGCTTCTGAACCCCATCATCAGGCTCAAAAGGGGGTCAGACGCCTGTACTGAGTGGGAAACAGTCATTCAATGTGATTTTCACTGGAGCAGCCAATTAATGGCCAGAGGGCAGTCTTGCTGTCCAAGTAAGAATGGCGTGCAGGCTCTCGAAGCTGGAGGGAGAATCAGAGGCCTCCCAGCTTGAAAGCAGCAGCAGGATGCCATGGCAGGTAAGTGAGAGAGAGGATGCTTCAAAATAGAGGCACTCCGTCTCCAGCCTTTTCAACATTTAAATAAAAAAATGGCCTTAGCAGCCAGGCCACCACTTTGTGGGTGGGGGCGAAGGCCCTCTCCAAGGCAGCCCGTGGCTGCTGCTGCGCCCAGGCAAGCAGGGAGGGCCTCTAAGCCTGCCTAGAGTGCTGCCCACCACCCTGCTGCTGGGAGGCTGCTACCAGGCAGTTAAACTGTCCCCTGCCACCTCCTTGAACCCAGAGAACAAGTGAAAAATCCCAGTTGCTCTCCTTCATTTGGCCTTAAGTGGTCCTTAATAAGCTGAATTGGCTACTTGCTGCTTGCAGGTGGGTAGCCCTGCCACCTACACTGCGCCCCCATCCCACCTCTGGGAAAATGGCCCCAGTAGGGGCTCAAAATCCTGCCCCCAGAGTGTGTACTCTACATACTCCTTTCAGTTTAGATTGTGATATTGGCAGCTGAGAAGCAGTCAGTCCAATGTGGCTATGGTACAATAACACAGTGACCCAAGAAAGTGAGAAGAAATTCTAACTAGCAGTTTCGATCAGTGCCAGCCAGTTGTGTCACCTAGGCAGTACTCTTTCTTTACATAAAGTATGATAACTTGATCCACAGGTCTGCCAGGAGAGGCAACAGGTTCAAGAAGCAATCAAGCATGTTTCTGCAGGGAAAAAATAATGGAAAACTATAATAATAAGGCAGGTAGGCAGGATTATGATCAATCAGAAAGGACAGGCTTGTTTGGTGTATTCATTTCCTGTTCTTAAAAGATCTTATGTTCTTATGCCATGATTCTTATAATTAACATCCTTTACAGAATTTCAAAGTCAGGATATTTGTAAAAATGCAATCAGATTGCTAATTAGATAATGTGCCTAAGGCCTGTTTGGGAATGTTTACCTGTCTGATTGGTACCATTAATATATATCACCAGAGCCATCTAGAGATCATTATGCTAAAGAGTTGGTGCTGCATTCAACTAATTTCCCTGGCTTTACAGCAGGTCCTGGTCATCAGGCTGACTTCAGTAGTCTGTGTATCCTCTTACCTACACTGCAAGCCACTTTGCAAATGAAAATCCAATTGTGATTACATGGCTCAGTAATGAGCTAAGGAAAGCATGATTGAATGGTTGATCAGAAATACATAGGCCTGGGTGAATTCACGGTTTTCAGGATTTTATATTCTCCAAATCAGAATTTCTCAAAAACAATTCTCTTCACAATATAAAAACATAATGGTTGATGTCAGCATGGAGAAGCAGCCTATAATAGACTCACATTTGACTTAGTGAAGTCCTATAAACATTTACAACACGCTGGAAATTTGTATTTGAAAGCTTAGCTCAGTGCTAGTCTCTTGAGCCAGAAGATTTTGGATTTAATCCCCACTCCAGGACTTGAGCATATGATCTAGACTGACATTTCAGTTTAATTACTAAGGGAGAATTGCATTGTTGGAGGTGCTGTCTTCTGAATGAGTCTCTCTGCTTGGAAGTTAAAGATCTCAAGGAGGAAGAGCAGGGAATTCTTGCAATCACTTCTCCAGCATTCATACTTCAACCAGTGCCACCAAAAGAGCTAAGGTTCTATTTTATATTGTTTGTGGGACCTAGCTGTGCAAAGAATGGCTGCTGTCATGTTTGCCTTCATAGCAACAGTGACTAAACCGCAAAAAAGTAATTCATTGGCTGTGAAGGACTGTGGGCTGTCCTGACCATGTGAAAGGTGCTATATTGTACAAGTTCTTTCTTCCTATTTTGCATAAATGCTGCTGTTCTACCAAGCTGCCAGGTGAAGAGAGAATCCAGGATTGCAGAGCATTGTTAACAGTGCAATTGAAATAATAAGTAGTCTGAATGACCTGAAGAATACAAATTGTAACGTGCATATAGAATAATTAAATACTTACCTTCCTTGAAATTAACTCACCCAAGTTGCTGGGAATCTGTTATTTTTACTACAATCACAATCATTGAAAATTAGTGGGGTGTGAGAAAGAGAATAGGTCTGCCAGTGGCTGGAAGTAAATGCACCAGCCAGTGTGTGATACTGACACGAGGAAATTCCCAGGTTTAATGTCTGGTCTGTGCTGAGTTGTCTCTAGTCAACCAAAGTGGTAATAAGAATCCTACAATTGACTTTGGTGTTCTTACATTTTGCAGTGAAAAAAATCAGCTAGAGCTCCTGCTGCGGATCGCAATGCAGTAACTCCTGCTGAAAATAGAAGGTTTCGGCTTCTGTGGAACACCCAGTGATGCCGCTGTTCTTTCTCTTCTCTCAAACATCCTCCCAAACCTCAGAGTGTTTTATTTTGTCTGTTATCATTGTTTAGGTTTGCTGATCCCTAGTGATTATCAAACAACATTGACTTATACTAAGACATGACTGTATTTATAGTTGAACACTGTAATCAGTTCTCCCTTTTAACTGCCTGTATACGTGAAAGTTTTCTTGACAGCTTAGCAATTTCTCAATAAATCATGATTCCTAAAAAAATTTTTGTTTAAGAGTTCCAGCCAGAACAAATGCTGAAGGAACACAATGATTAGCAATAGCCCCTTCATGATTTGGGCTATGTCATTTAAGGTGGTGATAGAGATTAAGATACTGTATGATTTAAGGTGGCAGTAAGGATAAGGAAACTACTGAAGATGGCAATAAAGTTCAAGGTGGTATATGATTTTAGATGGTGGTAGATTTTCAGCCTGTACACAATAGGTTTGTATCCAATTCACCGATGGAATGAAGTTTTCTTCTCCTTCAGAGCAGCCTCAATCCAGAGATTCAATGAATGTGAGTCCACAGTACAAAACAGTCCAGAATTTAATACGTATTAGCAATGAATTAATATGTATCACAATATCTCATACCCAGTTCATGTATAATTTAGATATTCTATTTGTATGCAACTTTGCACCAAACTGGCGAGTACATTAAACTCGACATTCTCCCTAACTCCAGAAAAGTATTCTATTCCTCAGCACAGACAAACCTCCCGAATGACAAATACAAAATTGATTCATTTATTTTATTTTTGAAAAATAAAGGGTGGCACAGGTCACAGGTTTGTTTTTTTGTCCTTGGAGACTTAATGCTACAGGAGGAGAAAGGGAAAATTCAGAATGAAAGGCTGCTCTTGTGCAACTTCAATAACTGCCTCAGAGAACCACTGCAGGAAGTTTTGGGAACAGAGTGGTCAGTGTGAATCATGTTAGCATATTGTTTACATTTACAGTCTATTGATAATTCAGTCATTTTGTGTACGTAAAGAATTGAGTTGCAACAACAGCTTGCATTTAAATCATAGCTTCAAAATAGGAAAACCTCCCAAGTCACTTCACAGGAACGCAATCAGATAAAAAAATTGATGCTGAGTCAAAGAAGATATTAGGAGGGATGAATAAAAGCTTGGTTTAAAGAGATAGGTTTCAAGGAGGGTCTTCAAAGGAATAAAGAGAGAAAGAGGTGGAGAGACAGAGAGCTTTAGGGAGGAAATTCCAGAGCTTCAGATCGAGATAGCAGAAGGCACAGCTGCCAATGTTGTAGCGAAAGGAGTGTGGGATGCAGAGAAGGCCAGAGTCGGAAAAATGCAGATTTCTCAGAGGGTTGTAGGCCAAGAGATGGGGAGGAGTCAATAATTTGAATTGTTAGATAATTTAAATTATCCAACAATTTGATTTAATCAAGCAGCTTTAAATTAAGAGGTATAGACTGTATTCAGGCATATAGCTGTGTTGACAAGTACACTGCCCAGTGAAGTACTAAACTCAAATCATCCAAAACTTTGCTGCTGTATTCTATCATGCACCAGGTCCTGCTTGCCTATCGCCCCTCTCCTGACTGATGTACATTGGCTCCCAGTCCCCCAACATCTCAAAATTAAAATTCTCACTTGTATTTAAATGAGTACATGGGTTTGCCTCCCCGTATCTCTATAACGTCTTTCAGTTCTGCAAACTCCACTTGGAACTCTCCATTCCTCTGACTCTGACCTCTTGTGTCCTATCCACTTTCTGTGACACATCCTGTGGACTGGTGTGCACTACCATGATGACCAGTTGCTACAGCAGCTTGGCAACAGGCACCAATGTCAAAAACAACAACTCACAGCGTCATTTGGCAGCTTCATGTGCAGCACTTGTGGCAGAACCTACCTCTCAAGGATTGACCTTCACAGCCATCAGCTAAGGTGCACCAAGAGAAAACACCCCACTTAAATGGATTGTTTGCTGCGTGTCCATCATCTTTCATAGATGTAAGGAAGCTAAGCAACATGGGCTTGCCTCCCTGTATCTCTATAACTTCCTTCAGTTCTGCAAACTCCACTCAGTACTCCCATTCCTCTGACTCCAACCTCTTGTGCAACCCCCACTCCCTACATACCACTACTGACAACCACACTTTCAGCTGCCTATGCCCTAGGCTCTGGAATTCCCTCCCAAACCCCTGAGCCACTCCACCTTCTCCATACTCTTTAAAATACTCCTGCAAATCCACCTCATCATCACTTCAAAATCTTTCTTGGGCTCAAAATCTTTTTGTCCTTACACCTCTGGGACATTTGTCTATGGTAATGATCTATATAAGTGTCAGTTGTTGGTCTTCTATAGATGAGAACAGTCATAGATTCAACTGATCTCAGCCAGGACTGTACTAAGGATGCTACATTTGGTCTCATAATCCCTGGGTTAAGGAACTGAAAAATGAACGAGCCAATGCCTCCTAATGGAAACTGTTCATGTGAATCTGTCAGGAAAAGTCAGGATTGAGCTCAAACTATAATATCCTCCATTGTAGAACAGCCTGTTGATACTCATGTTATAGCATAGAGATGAAAAATGGTCACGTGTGTGGTAGTGAAGAGCAACTATATTTAAGGAACTCGATCACAGCCTGAATCACTTCCTGCAAGAGAAGAGGGTAGAAAATGTCTCCCCTCTAACAAACTGAATAAAAGAATATATTTTTGTTAGGTAACATCAAGAAGAAAAAGCGGGTAAATATAGTTGAGGTATTGATCAACTACGACCTCATAGAATTACAGAACAGGCTCAAATTTCAATAGATCCAGTATCCACAGCATTCTGGAAGACAGAATTGCAGATTTCCACCACCATTTGTGTGAGAATGTGCACCTGCTTTCATTCCTGAATGACCTAACTCTGATTTTAAGATTATGTCATCTTATCTTCTCCATCTGGAGGAACCACTTTCTCTGTATCTACCCTATGGAATCCCTTTATCATTTTAAACATCTTGATTACACCGCACCTCAATCTCCTAAACTCAAGAGTATACCAGCCAAATTTATGCAACCCCTTCATTTGGCATCCCTGCTAAAGTTGAATTTCACCCCCAGTTCCTCCAATGACCATCTTGCTGGGTTCCCAACCTCTGCTGTCAAAACTCAGCTACTCATATGCTATCCTTCATCAAGTCCCACTCGCCCATCACTGATGCACACTGGCTTCCTGTCACTCCTGTGCACTGAAAGTCAAATTCTCATCCTCATCTTCAAATCAGTCCACAACCTCAGCCTTACCTACTTCAGCCTCATCTTCCCTGTGTCATTTAATTCCCTGAGATTCTCTGCATTCCCTCTCCCCACCTTTGGGTCAGAGCCTTCAGGTAACTTCAATCCCACTCTCAGAACTTCCTCCCTGAATCCCTCTGTCCTTCCACTTCCCTCTCAACTTTTTTAAAACTTTCATAAGACACATATTTTCAACCAAGTTTTCGGTCACCTCTCCTAATTCTCGGGGTGACTTGATTCTTGTTATTTATTTTTCTTTCTTCCATCCTGCAAAAATACCTTGGGAGATGATCTATATTAACGGTAATATATAAATGAAAGTTTCTGTTGTATCTCTTTTGATGTGAATTTAGCTCCCAGGCAATGCTCATTGATATAATCAGTACTAACTATATACAGGAAAACTTTTTATTAATAAAATGTTTAACAAGCATTTTTTGGTTCAGGGAGGGATTGGAAGAAGAATAGTGGTGTGTCATTTTTCTCACAATGCCATCCACAGAAGAACATGATGGTATGTTTCAATATGATTTGCGGTATTGCAATCAGATGGGAAAAAGTTCCCAACGATTCTTGCATTAAAAAATCAAGCTAGACTGCGCTTGCATATCAGTCCAGGCAATTCCCATCGTCTTTGAATTTATCACACCATTGCTCGAAACATGTTTTGGTACTGGGAATATCATTCACAAATCATATCACATCTATTAAGAAGATTTTGATCTCTTACTTAGCAAAAGGCTTCTCCGTTATTTCCCCAACAGGACTTCTGATGATCTGTGTTGAATTTGCTATCCAAAGCTTGTGTAGATGTCTTAAGTTCTAACAAGACACATCTCCTGTCATAGCTTGAGATTTTCATATCTTGACCTTAGGAGGCTGTTTCCTTGCATGGGCTCAAGTGTCTGTTTTAAATTAATTACAATATATTCTCAGGTTGATGACATTTCTTCTGCACTGTACAAGATATATGCCGCAGCTTCATGCGTACTGCAAGAAATGGCAGAGAACTATACATCTGGGGTGCTATATTTGAAAGCCCCTAAAAACAGGCTTGAGGGATTGCGATGCGGATTAGCACCCTTACCACCCCACCCCCTCACTTTGCCTCTGATGCAGGCTTTATGCCAAATTCAAGCTGCCTACTAATTTAAAAAATTGCGGCATGCAGCGAACAGTAACGGTACAGTTGAGAGGCTGCATGCCTCGGCTGGGTGTCTAAAATCGTGAGAGACAAGCACCAGTTAAAGCCAGCCTGCGCCCCTTAAAGGAGAGATGTATCATGGCTGTAGCAGGTACTGGAAGTCATTCCACAACCAATACTGACCTGGAAAAGATACAAAAATGGTTTCGCATGGGAGAGCATGGGCTTCAAGATGTTACAATTTTTAAAATTCGTTCTTGGATGTAGGCGTCGCTGGCTAGGTCAGCATTTGTTGCCCATCCCTAATTGCCCTTGAGAAGGTAGTGGTGAGCTGCCTTCTTGAACTGCTGCAGTCTATTTGGGGTAGATACACCCACAGTGCTGTTAGGGAGGGTGTTCCAGGATTTTGACCCAGTGACAGTGAAAGAACGGCGATATAGTTCCAAGTCAGGGTGGTGTGTGGCTTGGAGGGGAGCTTGCAGGTGGTGATGTTCCCATGATCTGCTGCCCTTGTCCTTCTAGTTGGTAGAGGTCGTGGATTTGGAAGGTGCTGTCGAAGGAGCCATGGTGCGTTGCTGTGGCGCATCTTATAGATGGTACACACTGCTGCCACTGTGCGTCAGTGGTGGAGGGAGTGAACGTTTGTGGATAGGGTGCCAATCAAGCAGTTTGCTTTGTCCAGGATGGTGTCGAGCTTCTTGAGTGCTGTTGGAGCTGCACCCATCCAGGCAAGTGGAGAGTATTCCATTACACTCCTAACTTGTACCTTGCAGATGGTGGGCAGGCTTTGGGGAGTCAGGAGGTGAGTTACTCGCCGCAGAATTCCTAGCCTCTGACCTGCTCTTGTAGCCACGGTATTTATATGGCTACTTCAGTTCAGTTTCTGGTCAATGGTAACCCCACAGGATGTTGATAGTGGGGGATTCAGCAATCGTATTGCCATTGAATGTCAAGGGGAGATGGTTAGATTCTCTCTCGTTGGAGATAGTCATTGCCTGGCACTTTTGTTACTTGCCACTTATGAGCCAAAGCCTGGATATTGTCCAGGTCTTGCTGCATTTCTACATGGGCCGCTTCAGTATCTGAGGCATAGCGAATGGTGCTGAACATTGTGCAATCATCAGCGAACATCCCCACTTCTGACCTTATGATTGAAGGAAGGTCATTGATGAAGTAGCTGAAGATGGTTGGGCTGAGAACACTACCCTGAGGAATTCCTGCATTGATGTCTTGGAGCTGAGATGATTGACCTCCAACAACCATAACCATCTTCCTTTACGCTGGGTATGACTCCAACCGGCGGATAGTTTTCTCTCGATTCCCATTGACTCTAGTTTTGCTAGGGCTCCTTGATGCCACGCTCGGTCAAATGCTGCCTTCATGTCAAGGGCAGTCACTCTCACCTCACCTCTTGAGTTTAACTCTTTTGTCCATGTTTGAACCAAGGCTGTAATGAGGTCAGGAACTGAGTGGCCCTGGCGGAACCCAAACTGAGCATCACTGAGCAGGTTATTGCTAAGTAAGTGCCGTTTGATAGCACTGTCAATGACCATGAGGTTACGGATTGTGGTTAAATACAATTCTGTTGCTGCTGATGGCGCACAGCGCCTCATGGATGCCCAGTTTTGCGTTGCTAGATCTGTTCAACATCTATCTCATTTAGCATGGTGATAGTGCCACGATGGCACTATGGAGGATATCCTTAATGTTGAGATGGGACTTTGTCTTCAAAAGGACTGTGCAGTGGTCACTCCTACCAATACTGTCATGGACAGAATAATCTGTGGCAGGCAGATTGGTGGGGACGAGGTCAAGTATGTTTTTCCCTCTTGTTAGTTCTCTCACCACCTGCCGCAGACCCAGTCTAGCAGCTAGGTCCTTTAGGACTCGGCCAGCTCGGTCAGTATTGGTGCTACCGAGTCACTCTGGGTGATGAAATTGAAGTCCCCCACCCAGAATACATTCTGCGCACTTGCCACCCTCAGTGCTTCCTGCAAGTGGTGTTCAACATGGAGGAGCACTGATTCATCAGCTGAAGGGGGGTCGGTAGGTGGTAATCAGCAGGAAGTTTCCTTGCCCATGTTTGACCTGATGCCATGAGACTTCATGGGGTCCAGAGTCAATGTTGAGGACTCCCAGGGAAACTCCCTCCCAACTGATCTCTGCTGAGTCTGTCCTGCTGGTGGGACAGGACATACCTGGGACACACTGTCCTCTCTCTTGCAGGATAAGGTGTCACATAACTGTAAGCAACAGAACCTAACCAATAGGGAACAGGCACAGCTGCATGATGATGGTATCCTCAAACCAAATCCTCCTTTCACTTTACCCTCATCCCCAATCTCTTCTGATTCCCAAGCTGCAGATGATGTAAGCATGCACCAGTTGCATATACCCCTCCCCCCAAACCCTACCCTGTGCCTTTCTCCTTTCAGACACCCAAGAACTGCAACCTGGTAAGGCAGTGATGGAAGAAGAACAGGTGAAAGAGCAAAAAGACAGTGGTTGCAACGAGAAGCTAAGAAACACTGACACTTCTTAAGAACATAAGAACATAAGAAGTAGGAGCAGGAGTAGATGATATGGCCTATCAAGGCTGCTTCACCATTCAATATGATCATGACTGATCTTGGGCTTCAACTCCACTTTCCCAGCTGCTCCCCATATCCCTTAATTCCCTGAGAGACCAAAAATCTGTCTATCTCAGCCTTAAATATATGCAACGATGGAGCATCCACTATCCTCTGGGGTAGAGAATTAGAGAATTCTGAAGATTCACAACCTTTGAGTGAAGAAATTTCTCCTCATCTCAGTCCTAAATGATCATCCCCTTAACCTGAGACTGTGCCCCCATGTTTTAGTTTCCCCAGCCAGGGGGAATAATCTCTCCGTGTCTACCCTGTCAAGCCCCTTCAGAATCTTGTATGTTTCAATGAGATCACCTCTCATTCTTCTAAGCTACAGAGGATATATGCCCAATTTACTCAGCCTCTCATCATAGCACAACCCTCTCATCCCAGGGACCAATCTAATGAACCTTCGCCGTACTGCCTCCAATGCAAGTATACCCTTCCTTAGACATGGAGTCTAAAACTGCACACAGTGGGCTAAATTTTAGGGCTCCCCGGATGACGGACTTTGCCCAGAGGCCAATTAAGGCCCTTAAATGGCCTATTACTGGCCACTTAAGGGCCTCCTCCTGCCGCCACTGGATTTGACTAGCAGTGGGGGGTGTTGCCACGTGGGGAGGTTGCCCAGTAAAACAAGGCAACCTCCCTGTGGGCTTGGGGGCGGGGCACCTTCTCCGTGGTGTCATGCAAGCGTGCTATGTCAAATGATTTTTTAATCCACCGGCTGGAAACCTGAATTAAAATTAAAAGGAAAAGAATCAGATCAAAGGTGACTTTACTAGCAGCTAAGATGGCGCCCCCAATTTCCATCACTATACTCCACATTCCAGCGCATCAAGGTGGAGATGAGTTGTCTGCCAGTCCCAGCAAGAACAATGACCTGGGAAATCTGAGTGAACTACCTTTCCTGCTCCCATTAGCAAGACATTAAGGCCATCACTTGGACATTAAACTGATGGAAAAGAACCACTCAAACCTAATCACTTGAACAATGGCAACCAGGTTGAGAGAAGGAAATTCCTATACAGGAACTGATTAAATTGCAAGAAGGAATACACACTGATAACCATCATGTTGAATCACGGGTGATGGTCATGTGGCAGACCCGCCAACTATGTGCTTGAACTGGTGTTTTCTCTGCAGCAACCAGACAAAAAGCTGGAGACTGACAAGAGAAGACACAAATGGGGCGGCCCACCCCGCCCCCCCCCAGGAAACACTCCACCTACATTAACCCCCTCCACTAAACACCCACCCTCCAACCCCCCTTGCTGGGGCCTGCTGGCTCGGCCCCCAGCAACCCTGCCTCACTTACCCTGGGTCCAGGCTCCAGCACTGGGCCTGGGTCCAAGGCGTCTTGTAGTACCGGCAGTGTCCACCAGTCCTGGCGGCGCTTCTGATACTACTGAGTTGCCAGCCCTCTGATTGGCTGGCAGCTCTTGGAGGCAGGAAACCGACTTTAAAAGGATTGGGATCCCAGCGCTGGGCATTTAAGTGCCTGAGCACCGTTGAATCACGCAGGGTGTGGTGGTCGGGGTACTCCAAACGGCCGAGGAGAGATTCCCCTCGCCTTTTAGGCCCAGCACCGGGAGCCCTGCAGGCATGGAAAAAATCCAGCCCAGTAGTCCAGGTGTGGTCTCGCTAAAACCCTGTACAACTGTAGCAATTGTACTCCAATCCCCTTGCAATAAAGGCCAACATGGCATTTGCCTTCCTAATTGCTTGCTGTACCTGCATGCTAACTTTGTGTTCCTTGTATGAGCACACCCAAGTATCTCTGAACATCAACATTTATAAGTTTCATGCTTTTAAAAACTGTTCTGCTCTTCTCATGACCAAAGTGAATAACTTCACATTTCCCTACATTATACTCTATCTGTCATCTTGTTGGCCACTCACTTAACCTGTCTATATCTCTTTGCAGCCTCTCTCTGTCCTCCTCACAGCTTACATTTCCCTACCTTTGTAATCATCAGCAAACTTAGATACATTACTCTCTGTCTCTTCATCTAAGTCATTAATATAGATTGTAAATAGCTGCCTTGCGGCACTCCACTAGTCACAGCCTGCCAACTTGAAAATGCTCGTTTATCCCTCTACTGTCTGCTTCCTGTCCATTAACCAATCCTCTATCCATGCTACTATGTATTCCCTTCATCTCCATGTGGCCTTATCTTGCCAATTAACCTTTTTGTGGCACCTTATCAAATGCCTTTTGGAAATCCAGATATACTGCATGCAATGGTTCCTCTTCATCTACTCTACTGGTTGCATCCTCAAAAAACTAATAAATTTGTCAAACATGATTTTCTTTTCGTAAAACCATATTGACTTAGCCTGATCATGAAATGATTTTCTAAGTGCATTGTTAAGACTTCCTCAATAATAGATCCCAGCACTTTCCTGACGACTAATGTCAAGCGAACTGGCCTGTAGTTCCCTATTTTCTCTCTCCCACCTTTCTTGAATTGCAGTGTTACATTTGCTAACTTCCAATCTGCTGGGACTGTTCCAGAATCCAGGGAATTTTGAAAAATCATAGCTTGTGCATCCACTATCCCTGCAGCTATCTCTCTTAGAACCAACCCTAGGATGTAGATCATCAGGTCCTGGGGATTTATTGCTGAACTTTTATTTTTCGATAGAATGTATTTTTGTTCAACATTTTAAATTGTGTCTTTAAATGTTTCTCACTGTTTATTTACTGCCAAACCTTTCAGTCTAATTACCCAGTCAACCTCAGCAGCTCTCTCCTTATACCTCTATAATTGGCTTTGTTTAATTTGTGATTGGAGTATGTCACTTTCAAACTTAACATGGAATTCAACTGTATTATGATCACTATTTCCCAGCAGATCTTTTACAATGACATTACTAATTAACCCTGGCTCATTACACAACACTAGATCTAAAATAGCTTTATCCCTAGTTGGTGCCACAACGTATTGTTTCAAGAAACTGTCACAAAAACATTCCAGAAGCTCATCTCCTAGGCCACCCTTGCTAATTTGATTGATCTATATATGAAGATTAAAGTCCCCACAATTATTACATCTCACACTCACAGCCACCAGTTCACCAATTAACACTTTGTATATTTTAGAGGACAGCTTAAAGGTCAGATATGCACGTGATGAGACACCAGACAAGAGTGGCCTGCAGCCAGGGTAGGGGCAAGAGTAGTCCAGGTACCAGCTTCCTGGAGGGCAAGGTTGCACATGTGTTCAGCTGCAAAGGACACGGTTAAGCACGTTAATGGGTAAGTCTGCAGCATCGATGGGTATGAACACTGAAAGTGCACTGGCAGGCCTGCATGTGACGTCAAGGAGCACAGAGGAGTTGGGCACCAACTCTGCTTGTAGCTTTGAGCAGCACTTGGACTCTAGCCTTTCCAGCGTGAAAGTGGTGGCCAATTCCATTACCATTGTGGATCCAATCAGGATGCAGCATCTGATAGCCGATGCCTCAGCTTCCATTGTAACACAAGCAGAGACCACCCAATGTCTGAGTGCTGCAGTTGAAACTAAGATTGAAGTCAGGTAAGCTTAGATTGCTGCCATCATGGCCACTTTTACCAGTGTTCAGGGTCTAACAACAGTCCACCAAGCTGTCCTCCAACAGACTACAAGGATTGCTAAGGCGCTGCCCCATGGGATTCAACATAGCTCTGTGGTGCACGAACCTGCTGTCATGTCTCAGGATGACAGCACTCATCCTCCCACCACTGCCACTGAGCTAGTGTCCCTGCTGTTGCCTGCCAGCCAGCCAGCCCAAACTGCTGCTGACCATGCTGAAGTGGAGCAGTCCAAAGCTGGGCCCTCAAGGCCCAGAGCTGCTTGAAGAAGTCCTGAAAGGCCATTTGTAATCTCCCCCATTGAAAGTCAGCAGCCTTCTACCAACCATGCTGCAACCACTGGGGTAGCACTGCATAGTTCATAGGAGCACTAGGTCAGGCAAAGGCGCCTGCAAAACAGGCAACTAAGGGAATACACAAGGGTGATTAGTTGACTTTTGTATGGAATATTGGATGGTTTGTTGGATAAAGCTAGTTTTGAATAGTTGATTTGCAGTGGCTTTTATTTCAGAATTGTGGCTAAGTTAATGCTGTTTTGGTCCATTGCAGAGAGATGGTAAGACTGTTGTACTATGGGGATCTGGGGTTGTGTTCAGTGGAACCATAATCAAATGAGGTGATCACGGATAGCCCGGCTGCAAAGGGGATGTGCTGGTTAATAGATTGGAGAAAAGTTGATTTAGAGAGGCCAAGAATCGATCTTGGGATTTGGGCTGGATTTTATGCCCACAGTGGGGCTCCCAACGGCAGGCCATAATGAGAGGGAGAAATTCCACCTTGGCCAGCTGGAGCCTTTCTGGAGCGATTATACGGCACCAGGTCAATTAACAGCCTCCAAGAGCTGCCGACCAATCACAGGGCTGTCCTCCCACCCTCCAGCACCCCCCGCCCCCACCACCTTCCATTGCAATTCTATGGGCCCCCTGCCTCCAAACCCATCTCAGGGGTCCCATAAAATTCAGCCCAAAATGTGCAACAATATTGGCAAACAATGACGCAGAACAACAATGGGAAACAGTTAAAACGGTGTTCAACGGAGTGCTAAAAGGAAAGAACAAACTAAATACTAATGATATTCCATGAATGAATAAAGACATAAGGGAACAATTGAGGGTTAGGAAAGAGGTGTACACCAAGTACATAGACAGCAGAGGAGTGCATAAGAGAGAATACGAAGAGATTAGAAGATATGTTAAAAAAACAATTACCAAGTCAAAAATGGTGGTGTTCCCATGCATTTGCTGCTCTTGTCCTTCCAGTTGTAGAGGTCGCTGGTTTGGAAGGTGCTGTCTAAGGAGCCGTGGTGCATTGCTGCAGTGCATCTTGTAGATGGTACACACTGCTGCCACTGTGTGTCGGTGGTGGAGGGAGTGAATGTTTGTAGATGGGGTGCAAATCAAGCGGGCTGCTTTGTCCTGGATGGTGTCGACCTTCTTGAGTGTTGTTGGAGCTGCACCCATCCAGGCAAGTGAAAAGTATTCCATCACACTCCTAACTTGTGCCTTGTAGATGGTGGACAGGCTTTGGGGAGTCAGAAGGTTAGTTACTCGTCTCAGGATTCCTAGCCTCTGACCTGCTCTTGTAGCCACGGTATTTATATGGCTACTCCAGTTCAGTTTCCGGTCAATGGTAGCCCCTAGGATGTTGATAGTGGGGGATTCAGTGATGGTAATGCCATTGAATGTCAAGGGGAGATGGCTAGATTGTCTCTTGTTGGAGATGGCCATTGCCTGGCACTTGTGTGGCACAAATGTTACTTGGCACTTATCAGCCCAAGCCTGAATATTGTCCAGGTCTTGCTGCATTTCTACAAGGACTGCTTCAGTATTTGAGGAGTCGCGAATGGTGCTGAACATTGTGCAATCATCAGCGAACATCCCCACTTCTGACCTTATGATTGAAGGAAGGTCATTGATGAAGCAGCTGAAGATGGTTGGGCCTAGGACACTACCCTGAGGAACTGCTGCAGTGATGTCCTGGAGCTCAGATGATTAACCTCCAACAACCAAAGAGGAACTATGAAATTAAATTATCAAGGAACATAAAACAAAGTGGTAAAATATTTTACAGGTGCATCGCTAATAAAAGGAAGGCTGGATGGAAATAGGGCAATTAAGGAATAGACAGGATAAGACCACAGGTAATGATAGAGAAGTGGCAGAAATATTAAATAATTATTTCACTTCAGTACTTAACCAGGGAGATAGAACAGGTGGACATGACACTGAATGCTGAGATGGGTAATGAGATAAATGTATTTAAAATAAAAAAGGGAATGTATTGAATAAACTAATCAAACCTAAAGAGGATAAGACCCCTGGTCCAGATGGATTGCAGCCACACATTTTAAAAGAATCTCGGGAAGAAATAGCAGAGGCATCACTACACACTTAATAATTTGTTAGAAATAGATGTCGTGCCAGAAGACTGGGGGATAGCTATCGTAATACCTATATTTAAGAATGGGGATAGAATATGTCCAGAGAATTATAGACCAGTTAGCTTTTTAAAAATTTGTTTGTGGGATGTGGGCATTGTTGGCTAGGCCAGCGTTTTTTGTCCATTCCTAATCCCCTCCAACATTTCAGAGAGCAGTTAAGAGTCAACCATATTGCTGTGGGTCTGCAGTCACATGTAGGCCAGACCAAGTAAGGACAGCAGAATTTCTTCCCTAAAGGATATTAGTGAACCAGATGGGTTTTTAACAACAATCGACAATGGTTTCATGACCACCACTAGACTAGCTTTTTAATTCCAGATTTACTAATTGAGTTCAAATTTCACCATCTGCCTGGGCTCTAGATTACTAGATTACTACATTACCACTACGCCACCACCACCCCACATTAGTGGGAGGAAAAATAATGGAATCCCTACTAAAGGAGATAATAGAAGAACATCTAGGAATGAAAAATATAATACTGAATAGTCAGCATGGATTTCAAAAGGGAATATCTTACTTGACCAACCTTATTGAATTTTTTGAGGCTGTTACAGACAGAATAGACAATGGTAATTCAGTAGATGTAATTTATCTGGATTTTCAAAAGGCCTTTGATAAGGTGCACCACAATCAACTAAAGAATAAGGTCAAAGATTGCAGAGTCAGGGGACAAGTGGCAGAATGGATTGCTACCTGGTTTCAAGACAGAAAACAGAGAATGGGAGTAAAGGGTACATATTCACAGTAACAAAGGGTGGGTAGTGGTGTTCCACAAGGATCAGTAGTGGGACCACTGCAGTTCACAATTTACATTCACCATTTGTATGTTGGAAACAAAAACACAATTTCTAAATTTGCGGATGGCACCAAATTGGGAGGGTAGTCAATACTGAGGAGGACTGCAACAAATTACAGGAGGGCATTAATAAACTTGCATAATGGACAAATAATTGGTAAATGAAGTCAAAACACAGATAAATGTGAGGTCATACATTTTGGTAGGAAGTATAGGGAGATCACTTATTACTTAGAAGGTGCAAGTCTAGGCGGGGTAAAGGAACAAAGGGATCTTGAAGTACAAATACACCAATCATTAAAAGTTGCACCACAGGTTAGCAAGACCATAAAAAAAACAAACCAAGTACTAGGGTTAATTTCTAGAGGGATAGAATTGAAAAGTAAGGAAGATGTGTTAAACCTGTATCAAACCTTAGATGGACTACAGTTACAGTACTGCATACAGTTCTGATCAGCATATTATAAAAATGATATAGAGGCACTGGAGAAGTACATAGAGATTTACAAGGATGATACCAGAAATGCATGGGTATTGTGACGGAAACCACACCGGCCAAATGGGAACATATTAATTTTGTCATATGGAACACTACTTGAACTTTTTACTGGACATTGAACATAACTTGTTTAAAAGGACCACAGAGCTGAACAGCTAAACATGTTGCACATTTGCATTCTAAGAGACAATTGAATAGAGAGACAATGGAAGGGCTTACTGATTCAATTAACAAGATTGGTCTGGGCAACACTGATGATCCACATCTTGTCTAAGAGCCAGCACGCCACCGCACCCCCTCCCCCCAAACCACCAACCCCCGCCCCCAGCACCGAGTGTGTCTAGTAAGCTTTGAAGAATCAACAATTCTCCCCAGAAGATGCTGTTTCAAACATAGAGCTGGTCACATGACTTACCTGCCAGCCAGACTGGGAACTGTTTGAATTGTACCTCTCAGAAAGGTTTGGGGCAGACTGCAATTTGAAGACAAAAAAGAAGGTCCCTCTCTCTCTCTCTCTCTCTCAAGCAAAGTCCCAGGGACCCATGGAGGCAGCTTAAGCCTCAAGACAGAGGACCTCTTCAGCTTTCCAGTACCAGAGACACAAATTGGTTCATTTACAATTACATTTAGAGAGCAGTGAGCAAGGACTCACGGAGGGGTTAAGCTTAAAAACACAGTGTTTTAAAAGTTAAACCCTGTTACGGCCAAACCAGGAAAGGGGTTAGAAGGGAGCCTGAGACTCCTTCCTCACCTGGTCGTAACAGTATACATATCAGGAAAGGATTAACAGGCTGGGTCTCTTTTCTCTTGTGAAAAGAAGGCTGAGGGGTGACCTAATAGAGGTCTTTAAAATTATGAAAGGTTTTGATAGAGTGGATACAAAGAATGTTTCCACGTATGGGGAAGAGCATAACTAGAGGCCATTAATATAAGATATTCAGCAAAAAATCCAATGGGGTATTCCAGAAGAAGCTTCTTTACCTGAAGAGTGGGGAGAACATGGAGCTCACTACCACAGGGAGTAGTTGAAGACAATAGTTTCGAGGCATTTAAGGGGAGGCTAGACAAGCATATGAGGGAGAAGGGAATAGAGGGTTACACTGATAGATTTAGATGAGGAAAGATGGGAGGAGGCTTGAGTGGACCATAAATGCTGGCATGGATTGATTGGGCTGAATGGCCTGTTTCTGTGCCATATATCCTATGTAATCCTATGTAATTCTCCTCTTCCTCCTGCTCCTGAGCTGCTTGCCATATCCTTGGTGGCAATGGCTGTGCCCTCATAATGGCCAGGTTGTGGAGGATACAGAAGACCACCAGGAATTGGGACACATGCTCCGGCGAGTGCTGCAGGGCTCCTACAGAGCACTTGAGGCAGCTTTATGATGTTTCATGTGGCAGATGACTCTCATGGTATGCATGCTGGTCATGTGTAGATGGTTGCGGAGTGGAGTCATGAGACAGGTGTTAAGCAGAGATCCCTTGTCGCCCAGCAGCCACCATCTAGTTTGATGTGGTGGCTCAAATTCTGAGGGAACAGTCGACTGGCACAGAATGAAAGCACCATGACTGCTGCCAGCATAGTTGGCATTCACCAGTATGATGTGCTGAGCATGGGTGCACACCAACTGCACATTCAGTGAGTGGTAACCTTTATAATTGTGATACATCTCAGCATTTAGATGTGATGCCTGCAAAGCCACGTGAATGTAGTCGATGTCATCCTGTACCATGAAGAAGCCCACTATCCTGGTAAAGCCAAGAGCACATTCCGTCTGCGTCTCTCTGAAAAGAAAGAAGGCAATAAACTCACCTCTCTGATGGAGCAGTGGACAACAAACTGGGAGCTGATAGATATGTAGTCTGCTCCAGCCTGGAAGGATCCTGACATGAAGAAATTCAGTGCCATGGTCACCTTCACAGTCTCTGGCAGCATAATCCTTGCCTTGCTCTGAGGCTGCTGGTCTGGTTACAGGAGGTGGCAGGATTCTGTGAGCACCTCCTTCATAAAATGGAGACGATGCACACACTTCTCCTGTCTTAAGTGCAGGTAAAAGAAATACTCCCGGAAGACCCTATGTCTATAAGGCCTCCTGCTGAAAACCCTTCTCCCCCAACCCCCCCCCCCTTTCTCTTCCCTATGCGAGCAGCTTGTCCTCTTCTTTGCTGCCGTTGCTCCATCTCCCTCTCATGCTGCAGTCCAAGGAGGATGGTAACTATAGCATCCATGACTGGGAGCAAATGGTCCGAGCAGAAATCTTGAAGTCATAACCAAGGCCTTCTCCATGTGCAGCACCACTCCCTATCGACTTCATCAACTTTAATCAACTCTGCAAACCACCAAGTACTTCTACAAATTCAAACAGAACCAGCAGAAATTCATCAGCAACTAACCTAAAAGTAGTTGATGATCCCTTGAAATAGCGCTGGTGGGGTTATTCTTGCTGCTAAATGTATGTTCAGCTGTGTGTGTTTAAGAGAGGGCATTGGCTGGAGTAGCAAAGTTGAAAATGGCAGTTCTGGCAAACGCCATGATCTGCATACTTCTGCGCACACTCTTAACACCCTCAACAAGAAGGTGTTCAGTATGTGCCACACCAGAAGTGTATGCGCGCAGCACAAGCACCATTTTGGTACCAGAATGCACCCATAGCACCAAAACCCGGGGCACTAAGGAGCCCAATTTTGTTGTCATTGATTCCTTGTTGGAATATGTTTCATTGGGGCAGATGCCTTTCAGTACCTCAGCCAAGCGGTGTCAGTAAGCTATTTAATCATAGGAAATGCTACAGCTGCTTTCTCACTAGTTATTGTCAGTGAAATACACCAACGATATTTACAGATTGAAGTCTGACCCAAAATTTTTTGCAAAGTCTTTAAACAAATATCTTGGCATATAATAAAGATTTTCTGTTTTAGTGGTGGTGCAGAGGAACTGTACAGTGCAAATAAGTTAACTATGAAATATTTAGGAACTTTTCTTTTGTAAGACATATGATAGTAGTAGGAATAATGCAATGCTAGGTTCAGGAATTCTATGTAATTGGAGTGAATGGGAATGCATAGAAGTTGTTTTAATCCTTTGGAATTCTATACCGTGGAACTAAATGTGAAGACTCCAAAAAGGTTAAATAGTAATCTAATGGGGGATGCATTTATCAGAAGTTTATGATATAGTTTAAGAAGCTTTTTCAGAGGGTTTGTAGAACTACATAAAATTGTCATGTATTTTATCCCTACACGTTACAGAGTTGATCTTGTATTCCTTTCACAGTGGTGGGAGCAGACAATCCAAATATAAACCAAACAGTGGCCTCATTCACCCAGTGATATGCTCTTCAACCCCTGTGCATAATTAGCTGGAATAAATATTTTAGTTAAAATACATTTGCAGTGCATGTGTTAATGTTTGATTTTGAGTATATATATTAACCTGCTTAAAGAGTGAGAGATTCATTAGAAAAATGTAAGTCATTTGATAAAATTCAGTATTGAGAAATGCATAACATTGCCACATTGAAGATGTTGTGAGGGTAAGGACTTCATTAAAGCTTTGATCATTTCAGTTACCTCAGTCCAGATTAACTACCCTGATAATACTTGCTGTAGTTCTTTTTTCAGTTTTCTCCTTCCTCTCCTAAATGCAATAACTCCTATTGGGATATTGTTTCATGGGTACCAACATTCCTCTAACATCTTATCCAAGGGGCCATCTTAATTTGTGAGCTTGATCAGAGAGTGTCAGCAAGCTATTTGACTTTGGGGGAACACAGCAGCCTGATGTTGCTCTGACCTAACTTCCACACTTTCCAGTCAAGGTCTTAGATAATTTTCAGGAGCAGGAATCCTGGCTAATTCCACCCCCATTCCCTCCTGAGAGCAGGGAAATGCATGCCAATTGTAGTGCTCGCAAGCCAGCCCTGGCTGAGATCAACCAACTCAACATAAACCAAGAATTGAACCAAAAACGTTCTTGTTCTTTTGCTTTGCACCACACTGCGTGGTGCACTTATCTACTGCGCCATTAGGAGAGCCCTATATGCTGAGCCATCACGGCAGCTCGATTTTCACTGCAGCCATGTTTAACTTCTCTCGCAGCATTTTAGAGCATAACTATAAATAGTCAGTTCTTTCTCTATTCTGATTTTCTCCCCTCCCCTTCTCTTCTAAAGACTCCTGTATGGGATATGGTTCTACAGCTGGTCACCTACTGGCATCTCATCTAAGTGGTCATTATTCATATGTGGGCCTTGACTGTGACTTTGACAGCTATTCGACCTTGTGCTCACCCAATGATCAGACACACGCACCGCCAGCAGGGATTGCTGGATGGCAATTGGAAATGTAAACCCACATTTCCCCTTCTTCATGCAGGGGATCTGAAGTCAAAAGTAATGGTCCGACCACTATCTTGACAGAAATCGGTTAATACAGTACAGAATGGAAATCAAGCCAAACATTAATGTTTCAATAAGGGATGCCCTGCACAGGGATATGAATTTTCTATACATTTATTCCCACTCTGCATTGAGGCAGCAACTATCTGGCCAATTCTGGGCAGGCATAAATGTTTTCTCGTTTCATTTATGAAGTAATATACACGGAATGGCATGGAAAGGGTTACAAGTGCAGGGCAGCTTGGAGGGAGTTACCCCTCCAGGTCAGCATGGGTTAGAAAGGGTGTCAGGTTACCAAGCAGGTTCTGTTATAGAGTTATTGATCCATCCAGGGAGAAGGTTATTAATTCTGCTACATGTCCGCCTGATGAATGATGTGTGTTTACTTATGGAATAGTTTGCGTATCTAGGGATCTGAAGTACACATAGAAGCCAGTATTGATGTGCATCTAGTCTGAAAAGTTGGTGAAAACAGGTTGTTCTGTTAACCAGCTCTTTGGTATTGGATTAGTTAAAAAATTAATTTTATGTGAATTCTCCCCATGGAAAATTTAGCTGTTTCTTTTGAATTCAAACAAAAAGTGGCCCCATTAGAAAGGATCACAAATCCCCTTTACGTGGAGAATCAGGAGAAAAATCAATGAAGTTGATCCAAATTAAGCTGCTCTGCTTTCACTTTCTTCCTGATCACACTACATTGCTTCATGATCTAAAGTGAAAGGATCCAGCAGCAGGATTTAAAGAAATACGCCTGGAATCTCTGTGGGATTCTCCTGATCTACTGTCGTAATTTTCTTTCTCCAGGGGCTCCACCAATTGTCTGAAGAAGCACTGACAGGAGATCAGGAGAACAGCGCAGAAATTCTCCCCATCGTATCTTAACTATTTAGGACTCTTGCTTGCACATATCCCCAACTGTTTTTTTTAAATTAAAGGAGCAGCATCAGCATAATAACATGCTGTTCAAATTTACTGATTTTCTTGTTTTTGAATTGTATCCCATCCTCTCCTAGAAGAGTTGACTCTCTCATCGGGTACAGTCCAATTGGTCCTGGCAGCCCTTTGGTACTATATCGTAGTGGCCCTCTCTCATGTGTAATTGTAGAACATTTTTTGGGCTGAGTATTACCAAAGAAATTCTCAAAGCATCTGTGCCCCACTAGCTTTGGATACTGGTATGAGTAAGTGTTCAAAAATATTTGCAAAGCCGATAACAGCGAATAAGGTCTTTGGAGGGAATCGAAGTAAAAATTGAAATTAAAGATTCATTATCTGAAAGCGTGAAGCATCTGCAATTAGATGAACTAGTTGCACAAACAGAGGTAAATGATTTAAATCTAATCACCATGACAAAGACATGGTGATCAAGGTTGGGAAAGAAATATTCCAGGGTACCCAATATTTCGGAAAGACAGACAGAATGGCAAAGGAGGAGGGGTAGCTCTGATAGTAAAGAATGACATAAGGACATTAGTGACAAAGGATCTGGCCTCAGAAGATCATGAAGTAATATCAGTATGGGTGGAAATTAGGAATAGCAAGAATCAGAAAACGCTGGTGAGAATAGTTTACAGGTCCCCTTCACAGTAGTTTAACAGATGAACAGAGCATTGAGCAAAAAATTGTTGGAGTTTGTAACAAAGGCAATGTTATAATTGTGGGGGACTTTAAAATCTTCCTATAGACTGGGACAATGAAAGTGGTGAGAATAGTCAAGAAGATGAGTTTGTAGAATGTTTTCTGGGCAGTTTCTTGGAGCAACATATTGTGGAACTGACTAGGGATAAAGCTATGTCAGATATTGTATTAATTAGTAATGTCTTAGTAAAATATCCACTGGAAAATAGTGATCATCATACCATTGAATTCCATGTTAAGTTTGAAAATGACATACTCCAATCACAAACAAGAATCTTAAACTTAAACAAAGCCAATTACGTAGGTAAATCGGGTAAACAGACTAAATGGTATGGCGGTAAGTGAACAGTGGGAATCCTTTAAAGAAACAGTTCAAAATGTTCAACAAAAATACATTCCATTGAAAACCAAAAACTCAGCCAGAAAGATCCGTCTTTGGCTCACTCAGGAAGTTAAGGATAGTATTATATTAAAAGGGGCTTACAATGTTGCAAAAAAGAGTAGCAAATCTGAGGATTGGGAGTGTTTTAAAAACCAGCAAAGGGCCACCAAGAAGTTGATGGAAAAGGAAAAAAATAGAATATGAGAGTAAACGTGCCAGTAATATAAAAGCCGATTGTAAGAGCTTTTATAGATATATAAATAGGAAGAGAGTAGCTAAAGTAAACGTTGGTCCCTTATAAGCAGAGACAGGAGAAATTACCATGTAGAATGAGGAAATGGCAGAGGCATTGAACAAATTGTCTCTCCATGTTCTTCCTACCAAAATGAATCACTTCACATTTCTCTGCATTGAACTTCATCTGCCACCTGTCTGCCCATTCCACCAACTCGTCTATGTCCTTTTGAAGTTCTACACTATCCTCCTCACAGTGTATTATCTGGAAACTTTGAAATTGTGCCCTGTACACCAAGGTCTATGTCATTAATATATATCAGGAAAAGCAAGGATCCCAACACTGATGGTCCATCTCTGACACTTCCCTTCCCTTCCTCGACTTCTCTGTCTCCATCTCTGGGGATAGGTTGTCTACCAATATCCATTATAAGCCCACTGACTCCCACAGCTACCTCGACTACACTTCTTCACACCCTACCTCCTGTAAGGACTCCATTCCATTCTCCCAGTTTCTCCGTCTCCGACGCATCTGCTCTGATGATGCTACCTTCCATGACGGTGCTTCTGATATGACCTCCTTTTTCCTCAACCGAGGATTTCCCCCCACTGTGGTTGACAGGGCCCTCAACCGTGTCCGACCCATTCCCCGCACCTCTACCCTCACCCCTTCCCCTCCCTCCCAGAACCGTGACAGGGTTCCCCTTGTCCTCACTTTTCATCCCACCAGCCTCCATATCCAAAGGATCATCCTCCGCCATTTTCGCCACCTCCAGCGTGATGCCACTACCAGTCGCATCTTCCCCTCCCCCTGTCAGCATTCCGAAGGGATCGTTCCCTCCGCGACACCCTGGTCCACTCCTCCATTACCCCCACCACCTCGTCCCCGTCCCAGGGCACCTTCCCCTGCAATCGCAGGAGGTGTAATACCTGCCCATTTACCTCCTCTCTCCTCACTATCCCAGGCCCCAAACACTCCTTTCAGGTGAAGCAGCGATTTACTTGTACTTCTTTCAATGTAGTATACTGTATTCGCTGCTCACAGTGTGGTCTCCTCTACATTGGGGAGACCAAGCGCAGACTGGGTGACCGCTTTGCGGAACATCTCCGCTCAGTCCGCAAGCAGGACCCTGAGCTTCCGGTTGCTTGCCATTTCAACACTCCCCCCTGCTCTCATGCTCACATCTCTGTCCTGGGATTGCTGCAGTGTTCCAGTGAACATCAACGCAAGCTCGAGGAACAGCATCTCATCTACCGATTAGGCACACTACAGCCTGCCGGACTGAACATTGAGTTCAATAATTTCAGAGCATGACAGCCCCCCATTTTACTTTCATTTTTAGTTATTTTTTCTTCCTTTTTTTTTACATTCCTTTTTACATTTTTTACAATTTTTTTTGCATTTATTTCATTTCATCTTAGTTTGTTCAGTTTGCGTACCCACTGTTTTTTTCAGGTTGTTTTTCTTCAGGTTTGCACTTGCTGCTGTTCAATATTCAATGTATTCACACCTAATCTGTACTAATGCTTTGTCTTTCAACACACTATTAACATATTGTTTGCCTTTGCTCCGTGACCTTTTGGTCAGCTATGTGGCCTGGCCCAATCTGCACCTTCTCCTTTGTTATCTCTTGCCCCACCCCCACCTCACTTGCTTATAACCTGTGACTTTTCTAATATTTGTCAGTTCCGAAGAAGGGTCACTGACCCGAAATGTTAACTCTGCTTCTCTTTCCACAGATGCTGCCAGACCTGCTGAGTGATTCCAGCATTTCTTGTTTTTGTTTCAGATTTCCAGCATCCGCAGTATTTTGCTTTTATTATCCCAACACTGATCCCTGGGGAACTCTACTACAAACCTTCCTCCAGCCTAAAAAACATCCATTAACCACTATCTTGGTTTCCTGTCACTCAGCCAATTTCGTATCCATGTTGCTACTGTCTCTTTTATTCCATGAGCTACAGGTTTGCTCACAAGTCTGTTGTGTGGCACTGTATGAAATGCTTTTTGAAAGTCCATGTACACCACATCAACAGCATTGCCCTCATCAACTCTCTCTGTTACCTCCTCAAAAAACTCCACAAGTTAGTTAAACATGATTTTTCCTTAAGAAAGCTATGGTGGCTTTCCTTAATTAACTTGCATTTGTCCATGTGACTATTGATTTTGTCCCGAATTATTTTTTCTAGATGTTTTCCCACCACCGAAGTTAAACTGACTGGTTTGTAGTTGCTGGGCTTATTTTTACACCCTTTTTTGAACAAGTGTGTAACGTTTGCAATTCTCCAGTCCTCTGGCACCACCCCAGAGTCTAAGGAAGACTGAAAAAGTTTGGCCAGTGCCTCTGCGATTTCCGCCCTCACTTCCCTCAGTATCGTTGGATGCACCTCATCTGGTCTTGGTACTTTATCCACTTTAAGTACAGACAGCTGATCTAATATTTCCTTGTTATCAATTTTAAACCCCTCTAGTGTCTGACTTACCTCCTCTTTCAATATTGCCTGGGTTGCATCTTCTTCCTTGGTAAAGACAGCTGCAAAGTATTCATTTAATACCTCAGCTATGTCCTCTGCCTCCATGTAAATCCCTTTTCTGGTCCATAATCAGCCCCACTCCTCCTTTTACTACCTTTTTACTATTTATATGCCGCTAGAAAACTTTGGGATTTCCTTTCATACTAGCTGCCAGTCTCTTTTCATGCTCACTCTTTGCTTCTCTTATTTGCTTTTTCACTTCCCCTCTGGACCTTCCATATTCAGCCTGGTTCTCAATAGTATTTTCTACCTGGCATCTGTCATAAGCACACTTTTTTTCTTCTTTATCATAATCTCTACCTCTTTTGTCATCCAATGAGCTATGGATTTGTTTGCCCTACTTTTCCCCTTCAAGGGAGTATACCTTGACTGTGCTCAAACCATCTCTTTTTTGAAGGTAGCCCATTGTTCATCTACCGGTTTTCCTGCCAACTTTTGACTCCAATTTATTCGCCCCGCTCCATTCTTACCCCATTGAAGTTGACCTTAATTATTTGAGTCACAGAGTCATAGAGTTATACAGCACAGAAACAGGCCCTTCGGCCCATCGTGTCTGTGCCGACCATCAAGCACCTATCTATTCTAGTCCTATATTCCAGCACTTGGCCCAGAGCCTTGTATGCTATGGCGTTTCAAGTGCTCATCTAAATACTTCTTAAATGTTGTGAGGGTTCCTGCTTCTTCGACCTCTTCAGGCAGTGCGTTCCAGATTCCATCCACCCACTGGGTTAAAATTTTTTCCTCAAATCCCCTCTAAACCTCCTGCCCCTTACCTTAAATCTATGCCCCCTGGTTATTGACCCCTCTGCTAAGGGAAAAAGTCTCTTCCTATCTAACCTATAAATGCCCCTCATAATTTTGTATACCTCAATCATGTCCCCCCTCATCCTTTTCTGTTATATGGAAAACAATCCTAGCCTTTTCAGTCTCTCTTCATAGCTGAAATGCTCCAGCCCAGGCAACATCCTGGTGAATCTCCTCTGCACCTTGTCCAGTGCAATTTCTTACCCTGGATTGTTCTTTGTCCTTTTCGATAGCTAGCCTAAACCTTATGATACAATAATCACTATCCCCTAAATGCTCTCCTACAGATACTTGATCCACTTGGCCCACCTCATTCCCAAGAACCAGGTATAGCAGTGCCTTCTTTCTCATTGGACTAGCAATATACTGTTGTAGAAAATTTTCCTGAACATACTCTATGAACTCTTGCCCCTCACTACCCTTTACACTACTATTATCCCAGTCTATGTTTGGATAATTAAAGTCACCCCATTATAACTACCCTGTAATCTTTGCACCTCTCTGTAATTTTCTTGCAAATTTGTTCCTCCATGTCCTTCCCACTAGTTGGTGGCCTATAGACAACATCAAGCAATGTAACTGCACCTTTTTTGTTCCTTAGCTCTAGCCAAATTCTGTTCGGCCCCTCTGGGACATCCTTTTTCTCCAGTACTGTAATGCTTTCCTTACTCAATACCACCACCCCTCACCCTTTTATACCTTTCCTATCTTTCCTGAACACATTGTATCCAGGAATATTTAACACCCAGCCCTGCCCTTCTTCAAACCAGGTCTCTGTTATAGCCACAACATCACATTTCCACATGCAGTCTGCGCCTGTACCTCACCAGTCTGACAACCATACTCTGTGCATTCACATACATGCACATTAAGCCTGATTCAGATTTTATTACTTTCTCCCACCTAATAACGTACTATTCTCTACTCTTGTGCTATCTATTTACTCCAGTAATCTGTGCACCTTGGTATTCCTCTCTAATACTTGCTCCTGGTTCCCACACCTCAGACAGTTACCAGTTTTGCTTCCTCCAATCTGAGCTCCCTCTCAGGTTCCCACCCCCCTGACAATTTAGTTTAAACCCTCCCCAACAGCAGTAGCAAATCTCCCTGTGAGGATATTAGTCCCAGTTCTGCTAAGACGCAACAACCCGTCCATCTTGTACAGGTCCCACCTGCCCCAGAAGCGGCCCCAATGTCTCAGAAATCTTACACCAGTTCTCCAGCCACGTGTTCAATTGCTCAATTCTTCTATTCCTACGCTCACTTGCCAGTGTGACTGGGAGTAATCCTGAAATTACTACTTTTGAGGGCCTGCTTTTTAATCTCCTTCCTAGCTCCCTAAAATCTGCTTTCAGGACCTCATCCCAATTCTTACCTCTGTCATTGGTACCAATGTGGACCATGATCTCTGGCTGTTCACCCTCCCCCAGAAGAATGCCCTGCAGCCTCTCCATGATATCCTTGACCCTGGCACCAGGGAGGCAATGCACCATCCTGGAGTCATGTTTACTGTCACAGAAACACCTGTCTGTTCCCCTAACAAATGAATTCCCTATCACTACTGCTCTTCCACTCCTCTTCCTCCATTCCTGTGCAGCTGAGCCAACAGTGGTGCCACAAGCTTGGCTCTGACTGCACTCCTCTGAGGAACCATCACCCTCACCAGTATCCAAAATGGAAAACCAATTAGCGAGTGAAATCATAACAGGGAACTCCTGCACT
The DNA here is from genome assembly GCF_036365525.1 of Heterodontus francisci. Classification (NCBI taxonomy): domain Eukaryota; kingdom Metazoa; phylum Chordata; class Chondrichthyes; order Heterodontiformes; family Heterodontidae; genus Heterodontus; species Heterodontus francisci. The sequence goes on from NC_090382.1 coordinate 37,103,032, forward strand.
ACCTGCCTGGTTCTCTTAGACTGTCTGGCAGTCACCCATTCCCTATCTGCCTACATGTTCCTTAGCTGTGGTGTGCCCACCTCCCTAAACGTGCTATCCACGTAGTCCTCGGCTTCGCAGATGCACAATAGTGACTCCAGCCACCGGTCAAGTTCCGAAACCCGGAGCTCAAGATTCTGCAGCAGGTGACACTTCCTGCAGATGTGTTTGTTTAGGACACATGATGCAGCCATGACCTCCCACATGCCACAGGCAGTACATTCCACTCGCAGAGCTTCCCTGCCATCCCTTCACTTTACAGACTATTTATTATAATTGAAACAGCTTACCAGGTACTAACCAAATAGCTCCCTCCATTGCATCAAAGCAGGAACCAAATCCTGGAAGGTTAAAAAAGTAGAAAAAAAAGTAGAAAATGGAGCACCTCCTCCCCCCTTCACCAAACTCACCACTCATCAAACTCGAATCTCCACACTCAGCTTACAATCTGCACTCCGTTTTTCAACTTCCCACTTCCACTTTCTTCCTTATTCATCATACCCTTTAACTTTACTCATTTATAAGCAACTAATTAATCAATCTCCTTGACTTATTTCAGAAAGTGAAAATTCATCATACTGTGGAAAGCACTGTGACTTGGTGTAGAATCATAGAAATTTAGAGCACTGAAGGAGGCTATGCAGCTCATTGTGCCTGTGCTGGCTCCTTTTAAGAGCAGTTGTGCCTAGCCTCACAACCCCGCTTTTTGTCCGTAACCCTGCAAGTTCCTTATTCTCAAGTGCCTGAACAACTCAATTTTCAAATTATTTATGGAATCAGCTTCCACCACCTTTTCAGTTGGAGCATTCCAGATCCTGACAACTCTCTAAGTGAAAAAAACTCTACTCATCTCCCCTCTGTGTATGTGAACACCAATATCTCTCTGCTTAGCTACACTTTTGTGCCCTTCATAATATACTGTCATTCCATATTAGTTCTTCCAAAGTGCATCACTTCATATTTAACCACATTGAACGCCATCTGCCACGCTTTTGCTCATTTCACCATCCTATTTTTATCGTCATGATCTTTGCCAAGTTTCATATCATCCACAAATTTTATCATGCTGCTCCCTACAATGGAGTCAAGGTTGTTTATAAAAATTGAAAAGAGTAATGGACCCAAGACTGTCCCTTGGGGAACACCACTGCCACCACCTCCCAGTCTGATAAACATCCATCCACCACCACCCTTTGCTTCCCACCACTGAGCCAATTTTGTATTCATACCACCACTTTCCCCTTAATTCTATAGGATTTCATCTTCTTAATAAGCCTCCTGGTGTAGCACTTTGTTGAATGCCTTCCAAAAACCCATACATACAACATCTACTGCACTACCTTCATCAGCCTTCTCTGTTACATCATCAAAGAATTCAATCACGTTAGCAAGACACAATTTACCTTTAACAAATCCATGCTAACGCTCCTTGATTAACCCATGCCTTTCCAAATGGAAGTTTCCAATAGCTTCCCCACCATCAATGTTTGGCTAACTGGTCTGTAGTTAGACTTCCAAAAGGCATTTGACAAGGTTCCACACAAAAGGCTATTAATTAAGCTCAAACCTGTGGGGACTTAGGGTAGATCCTGGGGATGGATACAAAAATCGGCTGAAGGGTAGAAATCAACAAGTACTTGTTAGAAGAATTACTGCAGGGTAGAGGGTGGATTAGTGAGGAGGGTAGCCCAGGGCTTGGTGTTGGGACCACTACTATTTCTAACTTACATCAACGACTTGTCCAAAGAATGCAGAAGCAGCAATCAATCAACAAAAGACAATAAATAGAATATTGAGCTACAGAGCCAAAACAGTAGAATACAAGCCAGAATAATTCATAAAGAGAGTGCACAGTGCTCTAGTCAAATCTTATTTTGAGCGCACTGGATGCCAAGATACATGGGAGACATTCAAATGCTAGAAGTAGTGCAAATAACAATCTATTGTCTTTAGCATAATCCTTCATAATCCTGAAGTCCTCTATCACAGAGAAGAGAATTTACAAGGAAAAAATACTTAGATATTGGGTATATTTTCTTGTACTTGTTAACATACTAGTAAAAAAGGCAATGTAATTGTACAGCGGGTTTTCCGTGCTATGCCTGCACAGACTTTTCACTAGTTTTTGCGACTGAAGGAAAATATATCCAACTGAATTCCATTTCAGAGTTAATTCTGACCTGGATTTCTTACCATATTGCACAAAATGGTTTGCAATTTGCAGTATTTCTTATAATTCAGAGTTGTGTTCAGAATAAAGGAATTGAATTATACGATAATTTGAAATATGCAACAAATAATACTGAAAATGGGAATTTAGTGTTTTAAAAAATTGAATTATCAGATCATTTGAAATGAGTGATGTTGAATTAGGAGGAATAGACTAATCAATGCATAGCATGTTCCTTTGTTGTGGAGATGTACACTTGTTTAGTTGATACAAACTGCTCCCAGAATGGAGACGACTCAGTAAAAGGTTAATTCCAATACTTCTGCTACATTGGCCAGTGTACCAACAAGATGATATTTTTCCGTTTGAGAGATTAAGGAGATGCTCCCTTCCTCAAATATCCAAGTCCTCAGTAAAACAACAAATCAGTGATGTGTGAGAAACCTCCATGTCAGTTTTGCTTTCCCATGAGAAAGTTAAATTTTAACAGGGTGTATAAAATCATTTGTCCAGCAGCCGACAGCTCTTTGGGCAGGTCAGAATCACTCTCCCAGCTGCACTTCAAGGGGATGTAAATCTTCCTCTCAAACAAACTGATCAGACAACAAAAAATGAGACATCTCTTGTACTTGCCCACCACTCAGACTGATTCAGGAAAGGTCACATCAGTTTTACAGTCTATTCTTTTTAATTCATAGTTGATTAAATTATCTGATAATTATTTTTAGCATGTAATTCACACTTTCCTATTACTGAATTTAAAATGACAGTTTCGGTTAATTCAGATTTTTAACATGACTGAATTATTAAGAGTAGTTCATATATCATTACTTATAAGAAAAGACTCCTTAAAATAAATATAGTTTTGAAAATTCCCATTTGTGTATCTGAGACTGTGTGACTCTGCTTGGAAAGTTCCATTATGTACTTGTTGTTCATCAGTTATGTTTTTAGGCTTCCTAACAATAGGATTGCTAATAAGTGTCAGCTTCACTCAGTAGTAGCACTGTCAGCCCTAAGGCAGCAGGTTATGCATTCAGGCCCATTCCTTATTTAAGGAGATGATCTAGGCTGACATTTCAGTGCAGTAGTGAGGGAGTCTTGCAGTGGCAGAAGTGCCTTCCTTAAGAGATGTTAAACCAAAGTCCTGCCCAGCTGGATGTAAACAAAAATCTCATGGTACTATTAGAACAGTTTTCCTGGTGCTCTGGGCACTATTGATCTTTCAAACAAAACAGATTATTTGCTCATTCATTCATAAATTGTTTATAGGACCTAGTTGTGTGCAAATCGGTTGCCACAACAGTAACTTGCACTTCACAAGTTGATTATTGACGGTGAAGCACTTTGCGACATCCTGAGGACGTGCAAGGTACTATATGAGTGAAAGTTATTTCTTTTAATTCAGCTTGAGTAAACAACGCTTAAACAGTTGCTTTATGATTGTTGAAAACAACTTTACGTTCAGCAGCTCACTGCAGGCTTATAAACTACATTTTGGAAATAATGAGTCCAGAACAATAATTTGAGAAGTTTGGAGTGCCTCACCTAGCCAGTCTCCATTAAGACATTAAAGGCAACCTTGGGACATTAAACTGGTGGAGATGGACCACTCAAAGGTAATCACTTGAACAAGAGGACCCTAATGGAGAGAAGGGAAGTCCTAGACATGACTTCATTAAGTTGCAAGAAGAAATACACATTAAGCCATCATGTGACAGGCCCACCATTGGTGTGTTTTAAGCTGGCTTTTTTTCTCTCGGCAGCAGACAAGCAACTGACACTGATCAGAAGTGACCCAAACAGGGTCCCTCTCTTGCTGTCTCTCTCGAGTCCACCTGGCAAGTTTCGAACCCTGCCTGCTGGCTGTAACCATCTGAGTATCACTGCAGCAGACTGAGACCCCATGAAGGAACTCATCCACATTGCTGTTTTCTAGGAGGACCACTGAATCTACTGACCACATCTAGAGGCCGGAAGCCTCAGGACCACCGAGTTCATCCGGAGGACAACCGAGTCACCAAACCCCAAACACTGTATACCCCTTTTTATTGCTCTGGACTCTAATCCAGCCAATTTATCCTTCCCCACACTGTAACCTATTTGTGTGTGTGTGTGTGACCCTTGAGTGTGTGTGTGTGTGTGTGTGTGTGTGTGAAAGTTGGAGCGTAGTTTATTATTTTACTTAGATCAGTTTAGGTACAAAACAGCTGACCTCTTTCTTTGTTAAACCCAAGAAAACCTGTCCAATTGGTTCTTTTGTGATCATAGCACATAAATAGTGAAACACTCACAGAATTGGCAAGTACATTCATGTTTAAAAAGAAATAAACCCTGTTGCGATCAAACAATGAGAAGGAAAAGAATGGGGCCCTTTGACCCCACCTCACCTGATCGTAACAATCATCGCACTCAAACAGCAGGTGTTATTACATAGAATGACATAGTTGAGAAGAGAATGTCTCTAAAGCGGCATACTCAAACTGATAGATTTTTACAGCCCCTACATTCTAAGGATAGAGATGTATTCACTGTCTCTGGTGTATTTGTGAGTTTCTAATGGAAAGTATTACTTCAGTTTTGTAGCATATCCTTACCTTAAACCGCAAAAACAAGTAACCTTTAAGTAATGTACAAGGAACAGTCACTATTCTATTGTTGAGACTGAGCACCTCTCATACTATCATAAACAAGTACTGTGGTATACAGAATGCTATAGAGAATCAATGGCTATAACAGTAGAACAGGTGATCCAAAACATAACACATTTTCATTTACTGTATATCGCACTTTAAGCTAAATCAATTTTACTGGTCATAAATGAATAAATTTCTTATATTACAACAGTGACTACAATGTCACAACCAGGTGAGGAAGGGGTCTCAGGCTCCCCTCTTGCCCCTTTCCTGGTTTGGCCGTAACAGGATTTATCTTTTAAAATATAGTGATTTTAGCTTACCATCTCAGTGAGCCCTTGCTCACTGCATTCTCATTGTAATTGCAAATGAACCAATCAGACAGGTTTTCTCAGAAACAAGAAAGATGTAAGTTTATTAGCCTTATCACTCTAACCCCATTAAAATTACTAAAATACTTGATGCAACCATGCTCACATGCATACAAGAGGCATACACACACAAATAGATATAGAGGGGAAGAAAGAATTGGAGGGGGATTTGAAGTAGAGTTTGTAATAAATAGAATACATGTATGGTTCTTAGTGTCCTTGCGGTACTGTCCTTGATTGAAGTGAAGGTCTTGGAGTCCTTGCTGGGGCCAGGTACATAATTCCAGGCTTGCTTCTCTGGCACCAGAAGGCCAAAGAGGGGCTTTGTCTGCAGTCTTGAAGTTTAAGCTGCCACAGTGGGTTCCCTGGGACTTTGCTAGACAGACAGAGAGAGAAGACTTTTCTTCTGCCAGTCCAGTTGCAGTCTGTTTCCTTTCTGTGAGGCACAGTTCAAAAAGGCTCAGTCTGGCCAGCCAGTAGGTCATGTGACCATCTCTTTGTTTGAAACAGCAGCTTCTTGGAGGGTTGTTGGATTTCAAAGCTTTTCAGACACACTTGGTGGGGGGTGGAATTCTGGCTTTTACGAAGTCAAAGGATGTTGATCACCACTATTACCTAGACCAATCTTGTTAATTGAATCAAGGAGCACCCCCATTGTCTCTCCATCCATGTCTCTCAGCTAGTCCTTGTCTCCTCAGAATGCAAATGTGCAACCATGTTTTCAGCTGGTCAGTTCTGTTTTTTTAAACGTTATTTGCAATGCCCAGTAAAAAAGTTTCAAGCAATGTCCCATATGACGAAATTTATATGTTTCAATTTGGCAGGTGTGATTTCCGTCACAACAATTTAATAGTACTCCTTGGCTGTAAAGTGCTTTGAGATGTCTGGTGGTTGTGAAAGGTGCTACATAAATGCAAGTCGTTCTTTTCTTTCCTATAATTCACACCTAACACTTCCATGATCTAAAAGTTAATTATGTGGGAGGTAACTCTCAGCAACAATGCTGTGATTGCTAAAGGTAGTAAATACAGAGCCCATGATGGCTTTCAACAACAGCTTGCATTTATATAGTGCCTTTAATGTAGTAAAACATCCAAGTTGCTTTGCAGGGGCATAATCAGACAAAAACATTTACACCAAGCCAAAGAAGGAGGCATTAGGACAGATCATGGTTTAAGGAGTGTCTTAAAAGAGAAAATGTGGAGAGAAGAGGTATAGGGAGGGAATTCCAGAGCTTAGGGTTTAAGCAGCTGAAGGCATGGCGAAGTTGGATGAAGGAAGTAAGGGGTGGTCAAGAAGCCAGAATTGAAGAAATGGGTACATTTACTGTATTGGGTGGTACTGAGTCAGCAAGTTCTCTTGCCTGTTTTGCGTTGAGTTAGCTGATCTTTATTGAGATGCTTTTATTGGGCTTCACACATTATTACAGGAGGGGAAAAGTCAAAACCCTGCTCTTAATTCTTTTCCCATGATCTCCGCTGGAAACTGTGCATGTGAATGTGAAAGGAGGACAGGATCAGATTCAGTTGTGATACTTCATCTTGAATACACTTCCAGCATTCACTGCCTATGCTTACATATAAAGAATAGCCACTTAGGTGAGGGAGCGGAATATTGGGAATGATCTTAGAACCACTGAAGCAAAAGTTTCTGCTTTCAGGAAAGGAAAGGAGAAATTTGGGAAGAAACAGGAAGAAGTAAGTTTCATGGCCAGTTCCTTGAATGTGACTGGTAATTCTCAGGGTCAGTCAGCTTTGTAAAAGTTAAAAGCAAGATAAGTTTCAGGGTCAATGATTGCCAAATGAAGAGCAATTGCTGGATTCAGTACAGTAAGTACAGCTAAGATCTGTCCCTCTGTCCTACTGATTCCTTTTAGTTTTCCTCAAAAAGATTACTAAGAAGCTCCCCCAATGCCCCAGTGAGTATTAAGCTATACAGATCAGAAAGTGCCCCATGTCTAGAACTCCATCCTTTATTTCCTTGCCAGTATAATCGATTGCATTAAGCTTGGATTTTTTGTGTTTAAATCCCTTCCATTGCCTGTGCAATAATAGATGACAGGAACACTATAATGAACGTTGTGGCATTCCTCATCCCCAGCATTGCAGGAGAGTTAGTGATAAGAAATGTATTAGGTGATGTGTTCCCATCACTACCCTGTGATTTAAATATGCCTGTCCACCTATGTGTGAGCCTATTCTGGAAGTGACAGCTGACACAAAGCCCCCGATATTAATCCAGCCTACCCAGTAGGAACAGGGTAGATGAGCGGGCAACTCATTACTAAATACACATCGGGGTCCTATGCTGTAAGTAGGACCCTTCCCTGGCTTTAACTGGGCGGGTTAGAAGAATCACCCCAGGCAAACCTACTGAGCAATATTTTGTGGGATTGGCTTCACACACTGACTGACCTGACTGGAAGCTGTATTTGCAGGGACACTGACCTGTAGGTGCTCAGATCACTAAGATCAATGCGCTATGTGATTAGAGCATTTCCAAGGCTGTTCTGAGCTTGGAATTTGATTTTTTCTGATTCCACCACATCTTCCTTACCCTGATTGAGCTTTCACTGCTTATCAAGGATGCTATTTTTGCTTCATTCCTTTGGATGGGGAAACAGTATTAGGAAGAGCAGCAGCCTCAATAACCAGGAGGAGTAGCAGATGCACCTGTCGGCAGACAGCAGGTGAGGGGGTTGCTCATAGAAGGCCTTACTAAATTTACAGGCTCTATAGGCTGAAAGCCAGGCTCTTGTATTTCTCTGAGGAGCACTTCATCAGGATCCTGCCCTCACCAAGCAGGCTATTGCTGATCTATGCAGTCTATTGTTTCCTGCTGGACAAGGGGGGCCCATACTTTGCCAGGGACATTGCCTACATCTCCTAAAACATGCTGGAGGGAGCCAAAGATCTGTGGAACCATACCCAAGCAAAGAGCCAATACTTTCAGGAAGGGATGGAGAAAATCGGCAAAGAAAGATTAGCAAGGGAAAAATACATCACTGGCATATAAACAGTATTGTTTCAACTGTATGACTGGATGGAGAGAGAATGTCACCAATAAAAGGTTGTGGCATAATTCCAAGAGTTTATTGATGCACAACATTGTGCCATCGTAGCAGCGCAAAAACATCACCATGATGAAAATAAAGCTGAGCTCTTTCAGGCTGAAAATTCTCAAAATTCACCATGGATGAGATGGCCTCTATTTGTCTCTCTGTATATAGGTTCTTATCCACGATGGCTGCAGCCAACTGAGGGAGATCCAAATCACCCCCTTCCTCTAACTATTGGCTGCGGCAGTTTGTGTAAACAAGCCTAGCTCTCTTACTTGCTGGTATCACAGAGAAATAATTATGCTTTCTGGTATAAGGATAAAGAGTGCTACTTGCTGAGAAAGCGGAGGCCAGTGTGTCTGTAGAGAACATCTCCCCAGTCCGCATGTAAAGGAGGGAGAGCTGTGCATGGATATCACTCTCCTGAAACCGAACAAAGTTACATTCAAATAAATGCTTTTTGGAAGTCAGTCAACTTCTGTTTCTGGTGTAATGTGCATTTTAGAGGCACATGGAACAGCATTTGGTGCAATTGTAACAGGGACTTCACACCACTCTAAACACTGATATTGAGATTAATTATTCTTTAAAAAGAAAGTGATAATGTTCTACTCATATCGTGACTGTGCATTATCAATGTGTTTCAAGGCCAATGATTTTCATGAAGTTATCATGGACTTGGTGCCTTCTTGATGTATCCAGGCAGTCAGCAGCCTGATTTCAACTCTGGACCAGTTACAATTCCAGAAATGAGGCCCGTTATAATATTAAATCCCGGGCCTCATTTAAATCCTGCTGGTTGCCTTCACATCCATTCCAACTGGGAAGTTGGTGGGAGGCTGTGGAAAATAGCCGCTGAGACTCAGCTGGCTGGCAGGATCCGCTGCCTGGGTCAGCCCACGGGTGTCTCGTGCTTGAGAAGGGGGTGTAAGTCCATCCCTGGGGAGGCCTAAGCTTTCTTTGTGGGGCCCAGAGGAGCACTCTCACACCTAACAAGGAAATTAAAGATAAGAAAACATACCCATTTGAGCCCCATTTGGTACCGATCCACTACTCTACAAAGATTGGCCTGATGTAAACTGCAGTTGGCCACTCAGGACAGCAAGTCAAAATTGATGTCTCTATGACATCATCCGGACCTGACATACATTTGTAAAAATGGCCCAGCTGACTTTGGGCAGGCATCCTTGCTGCCTGCTTCTTTGGGCAAGTTAAAATCACAGGAGGTCAACTCACAGCAGCTCCATGGGAGATAAATGACAGAGGCGATTTTAACTGCACACTCACCCGGTTTCTGCTGGGTGGGTGAGATTGCAGTCACAAGCAGTCCTCAACGAAGGCCATAATTTGAGATGCTGCAATCAGCCTTGATGTCCAGTTGAAGGAGCGAAGGGGCAAAACATTGGTCAAGAACTATGATTCTTTGTTCCCCAGCAATTCCTGTTTGAGAATGCATGTGTGTATATTGGGGGAAGAACAGAAATGGAGTTATCCAAGTTCTAATAAGCTTCCATCACTCACTATCTAGGCTTGCCCATGATGAGTGGCCTCTCAGGTACTCATAACTAGGAGCCACTGGCAGCACCGTCCTCTTCCTGTTGTGAGGCTGCAGGTTGGGTTATAGGCGGTGGCACAATTCAGTGACCACCTTCTTGTTGAAATACAGAATCACAGAATTGTTACAGCACAGAAGGAGGCCATTCGGCCCATCATGTCTGCACTGGCTCTTTGAGTGAGCAATTCTCTTGGTGCCATTCCCCCGCCTTCTCCCCATAACCCTGGACATTTTTCCTTTTCAGGTAACTATCTAATTCCCTTTTGAATGCCTCAATTGAACCTACCTCCTCCATACTTTCTGGCAGTGCATTCCAGATCCTAACCACTCGCTGTGTGAAAAAGCTTTTCCTCATGGGTCGCCATTGCTTCTTTTGCCAATTACCTTAAATCTGTGCCCTCTTGTTCTTGATCCTTTTACAAGTGGAAACAGTTTCTCCCTATACTCTGTCCAGACCCCTCATGATTTTGAATACCTCTAACAAATCTCCTCTCACCCTTCTCTTCTCCAAGTATAACAGTCCAGACCTCTCCAATCTAACTTCGTAAATGAAGTTCCTCATCCTTGGAACCATTCTCGTGAATCTTTTCTGCATGACTGTACTTCATGTGTGAAAATGAACATAACAGCAACACTGACAACCAACACTTACATTGTGCCTAATTCTGTAAAACATAATAAGGCATTTCACACAGAGGTGAAAACTGACACCAAGCAGTTCTTCTTTGGCCTCCTTATCTCGAGAGACAATGGATACGCGCCTGGAGGTGGTCAGTGGTTTGTGAAGCAGCGCCTGGAGTGGCTATAAAGGCCAATTCGAGAGTGACAGGCTCTTCCACAGGTGCTGCAGAGAAATTTGTTTGTCGGGGCTGTTGCACAGTTGGCTCTCCCCTTGCGCCTCTGTCTTTTTTCCTGCCAACTACTAAGTCTCTTCGACTCGCCACATTTTAGCCCCGTCTTTATGGCTGCCCGCCAGCTCTGGCGAATGCTGGCAGTAGTGGGAGAAGAATTAGGGAATGTTTCCAAAGGCAAGGTCGAGGAAGTAGGTTTGAGGGAGTTTTTAAGTGGTTGAAGGAAAGCATTCCAAAGTGCTTGGGCCATCTCACTTTCCTGTGGCGCTAACACATTTTCTGTTTTCCTCAATTGTCTACTAACTGTCACTCTTGCCCTCCCAGGTTACTTTCTGCTGGTGCAGAATTTGGCTAGTTTTGGTGTTGTGCTTGTGAAGTATAAATATTCAAGGATATATGTGCTTTTAGCAATGTTTGTTTCAGGACCCTTTTTGTTCGAGTGGGTGGGTTAAGTGCCAATGAATAAAGCTCTCCAATTACACCAACTATTGTGGTAAGTTTTTGAAACTGCGTGGCAGAATCCTTCATAAAGTTCTGTCTCATTGTCAAGGTGATTTTACTGAGGCAGGGAACTGGGCCTCAGAAACAGCAGAAGCGGAGACGTTCCATGCTGGTTGAGCCCTGCTGCAAGTGGGCCTCCTGCCAGTGGATGACAGAGCCCTCAGTATCCAGGTGCCCAGGGTCAGGATGGGGTGTGTTTGGCTCCTTGACCTAACCTATGGCATATCCTTACTTTGTATAGAATACATTACATTTGTCTCGCTTCAGTATTCCCGCCTATGCTGAATAGCAGCCTTTGCCATTGTCTGCACACAGTGTTTTCACTGTTGTCAGTGTGTGCTGTTGTGGGCTTGGTCCTGCACGGGTATTGAGATGGAGATGACAGGGTGGGACCAGTTATTGTGTCCACTCTGGGGGACAAAGGAAGCTATTTCAGGGGAGTTGGCTCTCTGTCTGATGTCTCCATTAGGCTCCAGCACTGGCTTCAAAAACATAGACAAAAGGGATCAAGAATCCAAAGGAACAAAGGCAGCCTCTGAATGCCCTGAGTGAGATGTCCAGCTAGCATCATGCTTACTGCATTCCTGGAGTGATAAATAAATATTTAAAACATTTTGCTTTGAATTTAATAACAGAAGTGTTGCCAGAGGCTGAGATGCAGTGGAAGTAACGACAAGTTTAATTAGTGTTTATTAATAACAGGAGTGCATTACTCCCACTGTGAACTGTGCACTGTATGATAAAGTAGATGAACTTTTCACCCCCAACAATGCCTGAGGCCCAATTTTTCTTGGACTCCAGGACTGGAGGTCAGAGGCATGGAAAACCAGCATCTCTTTCTATTAGTCCTGCAACAGGGACCAGAGGTGCATGGACAGTAAAGAGCACAGAGCAGTGCTCCATCACCATTTCCATGTGAATGTTGCAGTCTTAGAGCCCCAGCAGCAAAGGTGCCTATTTTTAATTTATGTTTAGCTGAAATTGAGTAAATCAGATTGCAAGTACCAAATTGAGCAGTACACTCAATGATATGAGTTTAATTTGCTACATACAGTGTTTCACAACCAAAAAGTGACTAACTCAAACACCATATTGTAACCATCCAATTATCATCCGAGACCTGACAATTCATGCCAGGACTCGAGACAAACTGATGCCTTGTTTACTACCGCATTGATGCCGATGTGGCCAGCCATGTCTCCACAGTAAATGCTAGAATAGACGTCAGATGGAATAGATGTCTTTGGAGCCACAGAACAACAGTTGGTTTCATTTCCTGCCTCCAGAACTAAGATACAGCCTGCGCCAACTCTAAATGCTAACAGGTGATGATGTGTGCTGCTAGAAGCACCATTGTGATCTGGCTCAGCTTTCTGACCTTCATATTACTGGTCTGGAGAGACCTTCCCCTGACACTGGGGAAGCTGTGCAATTGCAAACACAAAGTTGTAAGTGCATGTCCAAGGTTGAGCATATTTAAAACTTGTTTTAAAATCACTTTAGAGTTGCCAGTGTTGCCCTGAATCTATTCCACAATGTAAGTGGGGCAAATTCAGAGCAATAGCAGCACAACATTTTCCAGCAGGGTATTAAAAGACAAGGCACACGATGCCTATAATGCCTTAATTCTTTATTCGTTAACTACACTGGGATCCCGCTATAATGCAGTCCGCTACAGCACGGTATAGTGTGGTTCATCATGGACTCCAAATATTTCATGTAAATTTATCATTTCACAACATATTTCACAACACTATTGAAGTATAAATGCTCGACAAATGATTTCGAACCAGCCAATGAGATGGAAGCCTTGTGACTAATTAAGGGACCAGTTTTCTCTGTATAAATACTGGCCAAACTTGCACTGATACCCATACAACAATCAATGCAAAATCATGTGTACTGAATCATGAAAGAGAAAATCTTACACCATTGCTGAGAAGCTGAAAATCATTGCCCAGATCAAGGAAGGCGCTGCGCAAGCATCCATTTCGCAAAGAATGGGGATTGCTGAATCAACAATTCGTGGTGGCTTAAAGATGAAGAGAAGTTGCGAATGGTGTCCATGGAGATGGATGAATGTGGCCAAGCAAGAAAGAAAGCCAAAATACTGACGACACCCTCTAGACAAGGGTGTACACACAGCAGAGAGCCTAGGACATACCCGTATCTAGTCCAGTTATTCAAGCTCAGGCCAAAACGTTTTGCCACCAAATGAATGGAAATACCAGTGCCCCAGTAGAGTTTGGAGCCATCAAAAGGATGGTTAGCAAGATTCAAGAACCGGCACGGCATTTCACTAGTTACTATAAGAAGAGAACAATGGTCTGCTGACAAACCAGCCACAATTTCATATCCTGCTAAATTAAGAAATATTTTACACAAAGGAGGATGCACTGAAGAACAAGAGTACAGCTGTGATGAGATGAGTGTACAACAAAATGTGACCAGCAAAAACACCAGCACCGAGAAACCACACCAACAAAATGCCCAGATTTAAATAGATAAAACCAAGGTCGACAGTCTTCCTTTGCTGCGACAAAACTGGTTTACACAAGCTGACTGCTTGTCATCGTAAAATTCACCAAACCAAACTGCTTTCATCATCTAAACCTAAAATCACTACCATGCCAATACTCAAGTAACGCCAAAGCCTGTATGACTTCATTCATTTTTGAAGACTGGTTCCATCATGAACTCGTACCAAACATCAGAAAACATCTCAGACAGAACAAACTACTAAAAAGGCCATCTTGCTGCTTGACAACTGCCCTGAACACCCACCCCCAGAGAACCCAGTAACACAAGATGGGAATATCAAATGTAACTATCTACCGGAAAATACCTCAAAAATTCAACCCCTTGACCAAAGCATCACATCGACCTTCAAATGTCACGACAGAAGAATAACTACAAACACACAAGCTCCGTACTTAGAGCCAAATTAGATATTGATGACATCAATGCATGGCTGAATATCGACACCCAAGAAGCTACCATTGAGACGATGACAAATGATCAAATATTGGCCAGCGTAACGTATCCAAACCCTAAAATGACGTCCAGCAAGCTGAGGATGTTGATGATGATGATGACACCGAGATTGAGCCACTGGCATCATCCCGTACAGTCGTTCACCACATAGGGGAATCACTGAGATGATTGGAAGCCAATGAAAAATCAACTGCTGCAAATGTGACACAACTTCAGAACATTCTACATCTAGCAGGCAGAGGCGAAGAGTAAATGTGCAGGTAGAAATTGCTGATTTCTTCAACACCCATCCATCTATTCAATAATAACCAATAGTACATACATATTCACATTTCTGTCACCAGAAGAAATAACATTTATTTTATTTGAATTGATTGTCTTCATTTTGTTTGTTTTATTATTCTGGCTACTGGTTTGGCACTTTTGAAAGGACCTCGTTATAATACAGTCTCACCTATAATGTGGTCTCGTGATGTGGACTGCGTTATAGCGGGGTCCCGGTGGACAATAAAAAAAGATTTGGAAAGCTACTTTATACATTTATTTTTGCACTAAAATAAGTAACTGAAGTATTCACCAAAGAGAAGGACTTGGTGTCTTGCAAAGCATTAAGGTAGATAAGTCCCCAGGGCCTGATGGGATCTACCCTAGAATACTAAGGGAGGCAAGGGAAGAAATTGCTGGGGCATTGACAGAAATCTTTGCATCCTCATTGGCTACAGGTGAGGTCCCAGAGGACTGGAGAATAGCCAATGTTGTTCCTTTGTTTAAGAAGGGTAGCAAGGATAATCCAGGAAATTATAGGCCGGTGAGCCTTACGTCAGTGGTAGGGAAATTATTAGAGAGGATTCTTCGGGACAGGATTTACTCCCATTTGGAAACAAACAGATTTATTAGCGAGAGGCAGCATGGTTTTGTGAAGGGGAGGTCATGTCTCACTAATTTGATTGAGTTGTTTGAGGAAGTGACAAAGATGATTGATGAAGGAAGGGCAGTGGATGTTATCTATATGGACTTCAGTAAAGCCTTTGACAAGGTCCCTCACGGCAGACTGGTACAAAAGGTGAAGTCACAAGGGATCAGAGGGGAGCTGGCAAGATGGATACAGAACTGGCTCGGTCATAGAAGACAGAGGGTAGCAGTGGAAGGGTGCTTTTCTGAATGGAGGGATGTGACTAGTGGTGTTCCGCAGGGATCAGTGCTGAGACCTTTGCTGTTTGTAGTATATATAAATGATTTGGAGGAAAATGTAGCTGGTCTGATTAGTAAGTTTGCGGACGACACAAAGGTTGGTGGAGTTGTGGATAGTGATGAGGATTGTCAGAGGATACAGCAAGATATAGATTGGTTGGAGACTTGGGCGGAGAAATGGCAGATGGAGTTTAATCCGGACAAATGTGAGGTAATGCATTTTGGAAGATCTAATGCAGGTGGGAAATATACAGTAAATGGCAGAACCCTTAGGAGTATTGACAGGCAGAGAGATCTGGGCGTACAGGTCCACAGGTCACTGAAAGTGGCAACGCAGGTGGATAAGGTAGTCAAGAAGGCATACGGCATGCTTGCCTTCATTGGTCGGGGCATAGAGTATAAAAATTGGCAAGTCATGCTGCAGCTGTACAGAACTTTAGTTAGGCCACACTTAGAATATTGCGTGCAATTCTGGTCGCCACACTACCAGAAGGACGTGGAGGCTTTGGAGAGGGTACAGAGGAGGTTTACCAGGATGTTGCCTGGTCTGGAGGGCATTAGCTATGAGGAGAGGTTGGAAAAACTCGGATTGTTTTCACTGGAACGACGGAGGTGGAGGGGCGACATGATAGAGGTTTACAAAGTTATGAGCGGCATGGACAGAGTAGATAGTCAGAAGCTTTTTCCCAGGGTGGAAGAGTCAGTTACTAGGGGACATAGGTTTAAGGTGAGAGGGGCAAAGTTTAGAGGGGATGTGCGAGGCAAGTTATTTACACAGAGGGTGGTGAGTGCCTGGAACTTGGTGCCGGGGGAGATGGTGGAAGCAGGTACGATAATGACGTTTAAGAGGCATCTTGACAAATACATGAATAGGATGGGAATAGAGGGATACGATCCCCGGAAGTGCAGAAGGTTTTAGTTTAGGCAGGCATCAAGATCGGCGCAGGCTTGGAGGGCCAAATGGCCTGTTCCTGTGATGTACTGTTCTTTGTTCTTTATTCTTATTTCATCATCATCACCTACAATTCCTCATTTCGTGGATAATTCTTCCTTGCAGATGCTGGATGGAAGTGAGATGTCAGTGTTAGCTATGTGTTTGCAGATGGCAGATGAGCCCGATCTTAGCTTTGCAGGCTCTCCCACAGTGAGGACAATAGTTATCGGCCGGTAGAGGTGATGGTGGATTGTTAGCTTGAGCAGCTGCCCTCTCTTTCCATCTCTCTCGCTGTTCTCTCTCAGTGGCTGCTCTTGTTGATTGGAAGGTCTTGATACCATTTTTGGTGATGGATCGCCATTTTGGTCACAACTGGGTGTCTGCTTCCCATGTTTTGATGTTAATAGAGCAGACCTTCATGCAGGCTTTGAGAATGTCTTTGAAATGTTTCTTTTGGCTCCCATTTTTTAAAATATTTTTTTTTCATGGGATGTGGGTATCACTGGCAAGGCCAGCAATTGTTGCCCATCCCTAATTGCCCTTGACAACTGAGTGGCTTGCTCAACCATTTCAGAGGGTAATTTTAAGAGAAAACCACATTGCTGTGGGTCTGGAATCACATGTAGGCCAGACCAGTTAAGGACGGCAGATTTCCTTCCCTAAAGGACATTAGTGAACCGGATGGGTTTTTGCAACAATCAATGATAGTTTCATGCACAATTACACAATAGCTTTCAATTCCAGATTTGAATTAATTAATTGAATTTAAATTCTGCCTGTTGCCATGGTGGGATTTGCACCCATGTCCCCAGGGTATTAGCCTGGGCCCCTATTCGGTGACATTACCACTATGCCACCATATCTCCTCAAGCAGGAGCAGGCTCCTAGCATAGCTCCAAAACAGTCTTGAGTCAGGCATTCTGACAACTTGTCCCGTCCATCTCAACTGATGTATGATTGTCATGGCCTCTATACTTGGCATATCTGTATCTTGGAGGACACTCATGTTTGTTCTTTTGTCCCCTCACGTGATTCGCAAGATCCCTCTCAGAGAGCATTGATGATGTTGTTCTAGGGCCTTGGTATGGCACCTATAAGTTGTCCAAGCTTCAGTATTGTAAAGAAGTGTGGGGAGAACCATTGCCCAATAGACATTGAGTTTAATGTCAGGTCTGATATCACAATTCTCAAAAGCTCTAGTATGTAATTTACCACAGGCTGAGTTAGTACATTGGATTTAGTGGTCTACCTCTTCATCAATGTCATAATTTTGGGATAGATAGCTTTCACGATATGAAACATTTTGCAACACTTCACCATGAATCTCAATTGAAGGTGTTGGATTTAATACATTTGGTGTGGGTTGGTGGAGGCTTCGATCTTCCTCATGTTCAGGGCAAGTCCCATGCTCTCGTAGACTTTGTTGAATAAATCAACTGTCTGTTGAAATTCTGCAGCTCTTTGTCAGAGTGAGCACTAAACTGTGCGTTGTCCGCATATTGTAGTTCTATCACAGAAGTGGTTGTTTTCTTGGTTTTGGCCTTCAGCCGGTTTATATATATATATATTTATGTAGAGAGAGAGAGAGGGAGAGATACAGCACTGAAACAGGCCCTTCGGCCCACCGAGTCTATGCTGACCATCAACCACCCATTTATGCTAATCCTATATTAATCCCATATTCCTACCACATCCCCACCTTCCCTCAATTCCCCTACCACCTAGGGGCAATTTTAAATGGCCAATTTACCTATCAACCTGCAAGTCTTTGGCTGTGGGAGGAAACCGGAGTACCCGGCGAAAACCCACGCAGTCACAGGGAGAACTTGCAAAATCCGTACAGGCAGTACCCAGAATTGAACCCGGGTTGCTGGAGCTGTGAGGCTGCGGTACTAACCACTGCGCCACTGTATTGCCAGTTGAGGATGAAGAGTTTACCATCAGTGCGATGTTAATACCACACCTGGGGGTGCCTCTCAGTAGTAAGTTGCTGCGTTACTGCAAGAAAGATTGAAAATAGTGTTGGTGCAATGATACATCCCTGTTTGACCCTATTTTGACAGGGAAGGGGACTGTCGTGGAGCCATTCCATAGTCCTGTTATTTGCATATTGTCATGTAGGAGACGGATGATGTTTCTGAACTTAGCAGGACATCCATATTGCTGTAGCACCTTCCAAACAGCAGTTTGATTCACTGAGTCGAAGGCTTTTGTGAGATTGAAGAAAGCCATATACAAAGGGATGTTCTGCTGTCTTCATTTTTCTGAAGTTGGCGTGCTTTGAAGATCATATCAGTTGTTCCTTGTATTCTTCACTTGCATTTATATCCCATCTTAACAATTTCTTTCAAAATATCTTTAAGCAATTCATGTACAGTAAATGAAAACTGAAATGAAAAAGGCAAACATAGCAGCCATTTTGCATACAGTAAACATATTAATTTCACTGACACTAATTTAATTCCAAATCAATAACACTGCAAGAGGTGTTCAGAAAGATTGTGAGCTTGGAACACAGGGCCAAGAAATTTAGTGAAACACAGCATGTGTAATTTGTTTTTAAACTGGTACATCAGGTGTTCTTTATTTATAATAATTAGGTATGGTCAGCTACCAGGATTCAGTTCACAGAAGAGGAGATGTGAGATGAAAGCTGAGATTTTTCTGGTGGTTGGGGAGGGTGAGGAAGAGCTTAAACTTTGGGTGCCTGTCCTTTCTTGAAAGAGCTAATTGTTGCTGGGGTGCATTTGTATCGGTCTAGCTGTCTTCTGGTACCTCACCCAATTGGCCATTGTTCCTGTGTGTGTTTGGACAGTGAATAGAAATAGGCTTTTTGACCTGGAGAGCATCAGTTGTGTCCACACCCGAAGGCAACATATGCATATTTGCGCAGGGAATCACTGGATGGCGAAGTGGAGCAGGAATCCTGTCTGATGTGCTTTCCACTTCCATATCCCAGTAAAATTGAGAAAAAATGCAGTGTGCAACATTTCCCAGACTCAGGTCGGCTAACTTGGGGATGAGGGATCGTACTTGGGATGTTATTTTTTCTGATCTCCATATATATGAACCAACCTCAACTGGATTCCTAATTACCCAAATCAGACAAACTTTGGGCCTGAATTACAGTTGCCTCAAGCTCCCACGAATAGGTACAGTAGAGATGGAAATAACTGTGACAAATAGATACAGACCCAAACTGCCACATTTTTGTATCTTCCCCAGCTGTGTACATAGGAAAAAGTTTCAGGTATCGAGGATAATAGTTTCTCTTACTTGAGGTATTTTTGCCTCCTCCCTTTAACATGGTTTCCCTTTCCCACACACAATCCAATTTGAAAAGGGAGGTGCCTAACTTGCTGCCAGAGTTCTTCCAAGTGGTAACACCCACTTGAGGATGACTTTTCCTCTGGCTTTTCCTCAACCACTATGAGGAAGTGCTGGGCCATCACTAGACAACTCTTAGAAGCATAATTAACATCCAGAACACAGCATGTGAAGGGCTATGGTTAAAAATCCACAGCCCATTCTCCTACAGTGCAACATGTTGGTAAACTGTCACATTTCCCCATGTATTCCTCTATTGTAATTCAAGCTCTGCCTGTCTGTTCACTTGGTACCTATCTTTGCCTTTTATTTTTGTTTTAGTGCAATGTCAATCTGTACTGATAGTCTCTGCATTATTTATTTTTTCTATTCATTTCTGGGATGTGGGCATCGCTGGCTAGCCCTGCATTTATTGCCCATCCCTAATTGCCCTTGAGAAGGTGGCGGAGCTGTCTTCTTGAACCACTGCAGTCCTTGGGATATTGGTACACCAACAGTGCTGTTGAGAAGGGAGTTCCAGGATTTTGATCCAGCGCTGATGAAGGAACGGTGATAGAGTTCCAAGTCAGGATGGTGTGTGGCTTGGAGGGGAACTTGGTGTTCCCATGCACCTGCTGCCCTTGTCCTTCTAGATGGTAGAGGTTCCGGGTTTGGAAGGTGCTGTCTAAGGAATCTTGGTGAGTTGCTGCAGTGCATCGTGTAGATGGTACACACAGCTGCCACTGTGCGTTGGTGGTAGAGGCAGTGAATGTTGAAGGTCGTAAATGAGGTGACAATCAAGTGGGCTGCTTTGTCCTGGATGGTGTCGAGCTTCTTGAGTGTTGTTGGAGTTGCACCCATCCAGGCAAGTGGAGAGTATTCCATCACACTCATGGCTTGTGCCTTGTAATTGGTGGATTTGCTTTGGGGAGACAGGAGGTGAGTTACTTGCCACAGAATTCCCAGTCTCTGTCCTGCTCTTGTAGCCACAGCATTTATGTGGCTGGTCCAGTTCATTTTCTGGTCAGTGGTTGATAGTGGGGGATTCAGTGATTGTAATGCCATTGAAGTCAAGGGGAGATGGTTAAATTCTCTCTTTTTTGAGATGGTCATTGCCTGGCACTTGTGTGCCGTGAATCTTACTTGCCACTTATCAGCCCAAGCCTGGATGTTGCCCAGGTTTAGCTGCATATGGACATTGGCTGCTTCAGTACCTGAGGATTCGCGAATGGTGCTGAACATCGTGCAATCATCAGCGAACATCTCCACTTCTAACCTTATAATGGGGGAAAGGTTATTGATGAAGCAGCTGAAGATGGTTGGGCCTGGGACACTACCCTGATGAACTCCTGCAGTGATGTCCTGGGACTGAGATGATTGACCTCCAACAACCACAACCATCTTCCTTTGTGCCAGGTATGACTCCAACCAGCGGAGAGTTTTCTCCCTGATTCCCATTGACTCCAGTTTTACCGGGGCTCCTTGATGCCATACTCAGTCAAATACTGCCTTGATGTCAAGGGCAGTCACTCTCACCTCACCTCTGGAGTTCAACTCCTTTGTCCATGTTTGGACCAAGGCTGTAATGAGGTCAGGAGCTGAGTGGTTCTGGCGGAACCCAAACTGAGTGGCAGTGTGCAGGTTATTGCTGAGCAAATGCCACTTGATAGCATTGTCAACGACACCTTCCATCATTATGCTGATGACCAGGAGTAGACTGATAGGGCGGTAACTGGCCGGGTTGGATTTGTCCTGCCTTTTGTGCACAGGACATACCTGGGAAACTTTCCACATTGCCAAGTAGCTGCCAGTGTTGTAGTTGTACTGGAAAAGCTTGGCTAGGGGCACAGCTAGTTCTGGAGCACAAGTCTTCAGTGCTATTGCTGGGATGTTGTCAGGGCCCATAGCTTTTGCAGTATGCAGTGCCTTCAGCCTTTTCTTGATATCACATGGAGTGAATCGGATTGGCTGAAGACTGGCATCTCTGATGCTGGGGACTTCAGGAGGAGGCCCAGATAGATCATCCACTCGGCACTTCTGGCTGAAGATGGATGCAAATGCTTCAGCCTTGTCTTTTGCACTGATGTGCTGGGCTCCCCCATCATTGAGGATGGAGATATTTGTGGAGCCTCCTCCTCCTGTCAGTTGTTTAGTTGTCCACCATCATTCATGACTGGATGTGGCAGGACTGCAGAGTTTAGATCTGATCCGTTGGTTGTGGGATCACTTAACCCTGTCTATTGCATGCTACTTCCGTTGTTTGGCATGCAAGTAGTCCTGAGTTGTCGCTACACCAGGCTGACACCTCATTTTTAGGTATGCCTGGTGCTGTTCCTGGCATGCCCTCCTACACACTTAATTGAACCGGGGTTGGTCCCCTGGCTAGATGGTAATGGTCGAATGGGGGATATGCTGGGCCATGAAGTTACAGATTGTGGTTGAATATAATTCTGCTGCTGCCCCACAGTGCCTCATGGATGCCCAGTTTTGAGTTGCTAGATCTGTTCGAAATCTATCCCATTTAGCACAGTGGTAGTGCCACACAACATGTATTCATTTTGGGCGGCACAGTGGCGCAGTGGTTAGCACCGCAGCCTCACAGCTCTAGGGACCCGGGTTCAATTCTAGGTACTGCCTGTGCGGAGTTTGCAAGTTCTCCCTGTGACCACGTGGGTTTTCGCCGGGTGCTCCGGTTTCCTCCCACAGCCAAAGACTTGTAGGTGATAGGTAAATTGGCCATTGTAAATTGCCCTTCGTGTAGGTAGGTGGTAGGGAATATGGGATTACTGTAGGGTTAGTATAAATGGGTGGTTGTTGGTCGGCACAGACTCGGTGGGCCGAAGGGCCTGTTTCAGTGCTGTATCTCTTAAAAAAAACATGATGGTGGGTACCCTCAATGTGAAAATGGGACTTTGTATCCACAATGACTGTGCGATGGTCACTCCTACCAATATTGTCAAAGATCAATGAATCAGCGACAGGTAGATTGGTGAGGACGAAGTCAAGTAGACTTTTCCCTCTTGTTGGTTTCCTCACCACCTGCTGCAGACCCACTCTAGCAGCTATGTCCTTTTGGACTCGGCCAGCACTGGTGCTACCGAGCCATTCTTGTTGATTGAAATCCCCTACCCAGAATACATTTTGTGCCTTGATACTCTCAGTGCCTTTTTCCAGTTGGTGTTCAACATGTACCGATTCATCAGCCGAGGGGGGGGTACGGTAGGTGGTAATTAGCAGGAGGTTTCCTTACCCATGTTTGACTTGATGCCATGAGACTTTATGGGGTCCCGAATGAATCTTGAGGACTCCCAGGGCAATCCCCTCCCAACTGTATACTATTGTGCCACCACCTCTGGTTTGGTGATGGTGGTGTCTGGGACATTGTCTGCAAGCTATGATTCCATGTGTATGACTATGTCAGGCTGTTGCTTGACAAGTCTGTGGGGACAGCTCTACCAATTGTTAGATGTTAGTAAGGCGGACTTTGCAGGGTCGACAGGGCTGGCTTTGCCATTGCCGTTTCCGGTGCCTAGGTCAATGCTAGGTGGTCTGTCCAGTTTCATTCCTTTTCTGAGGCTTTGTAGTGGTTTGATACAACTGACTGGCTTGCTAGGCCATTTCAGAGTCAACCACATTGCTGTGGGTCTGGAGTCACATGCAGGTCAGATCCTTCCCTGAAGGACATTAGTGAACAAATGGGTTTTTACAACAATCAACAATGGTTTCATGGTCACCACTATACTACCTTTTAGCTCCTGAATTATCAATTGAATTCAAATT
Source organism: Heterodontus francisci (assembly GCF_036365525.1). Taxonomy (NCBI): domain Eukaryota; kingdom Metazoa; phylum Chordata; class Chondrichthyes; order Heterodontiformes; family Heterodontidae; genus Heterodontus; species Heterodontus francisci. Next base: position 37,126,418 of record NC_090382.1, read on the forward strand.
CTACCATCTGCCGTGTTGGGAGACGAACCCATGGTCCCCAGAGCATAAGCCTGAGGTTCTGCATTGCCAGTCTAGTGACATTAACACTACGCCACCACCTCCCCTTCATAAATTGCATGTTCATAAACTGCATGTAAACTATATTCACTTCCAGCATCTGACTTGGCTTTTAAAGGATGCACTTTGGATTCAGTTTTGAAGCACTGGGTAGTTTTCACTGAGACTCTACTCTTTGTTATTTGTTGCTGTCTGACTCCCCTCGATTTGTGCCCTTGCTGATTATGATGATGTTTGTAATTGATTATAGGTCAGTAACCAGTCAACAGTGAAACAATAAAGTGCTTGGAGCAAGTTACCCATTAACTAGCAGTACTGTAGTACATTTGGGAGGTATTGTTTCTAGAAGTTTATTTTTGGATGGTAGTACATTCCAATCAATGCATCTTAGGCTTTTTACTGCACCTTTATTGCTAATACAGTTATTGTTCAAAATATTAGTCCTAAAACGTTTGTATTATACTGAATTTATGGATCCAGCCATCAGCCTGAAATCAAATTGCGAGTATTGCTGCTCCATGGATCAGATCCTAACTCAATGTCAGTGGGTAATCTCACGTGAATGTTCAGGTGATATTTATAAAGTACTTGAGCTTTGATATTGTGGTTTATGATGTTATCTTGAAAGATTACAGTCTTGTAATCATGCTGCCTATAATTCTTTTTGTATTTGATATCTGAAGTAAACTAAAAGGCCCAACACATGTTTCAAAGGATCTATACATTGTGTCATGCCAACTTGCTTTGTTGAATGATAATTTTCTTTAATCCACTGACTGGAGATCTGAGTTTATATTTTTTTAAGGAAATTTTAAAAAGAACAGATAAAAGATGACTTTGCTAGCAGCTTAAGATAGCCACCTAATTTGCAACACTGTAACCTACATTGCAAGGCCCATGAGGAGGGAGACGAAATGTCTGCTCATTCCCCAACAAGAACCAAGACCCATGTAGTTTAAGGGAAATAAAAACAAGAAATGCTGGAACCACTCAGCAGGTCTGGCAGCATCTGTGAAAAGAGAAGCAGAGTTAACGTTTCGGGTCAGTGACCCTTCAAGGGAAATGCTTGTTCTTTTTCTTTTAGCAAGAAGAAATACTGCCAACTGCTATGTTTGAATCACTGTGTGACTGTCATGTGACAAGTCCCTCCTCATCTATGGTTTTAAGCTTGTGTTTCTCTACAGCAGCAAGGAGAAGCTTCTGGACTCTGACACTTGCAGACCCAAGTGGGGATCTCTCTCTCTCTCTCTCTCCATTCCAGCTTGCAAGCTTCAAACCCTGCCTGTTGACTGACCACCTTTGCATACTCCAGCTACAATCAGAAACCCTGTTGGAGGAAATCATCCACATCGCTGTCTCCAAGAGACCCACCAAACCAGTCATCTACCTCTTGAAACTAAAAGCCTCGGGACCACCAAATTCAGCTGGAAGCCAGCTGAATTACCAAACCCCACGGACTGTGTAACCATTTTTCTATGGACTCTAACTCAACCAATCTATCTTTCCCCACTCTGTAACCGATTTGCGTGTGTGTAAACCTCTAGTGTGGGCTGGATTTTTCAGAGCCCACCACCAATCTCGGTGGTGAGCTCAGAAAATGGCGGCCCGCACGTGCGGGCTGCACGCCAAAGAGCTACCACAATCTCCCACGCAGCAGCTCATTTAACATCTGGGGCAGCCCGCCCTCCCTAATCACATAGAGGGGGTGGGCCGTCCATCCCTGGCAATGGCATCAGCTGCCTGTGCGCAGGCCCTGATGCCATTTTTAAAGGGAAGCCAGCCCTGCCAGCAGATTTAAATTTTTAAAGCAACATCATCCCAAACATTTTCAAATAAATTTCAAAGCCCCTTTCCCAGCCCCCAATAATAATTACATTAGCTATTTGCCTTCCCCCCACCCCCCAACAAAACACTTACCTTTTAATTCGGACCTCCTCCCCGACCTCCCCCAGACTGCACAAAGTTTAAAGTTCACCCCTTCCCAATATCCCCTGCACCCATTATGTTTATTTGGCCCAGTCCCTGCCACAGTGACACTGAGAATCTTATTTGCTCCCCCCTCCTCACCAGTGTCACACCAGCTTTCCCCAGAGAGGGAAATGTAGGCGCGGGAGTGATGGCTGCCGCACCGAGAATTGTGGCAGGCCCAGAAGATAGAAGGTAAGTTTATTTATCTGTATTCATTTCATTAATTTAAATACTGAATTTCAGATCCCGTCACCTAGTGGCAGGGGGGCCGCCGCAGAGACTCACTGCCACCAAGAGGATCGGGCTGGGCCCTCACGGCATTGGCCTTCATGGTGGGCTGCTGCCAGACCTATATTCCACTCCCCCCCACCCTGCCACAGAGCCTGACGTTGTGGGCTTGGTAAAATCCAGCCTGCATGTGAGTGTGTGTGAGTGAAAGTTGGCGCATAGTTTATTATTTTCATTAGTTTGGTTTAGGTACAATAAAGTTAACCTCTTTCTTTGTTAACCTCAAGAAAACCTGTCCAATTAGTTCTTGTTATGATCACAGCAAGTTAATAATCATACACCTACTGAATTGGCCAGTACATTCACTTTAAGAAAGAATTAAACATGTTGTGGTCAAACAAGGAGAGAGAAAAGAGGGAAGCCGTTTGACCCCTCCTCACTTGACCATAACAGAAATTTGGGGGCTCATGTCTGGGATCAAATCCAAAGTCAAACGGGGAATTGGAAGCGGAGATACCAAATTGATCCCGAGCAATAATTTTATAACTTCAATACAGGTTTTCTTGCGGTTTTCAGTGCTAGAGTATTAAAATGTCCACATTCAAGGCCAGTACCTTCCTAGAACAGAGTAAGGTAACTTCGGCCAAGTTAAAAGCCCTATCTGTTGAAGAGTTGAGGAATGTAGCTGGGCAGTTAGAGATTACTCTCCATCCAAAAGCTAGGAAACCTGAAATCCTAAAACTTGTGACCAACCATTTTAAATTTGACACTGAAGAACCGGAGACAGGCATAGAATCTGAAACAGACAAAGTAGCATTAGCTAAGGTACAACTAGAACAGAGGAGACTAGAATTAGAATTCAAGAACAGAGAAAAAAAGAGAACTTTGCAGAAGGAGAGAGAGTATCAGGAAAGGGAAAAAGAAAGAGCTTTCCAAAGGGAGTTAAGGCAGCTTGAAACTAAATAGAGGAAGACCCAATGTACCCAGTGAAGGCACCATTAATGAGGGAACTACCCCTAGCTCAGGACTGGGTGCTGAGCTCTTAAATCTGTCCCAGTTGATTCCAAAGTTCAAAAGGGGTATGTGGAAGCATTTTTCGTCTTTTTTGAAAAGCTTGCAAAACAGCTGAAGTGGCTGGCAGAGAGCTGGACACCGTTATTGCAAAGCAAACTAACAGGAAAAGCCCATGAAGTTTATTCATTGTTGCATGATGAGAGTTCATCAGACTATGAGATAACTAAAAATGCTATCTGGGCACATACGAGCTAGTACCAGAGGCATACCGCCAAAAATTCCAAACTCTCTGAAAGCAGCCTGAACAAACTTACCTCAAGTTTGAAAGAGTTAAGCAGCGCGCTTTTGACCAGTGGATATGGACACTTAAGATAGAGTCCACCTATGAAAACCTCAGATAGGTGATCCTTCTCGAGGAGTTCAAAAACTCACTTCCCCTTTCCATAAAAAAACACGTGGAGGAACAAAAGGTTCCAAGAGCCAGGAAGGCAGCAATCCTGGCTGATGATTATACACTTATTCATAAGCCCTTCCCCCAAGGAAAACCCTTCACTAGTCACCTCCAAAAACCTGAAAAGGATAGAAGGTGGGGGAGTGATAGGAGGATGAACAGCCATGGGCGAGAAGGGAGAGATGGAAACACAGGGGACCCTCCTCAGGACAAAAGGAACGGTGCTGAGAGCAGGAGTGACACCCGAAAACCCATGTGTTTCCATTGTAACAAGGCATTTTCGAGCTGACTGCTGGAAGTTACAGAGAAAACCCATAGGTTTAGTCAAGGTACACCAGATCAGTGCAGGATTGGAAAACACAGCAGATCAAACTTTGGCTTTAACTGCAGCAGTAGGACCACTGAGAGTGTGGGAAAATTTAACAAAATCCCTGAGGGTTACCAGGATTTTGTGTCCAAAGGAAAAGTGACCCCATTGCCCTTGAGTGAGGCAAGTAAGCCCATAGTCACAATTAGGGATACAGGGGCCACCCAATCCCTTCTACTGGGGAAAGGCATGATCTTTCCCCTAGAGAGTACATTGAATGCTAAAGTGCTAGTAAATGGTATTGCTAGTAAATGGTATTGGAGGAAAGTATATGCCTATACCTTTATACCGGGTGCACCTAAGGTACGACCTTCTTTCAGGACCGGTTAACTGTGGAGATTGTCCCGAGTTTAGGGCGGCACAGTGGTGCATTTGTTAGCACAGCAGCCTCACAGCTCCAGGGACCCGGGTTCGATTCTGGGTACTGCCTGTGCAGAATTTGCAAGTTCTCCCTGTGACCGCGTGGGTTTTTACCGGGTGCTCCGGTTTCCTCCCACAACCAAAGACTTGCAGGTTGATAGGTAAATTGGCCATTCTAAATTGCCCCTAGTATAGGTAGGTGGTAGGGAATATGGGATTACTGTAGGGTTAGTATAAATGGGTGGTTGTTAGTCGGCACAGACTCGGTGGACCGAAGGGCCTGTTTCAGTGCTGTATCTCTAAATAAATAAATTTACCTGTGGATGGGGTCGACTTGCTGCTGGGTAATGATCTGGCGAGGGTGAAGGTGGTAACTTCCTCAGTGATTTTAGAGAGACCGAAAGAGGTTAGGGAGACAGAGCAGTTGCAGGAAGTGCCAAGTTGATGATCCATCTCAGCCCCCTCCTGAGGTCCCCAGCATCACAAATGCCAGACTTCAGCCAATTCGATTCACTCCGCGTGATATCAAGAAACGACTGAAGGCACTGGATACTGCAAAGGCTGACAATATTCCGGCAATAGTACTGAAGACCTGTGCTCCAGAACTTGCCGCACCCCTAGCTAAGCTGTTCCAGTATAGTTACAACACTGGCATCTACCCAGCAATGTTTAGTTTAGTTTAGTTTAGAGATACAGCACTGAAACAGGCCCTTCAGCCCACCAAGTCTGTGCCGACCATCAACCACCCATTTATACTAATCCTATAATAATTCCATATTCCTACCACATCCCCACCTGTCCCTATACTTCCCTACCACCTACCTATACTAGGGGAAATTTATAATGGCCAATTAACCTATCAACCTGCAAGTCTTTGGCATGTGGGAGGAAACCGGAGCACCCGGAGGAAACCCACGCAGACACAGGGAGAACTTGCAAACTCCACACAGGCAGTACCCAGAATTGAACCCGGGTCACTGGAGCTGTGAGGCTGCAGTGAAAAATTACCCAGCAATGTCCTGTACACCAAAAGCAGGACAAGTCCAACCCGGCCACTTACCGCCCCATCAGTCTACTCTCAATCATCAGTAAAGTGATGGAAGGTGTCATCAACAGTGCCATCAAGCAGCACTTGCTTAGCAATAATCTGCTCAGTGATACTCAGTTTGGGTTCCGACAGGGCCACTCAGCACCTGACCTCATTACAGCCTTGGTTCAAACATGAACAAAAGAGTTGAACTCAAGAGGTGAGGTGAGAGTGATTGCCCTCGACATCAAGGCAGCATTTGACCGAGTATGGCATCAAGGAGCCCTAGCAAAACTGGACTCAATGGGAATCAGGGGGAAAACTCTCTGCTGGTTGGAGTCATACCGAGCACAAAGGAAGATGGCTGTGGTTGTTGGAGGTCAATCATCTGAGTTCCAGGACATCACTGCAGGAATTCCTCAGGGTAGTGTCCTAGGCCCAACCATCTTCAGCTGCTTCATCAATGACCTTCCTTCAATCATAAGGTCAGAAGTGGGGAGGTTCGCTGATGATTGCACAATATTTAGCACCATTCGCGACTCCTCAAATACTGAAGCAGTCCATATAGAAATGCAGCAAGACCTGGACAATATCCAGGCTTGGGCTGATAAGTGGCAAGTAACATTTGCACCACACAAGGGCCAGGCAATGACCATCTCCAACAAGAGAGAATCTAATCATCTCCCCTTGACATTCAATGGCATTACCATTGATGAATCCCCCACTATCAACATCCTAGAGGCTACCATTGACCAGAAACTGAACTGGAATAGCCATATAAATACCGTGGCTACAAGAGCAGGTCAGAGGCTAGTAACTGCGGTGAGTAACTCACCTCCTGACTCCCCAAAGCCTGTCCACCATCTACAAGGCACAAGTCAGGAGTGTGATGGAATACTCTCCACTTGCCTGGATGGGTGCAGCTCCAACAACACTCAAGAATATCAACACCATCCAGGACAAAGCAGCCTGCTTGATTGGCACCCCATCTACAAACATTCACTCCCTCCACCACCAACGCACAGTGGCAGCAGTGTGTACCATCTACAAGATGCACTGCAGCAACGCACTAAGGATCCTTAGACAGCACCTTCCAAACCCGCGACCTCTACCACCTCGAAGGACAAGAGCAGCAGATGCATGGGAACATCACCACCTGCAAGTTCCCATCCAAGTCACACACCATCCTGACTTGGAACTATATCGCCGTTCCTTCACTGTTGCTGGATCAAAATCCTGGAACTCCCTTCCTAACAGCACTGTGGGTGTACCTACCTCATATGGACTGCAGTGGTTCAAGAAGGCAGCTCCCACCACCTTCTCAAGGGCAATTAGGGATGGGCAACAAATGCTGACATACCCAGTGACACCCACACCCCATGAATAAATAAAAAAAAAGAAGATCCGCGGCATTTTTCCTGACTGTGTGGTGGACCCGGTCCATGGCCAAAGAAGCTCTATCAGAGGAGGCTGAACTGGCACTGTAGACGGATGACCCTACTGTCTGGTTATCTGAAACCATCATTGGTAGGTTAGAGGACCCAAAGGATGGGTTAAACAGATCTTCCTTGGTCGACGCTCAGCAAGCCGACCCAGGGTTAAAAAAGTTAGCACAGACTGCCCAAACTGAAGCTGAAGCAGAGGGAGTTCCAGAGTGCTACTATTTAAAGGATGAGGTGCTGATGAGGAAGTGGAGACCTCCTCACAGACCTGCAGATGAAGAATGGACAGTGTTTCACCAGGAACTATTGAGAATAGCCCACGAGCTTCCAATGGCTGGACATGTCAGTATCAGAAAATCCCAAGCCCGCATCAGACAGCATTTTCACTGGCTACAGCTCCACAAGGATGTGGTGGAGTTCTGTAAGACTTGCCACACATGCCAGGTTGTGGGGAAGCCTCAACCTGCAATAAAACCTGCACCCCTAATTCCCCTACCAGCTTTTGGGGAACCATTCAGCAGAGTGCTGGTAGATTGTGTGGGACCCCTGACGAAAACAAAAGGTGACTACCAGTATCTTCTCACCATTATGGATGTGAATACCCGATTTCCAGAGGCTATCCCTCTAAGAACTATCTCTGCCAATGTAGTGATGGAGGGGCTAACCCAATTCTTCACTCGATACAAATTCTATGTCCAGTATTTTTCAAAAGGTCATGGGTAATCTGATCATAACCCAGCTAAAGTCCTCAGCCTACCAGCCAAAGCCTCATGGGGCTTTGGAACGGTACCACCAGACCCTAAAGACAATGGAAGGGCAATTGGCTGGGTAACATATTAGAAAATAGGCATTATTGCCTCTCTGGGGTGTTTTTAAACAGACTTGGAACTGGGAACAGCCGTACAAAAGCTTGAGTGAGCCACATTAAATGTGCTGGAGTGTAATTTTAGCAGAAGACTATTTATATTATTAGTAAATGGCTGATTGGACCAAACATCATATTAAATGTCTCTTCCCATAGAATTCTGTATCGTACAGCTTCACTGCATCATTCCCCAGAATAATTATAATAGTCTGGCTGCATCAATCACATCTTCAGTACATGGTGGTATAGAAGAGTTTATTATATAGTAGAACGGATGCATTGGTCCCTAGTATATATAATGATCGGTTATAATACAGTCTGTCAAAATCCTTGGATTTAGGTTTGCGTTTGGTGTCAGAGCTGAGTGAACAAGATTAGAGTTGAATGAAATACCTTTGTTTTGTGTTTGTGTTAGGTTGATGATAAGAGCCAGAATTCTGTGTTACTGGGCAGTTTGTTGTTTGCTGTTTGCAGCAGACTTTCCAAGGTTGTTAGGTTACAGTCAGAGTGCTTGCAGACAGGGATCCTTGCACTGATAAGTGAGGGTGGTGGGGCGGGGGGTGGGGGTGGGTGCTTTGATGTATGCGTGTGTGTGTATGTGTGTGTGTGGCAGGGAGTAAGATGTGAAGGTTGAGAACCTGTGAGAGAGTGAATGTGACTGAGACATATGGTGATGGATGCAGGAAGCAGGCATAGGAAAATAATCCAACTGGTGGAGACATCTTGCAGCTGTGTTTTACTGGGATTCTGTGGGAACTGGATAATAGTAAGAAATTTACTGCTGAGGGGGGTCTCCAGAAATTGCACAAGTGCTTTGACTTCACCCTTTGCTTGTATTTCTTCTTCTTTGAGCTTATTTTGTCTCAGATCAATATAGCTTCAGGCTGTATTGGTATATTCTAATGAATTTTGTTTCTTTTGCTACCTTGCTGCACCAGTTCACTTGCCCACCAACCCCCACCTCCCAGCTCCCCACCACAACCCAACCACTAACCCCCAACCTTCTCTTCTGAAGCAGCTGCATTCTTGCCAGGGTATGGTTTTAAGGACACCTATTGCAAATCTTGGCAAGCATTCCTGCTCCTAAATCAGTCTAACCAGTGCTGCTACAAGTGCACTTGTGGGTGTCAGATGGAGGTAGAATGCCCCCATGGTTGAATCTTGCCAACAACCATTGCCCAGGCTCACCCTTAAATAATTATGCATATTTTCCAGGATTTACCACCTCTATGCTCACCAGCTGCAATTTTCTACTCATTCACTATAACGGGCTGAACATTTTGGACTGGAAAGTTGGCTGGGGAAATGGAAAACACTGGCCATTTTATGAGGCAGCGTAGATTTTAAACTGTTGACAGTGTCTGCAATGTGTCCTTGTTAGTGACAGGATAGTACAAACTTAAAACACCCTTTCAAAAAATGGTTACTGGGGCTCAGGGAGAACGACATGCAGATGGAGAGCCATGATCCCCATTTACTGCTCCTTCTCCATTTTACCCCCACTTTGTGGCTCTGGCCTCCTTTGGAGGGACAAAAGAAAGAGCTGCTTGTTTTCTGCAACTCTGACCTTCAGTGTTGGGCCAAAAAGAAGGTTGCATCCCTTGTGCTGTCAGAAGAGTGGAATTCATCATGTTTATAGTATAGTGTGTGATTCGGCACCAGGAAAACCACACTCCTGCTGCTAATAGCACACTGTCAATGTAAAGGTGTCTCGACAAACACTCAATTCTATTCTGTTCACTTCAATTCAATGTTATTTTCATGTTGAAATTGGACCTGGCTCTTCCTTGGCTAAGGCAGGACTCAGAATCCCTTTGAGGAGTCCTTTTGCTGTGGTCATATTAATTAAGTAGAAGGTGAGGCTTCTGGCATCCAGTTGGGATGTAGATGTGGGAGGGAGCAAATTGAACTCATTAATCTCACTGTTAATTAAAACCTTTGTTCTTGCTTTGATCTCTTGAAATTGACTTCACTTGAGTTTTATTTGCTGCTGAAAGGATTTGGTTAAAGCTGCCTTCAGACTGACTGCTGATCTTCTCAACCATCCTACAGCCCCTTTCCCCTCTTTTATAAACTCTGACTTATACATTGGCCTACTGCAACTATTATCCTTAGGCTGTGCCCTAATACAACGCAGTGTGCGCATTAATCTGTTTTCTGTTCTATGTCTTTGTTACACCTAGATTTGATGATTGCAATACTCTCTTGACTGGCCCCTCATCTTCCACCTTCCCTAAACTTGGCGTAATCCAAAACTCTGCTGCCCGTGGCCTAACTCTCATTTATCCGTCACCCCTGTACTCACCGACTTACATTGGCTCCCAGTACAGTAACGCCTCAATTTTAAAATTCTCATCCTTGTTTTCAGAACCCTCTGCGCATACCTGATTTTAATTGTTCCAGCATTGGTGGTCGTTCCTTCAGCTGCCTAGACCCTGAGTTCTGGAATTTCCTCCCTAAGCCTCTCCACCTCTCTTCTTCTCTCTCATCCTTTAAGATGCTTCTTAAGACCTAACTCCATTACCTGTCCTAATATCTCTTCATGTGGCTTGATGTCAAATTTTGTTTGATAGTGCTCTGAAGTGTCCTGGCATGTTTTGCTACTTTAAAGGCACTAAATAAATGCAATTTGTTGTTGTTGTTATGTCTAGTGCAGTCAGAGTTTGGCTTGATTAGTACGCCACTCTGTGTGCAATACATTGATGTTACGACCAGGTGAGGCAGGGGTCTAGGTCTCCCCTCTCAGCCTTTTCCTGGTTTGGCCATAACAGGGTTTAATTTTCTAAATTACCATTTTTAGCTTCCCCTCAGTGAGTCCTTGCTCACTGCACTCTAATTGTGATTGCAAAGAAATCAACCAGACAGGTTTTCTCAGATTTAAACAAGAAAGGTGTAAGTTTATTAACCTTAAAACTTTAATTCAGTTAAAACTACTAAAAATGCACGATGTGACCACGCTAGCCAGGCATACGCGATAAACACACATGCAAATAGAGACAGTGGTGGAGAAAGAATTAAAGGGAAAAAGTTTGAAGCAGTCGATGGAATTTAGTTACTGGTTTTGGATTGGATGTAAAGTCTTTGATTGAAGTTAAGTCTTGCAGTTCTCGTTGGGACTCAGTGCACACTTTCAAACTTGTTTCGCTGGTCTTCTGTCTTGAGGCTTGAGTTACTTCCGTGGGTCCCTGGAATGTTGCATGAGAGACAGAGAGAGAGAGAGAAAGATGCTCTCTTCTTGCAGTTCAGTTGCAGTCTCTTCCCAAATCTGTTCTGTGTCAGGCACAATTAAAAGAAAAAACCCAGGTTGGCCAGCAGGTTAGTCATGTGACTAGCTCCTTGTGTGGAGCAGCCTTGCCTGCGAGATTTGTAGATTCCTCCAACTCTGTCAGTGGGGGGTCGGGGGGTGGAATGCTGGCTCAATGACTCTCAATTTCTCTTGATCATCACTATTGACAAAACTCATCTGGCTAATTGAATCAGGGAGTACTCCCATTGTCTTCTTCATGCAACTGTGTTTTAGAATGCAAATGTGCAGCCATGTTTTCAGCCACTGTTGTGGTCTTTTTAAACAAGTTATTTCAAGTCCAGTAACAGTTCAAAAATAATGTTCCATATGACAAAATTAATATGTCTCATTTTGGCAGGTGTGGTTTCCTTCACATTGGGCTGAATTTTTTGTGGCCATTTAAGGCTGATCCAGTGGCGTGGGGAGATGGGGAATCGTAACGGAGCCGTCCATCCTGAAATCGGCGTTGTTCTGTAGTTTCCCAATTTTGTCAGAGGTGGGAAAGTATCATGGTAGTTTTGACGCCCCGATGTGACAGGAACCTAATTTAAATTGCTGAAATGCTGTTTAACATGAATTTAAATGTAATTATCTCCGATTTAATGACTGAACTGTGATTTTGTGAATGGTGTGCGGCACTCACGTGCCTTCAGATTTGTGATCATTGAAAGCTGGTGGAACCAAGGCGAGAGGCCTCAGTGCTGCGACGAGGAGGTATCCAGACCATTGCAGCACGGGGGAAGTGGGGGGGGGGGTGGTTCTGTGGTCATTGCTCATCTGCTGATGTAGGGTCCGCAAGGGGGTTGTGTCTATCGGGGGCGCTACAATGGGGCTGTGTCTATCGGGGGTTCTGCAAGGGTTTAGGTTGGGTGTGGGTGGGTATGATAGGGTATCATAACTGCTGTGTGGTGTCTCATACAGCTGGAAAAGATGGTAGGCCAACAATAAGTTTTAGTTTTGAGGCACACCAGGCATTCCGCCGAGCAAATAGTGATCAGCATAGTTGCCAAGGCAGGCTTGTCTCTGCATCTGAAGTGATCCAAAGGCCCCAGGACATCTGCCATGGGTCTCATACACTCTATGTTTTTGGATCCCCTTGGCGTGTTGAGGCGCCTCCGATGGAGGCAGAACCAAGCGGCAGCTGTGTCTAACCCTGAAGCTCCACAATCTGAGCAGCAGCAGCCAGCCAGGCCAAGAAGGGTCCATGTATGCCAGACAGTCTATAGGACTACCATCACCTACCTTCAAATGTCTGAGCGACATTGTCTGCGAAGATTCCGGCTCTCCAGGGAAGCTGTCACTGACTAATGATTTGCGACCTCTGGGATTTGGGGGTCACCTTATGCTAGTGGTCCTAAAGATTACTGTGGCATTAAACTTCCACACATCTGGATCTTTCCAGGGATCCACAGGGGAGGGACATATGTGGGGTCTCCCAGGCCACAGCCCACCACCGCATCAAGGAAGTGACCAATGCCCTGTTCGAAAGGGCCGGCAACTATGTGTGCTACCAGACTGACCCTGACAATCAGGCCGAGAGGGTCATCAGTTTTGGGGCCACAGCTGGATTCCCCCAGGTGCAAGATGTAATAGATTTCATGCATGTGGCCATCAAGGCTCCCTCGGACCAGCTAGCCGCATTCATTAACAGGAAGGGCTTCCATTCAATCAACGTTCAACTGGTCTGTGACCACTGAAAGCATTTCCTGCAGGTCTGTGCCCGCTTCCCAGGAAGCAGCCATGATGCCGACATAGTTCGACAGTCCAAGGTGCCACAACTTTTCAGGCCCCCTGCTCGTCTTCAGGGATGGATTCTCGGGGACAAAATCTACGCATTGAAGACTTGGCTTCTGATGCCTGTGAGGAACCCTCGCAATGCAACACAGAAAGGGTACAACACTTGCTACGACTCCACCCAAGCGACCATAGAGTAGGCCGTTAGCCTGCTGATGATGAGGTTCTGCTGCCTCGATCGATCTGATGGAGCCCTGCAGTATGCTCTGTCGAGGGTCTCACGTATCGTGGTGGTCTGCATGATCTAGCACTACAGAGGGAGGAGGCCTTACAGGAGGACGTTATGCCTGAGTGACACTCATCCTCCAATGAGGAGGACAGGCACAACCAGCAATGGGATGATCATATGATCATAACATGACAATGGAGGCCAGACATGTTCAGCGATGTGCAAAGGAAGCAAGAGACAACTGCATAATGATCACCTTTCAGCCACCCTGATGTCCACTCACTGAGATTCCAATAGACTCACCTTCGTGCATGTAGTCTCCCCCCTCCTTTCCATCTGTGTTCCCTGAATGCCAACCAGTTGCAATGTGCACTAGTGCCCATCAGAGAACATATGTTAATGAGCTCGGCAGTCATATTTCCATGATAATAAGGGCTCTGGTCACATTGGCACTGCACGAAGGGGTAGTCCTTCCTCTCCCTGTATCTTCAGCATGCCCTGTGCTGTCGACACCAGAGGCTCATCATCAACCTGGGGCTCAGCATGGGCCTGGCTACCTAGGGTCTTCCGACTGTTGGTGGTTTCAGCTGTCTCAGCCTCAGCCAGCTGCTCAGGCGTGTGTGCAGTGCTTTCACCAGCTAATGACCCTGATTCTAATGCCGATTGATTACCCACCGAGATGAAAGTATCTGCACTGGTGGGAGATGCAGCAAGGTGGTCCTCCTCCTCCTCCTCAGAAGTTGACGGGTGTCCCTCTGGAGCCGCAGTCACCTGCAAATGCTGACCTGCATGAGAGAACAGAATTTTCTTTTGTTTAGGCTGCATATATCCCATTACGGCAAACACGCCTGAGGTGGTTTTCCATCATTCATGAATTTTTTGATGAACGGAAATAATCACATGTCTTGCACAGGGATTCCAGTCTCCCTTTCAGATATAGCACATCTGCCTTGGCTCCCTGCCAGTTCTAACGCCTCTTCCTTGGCTGGGCTTAGAGAACACATGTCAGGGACCCTCCACCAGTACTTGCTGCCTCCCTCCTGTTATGAGCCCTCTTCTGCCAGAGGAAGGATGGAGAAATTATAAATTGGCATAAGTATCACCATGACTGTTCTGCTACTATGGGACCCTCGTCACCAACTGGGGGATCTGATGCATCTAACGATGACACACCCTGTCTTGGGATTTACTGGGGTGAGCTCTGAATGAGCGTGGTGTATATCCCAGATCCAGCTATGGATCTTTCATGACAAGGTTATGACTTCTCTGTCGTCATGCTGGCAATGGCACCCTCACCATGTTGCACACCCTATAGTGACATTCAAACCCCAGAAGAGAGCATTGGAACGTCGCACTCACCTTGACTGAACACAGGAGGTCATTGACCCTCTTCCTGCACTAGATCCAATTGTGTTGGATGACCCCACGGCTGCTGACCTCTTCTGGGATCTCCACCCAGGCTTGCTCAGTCAGGCGGGAGGACTCTTCGTATCATAACTGGGGAAGAGAACCTCCCACTTTTCCCTTGCAACACAGAGGAGAATCTACAGGGAGGCATCACTGAAGCATGGGGCCACCCTTGGTCTACCCTCGCCCATCCTGTCCAATCTTCCTGGGAGGGGTGGGGGCGCGGGTTGGGTGGTGTTGGAAACAGTGCTGTGACTTTTTATACCTTACAGTAAACAAATCTTCTATTGACTGCAAAGCAGGAGTGAATGCAGGGCTGGCAGGCTTTTAAAAATGGCACCAGCCCCAATCAGCATCTCGCCTCCCACCCCTGCCACATTATTGGGGATGACTGGCGTTTCCATTATGTTAAATGGCTGCCTGCTGCATAATCATGGCGGCGCGGCCGCATACGTGATGCATAGAAAAGCTGCCCTTTTCTGGACCCACCTTCGGTCCCGGTGGCAGGCTCATAAAATTCAGCCCATTCAGTGCATTGATTTATACACTGCCACTTGCCCTCTACAATGTGTGATCTGATGTATATGCTGCCTGTGTCCAGTTCAGACAGTGGACTAATCAGAGTGCTCCCTTGTGCCCAGTATAGTCAGAGTGTACAATGATCTATACACTGTTGTGTGTTAGGACATGTCATCAACTGATATATGCACTTTCCTGTGTCGAGTACAGAACAGAACTTGTACTGATCTGTACACTGCCCTGTGTCGATTACTCTGCTATACTTCTACTTGGGTTTCTTGGTAAATGGCCTATTCTCAGCTTGAATAGTTTCCCTTTGAAGTGCCCCTCATGGTTTAGTGAGTAAATGCCCCATATGACCCATGATATGATGCTAAGCCATTTGGACCAGAAGGTCTCAGGTTCAATGCCCAACCTTTGCTGACATAGCTGATCTCAACCACATTTGTACTCAATGCTCCAGGCCCTACTACCCCAGACCTCCCTGTGTATAGGGCTCAGTGTCACACCAGATAGAATTCACTTTCTATCCACCATGTGCTGGTTGTTACTGTTGCCTGTTTCATGACATGAAAAGCTGCATAGCGTCGGTTTCGACTTTTCCATTGACTGCGACTGAGAATGATTTTAAATATAATCTCTAAATACCATAATAATTGTCCAAACCGCTGTATAATATTACTTCCAGCAGAGATATTGGCTGTCACAGTTGAAGTAACTAAATGGGGCACTGTTAGGAATAATGCCAATATCCCATGAATTGTGAATGAATTCTTGTAAGCCAGAAACTGTAACGGACTGTGCGAGTCAACAAATCCACACTGTCCCTCAAATCTCCTGACAAACCAAAACTCTGGATCGTATGACTTATAAAAATACACCTTGTGGGAAAACTATGGGCGAGAGAGTGTAATGGTCCAGTATTTTTCGTAATGTAAGGCTCTTAAGTAGATAAGTTCTTTCAGTGATTGCAGTATAATTTTCTGCTGGATTAACCTTTAAAGTGCCCCAAACTGAGCCTTGTGCTCTTTCCCTCCCCCAATCATTTGGAACACTCTTTGCTGATCACATTTAAAAGAGATGGAGCCTTTTCACTGGCCTATGGAAACATTGCAAAACATAAAATAAAAGCTAGCCAATATACTTAGCTTTGCATACATTGGACAGTGATTCAGTGTTGTATATATTCACAAGAAGACTGATGCATTAAGTCAGCACTATCGAGATATATGACAAGTAAAACCACATTGAGTAAGCACCATCTTTCTTTCATTGCCTCAGAATTCATTTATTCAGCGCACATTCTTGGGCTGGACTTCAGAACTATTGCAGAGCCCAAGCTATTGATAATTGATAATGCGTTATTTAGGACTCCCTCACTAACCATATAGTGCTCAGAATAACATGCTCACTTTTGTTTAAAAGCAACATGATGTGTGCTACTGACAGACCATGTTCATCATAAAGGTGCCGGTCCTGGGCTGTGTTATCCTACCTAGGACAGGATGACAGTGGGCCTTAGTATCCCAGAGCTAGAGAGGGGAAAATCACACACTGTTTCCAGACCTGATCCCTACCCAATGACCCCAACTAGAAAATGTGCTTGTGTCTTTGTATCATGTCTCAGGTAAGGACAGGATTGAGCTGTGCTGCAGAGACTCCAATATTTAAAACATCTGCCAGAAGTTACCACTTTGTCTTGAACCAATGTCCTCTTTGGCAAGCTTTCAGAGTAATGGCATATCATCTATACTTCAGTATAATCCTCTACTTCAGGAAGCAAAAGGGCAGAAATACAACTCTCCCTACAACACTCTCTTTGATACAGCCTTCTCTATAACACAGTTCTCCTCGTAACACTTTTAGTAATGCGTCATTCTCTCTATAACACAACCCTATCTGTAACAGTCTCACTAATTCATCCCTCTCTAACATTCTTTTTAAAACATTGTCCTGCCTATAATCCTCTCACTAATGGTATCTATAACTAACTCTACCAACTAACTCTACCTATAACATAGTCCTCTCTACAACATTTGTAATAATGCATCATTCTCCTAGTAATCCACCCCTCTCGTTAATATATCCTTCCCTCCATAACACTCAAATTAATGCAACTGTCTATAGCAGAGGCTCCTATAACACTCTTACTAATGCATCCCTTCCTATAATACCTGTCACACTTCCTGTAACAATTTCTACAATGCAACTCTATTTATAACACTCTAATGCATCTTTCCTAAAAGCAGTCTATAATGCAGCCCTTCCTGTAACACTTTGTGACATTTTTTTATTCCTCTTTCTCTAATATAGAAACTATACAATGTGCACTCCATAACACGGTGCTTACCACACACTCCCTTTAAAATACACTTCATTACTTTCCTTACAACACATATAGGGTGATTTCATGTGAAGCATAAATCAGCCTGGTGGTGGCTGGTGCATGCAGTGCTCGCTGAGAGCAGTTAGTGTGGATCCAAACTATGCATTATCCAATAGGCAGCTTGCCAATTTGGAGGTGGGGCAGTCAAATTTGAAGGGCCTGTAGCAGCAAATTAAAGGGGCTGGGATAGAAGCATCAGGAGTGACAGGAAGCACCACTTTACAGCAGCAGCCAACGTTTATGTAGAACTTACAGCAGCAAGGACATTAAATGTGGAAGCCTTTAAGGCTTAAAACCTGCAAATGACGGCAATATAAACATGTGCCAAACCTGCATGCACGCATTCCCTCACCGTAGCTGAGAAATCATTAGCTCCTGACTTATATCATCCATGTTTGGTGGGCAGCAGAAGGAACTGGTGGTAGCAACTTGGGAATAAATGTTAATTGGCGTCAGGGGTCATAACTACACCATTTGATCCCAATTATTATATATTAATGAGGCTCCCATTGGTCTTTGGTTGGCATGATGGCCGTCTAGTTTGAGGCTCACCCAAACTTTGTTCTGCTTCTGTTGCATGCACTATTTTGGTCCCTTTACTGCCCTGTTTTTAAGTTCAAATGGGGTGATAGGAACATAAAACCACATCATCATCTCTAACAGTCATTTTGTAAGTATACCAAACACTGCCTTATTGACAGGATGAGGATGTATTTTGCCTTCCGAATAACCTATTCTTCCTGATACTGTGTCTAAAATGAAACAAATTGAAAAAAATGTTTGTGTACAGATTCACAACTGAGTCAAAACTATTAGTGTATTCAATTCCACTCCTTCTAATCAGAAATGCTGCCCACATCCCGTTTCAGCGTGATTTTCAAAACTAAAGAACCTCAACTTATTTTCCAAAGCAGAATGTCCTTCAGGTAAATTTCTAATGACCACAAATGTTGAATATGGTCGTTTTTCATACAAAACACTACTGCCCCTGTCTTAACTCACACCAAGTTCCATTCACCCATCACCATCATTATTCGAGGGGCCATATGGCCTACTCCTATGCTGATTTGTTATGTTCTTAAGTTCTTATGTTCACCCCTGTGCTAACTGACCTACATTCCCTCCCAGTCTGGCAACACCTCAATTTTAAAATACTCATCCTCATGTTCAAATCCCTCCATGACCTCATTCCTGCCTTTCTCTGTAACCTCCTGCAGCTGTACAACCCTCTGGGAAATTTAGAAACCTCCAACTCTGATTTCACATCCCCTACTTCCTTTGGTCCACCATTGGCAGTTGTGCCTTCAGCTGGATAGACCTTAAGCTCTTGAATTCCCTTCCTAAACCTCTCTGCCTCTAACATCGCCTTCTTTGGCTCTGTGTCAAGTTTTGTCTAATTATTCCCCTTGGGCATTTTACTATGTTAAATGCGCTATATAAATGCCCGTCATTTTATATTGTCTGATTATATCCCTCCTCTCTCTCAAGAATTAACTTTCCTTCTTTAACTTTTACATTGTGTGCCAGTCCTTCTGTAGAATGCAGAGTCCTGATTGCTGTATCAGTGAGAATATGAGAGACCGGTACCCCATGTTTACTAAAACTGGATTCCTTAATTCCACAGAATAAAACCACATAACAAAATGTTTAAAGTACAGCCCATTGAGTATGTACATGCTCTTCGCTAAGGCAATCCCAGTGCCCTGCACTCTACATAATCCCTGAATATTTCTCTGTTTGAAATATATAACCACTTTTCCATTAAAGATGCAATGGTGTCTATCTCAACTATAACCTGTGGCAAAGCATTCCCTACTCCAGCAAGTCTCTGTGTAAAGAAAGTTCTCCTGATCTCCCTCACTTAGTGATGATTCTAAACTGATGACCCCCTTATCACTGACTTTGTAACCAGAGGACATTGTCTTACCCTATTCATCCTATTAAAACACTTAATAATTACAAACATTTCTATTAAATCTCCTCCAATCCTTCTCTGCTCCAATGGAAATAGTCCCAGTAGTTCAAGTCTCTCCTCATAACTATAGTTTTCTATCTCTGGCATCGCGTTGATGAATGTATGCTGTAAGCTTTACTGATCTTTAATGCCCTTTCTATGATGGGGCATCCAAAACAGTACTCTAACTGTGACCTAAGAATTGCCTTGTATAAATTTATTATTTCTTTAATTTTGTACTCAATGCTGTCTTTGCAAAACATGTAACTGGCCTTTTTTTCACTGCTTTATCCCCCTGCACTCGCATTTCAAGGATATTCGTAGGATTGTATGTCCGTGGGTCTACAATGCCATTGATTGCCCAAATAGCAGGGCATTCATATGTTGGAGTGCAGCCAACAGAGGGAGATCCAAACAGCAGTCTCCTGTTGACTGCACTCTTGCATATAAAAGCACTTTCCCCAAAGGGTATGAATGGAGCATGAAGCGATGGTAGTGCTTCAGATTAATACTTAGTGGATAAAATAAATAAACCAGCTTTGTGAGTAAATCTCTGAAGTTGGTGAAAAGCATGATTTAACTATATTTCTTATCTGAATATACTTATCTCTTGGTGCATGCACAGGCTGAGATAGCTTTGGGAGAAGGTAATTTTAGGAAAACAAGGGACAGAGCAGAATGATTTTAAGAGCATATACATATGTATGGTGGGCAACAACAAGAGGCCATAGAATTTTTCTTTGCTTTAAATGTAAGGCGTTAGCAATGTCCTGTGTGTACATTAGTTGTGTTTCAGAAGGCTCTGGCTGGAATGCAGGGCTTGGAGATTACAGGCGGCTCTCTTGTTTAAATAGATCTTCTGTTCACAGAGAATTTAATCAGGTTGAATGCTAGTATCTGTGACCAATCAATCCCCCCTTCAGCTAAATGGTTGGACCTATAAGTTTCCCTCCACTACAAGCAAAAAAGATTGATGCTGTTCTTCTTGTTTATACATAGATATCAGGCGTTATCCATTTAGTGCCCTGTTAAACTAGGCCAAATAAATAGCAGCTGACACCTGCAATCCTCCATAAGCTGAATTCTTTATTTTTGTGCTCATAGAGATGAGGAACAGTAATGCTGAGGAATTAAACTCTTCCCATTTTAGGCATCCAGTGTTAACATCAAGCACTCCCAGGTCAGGCATAGCATAGCAAGAAGCAGACAGAAGTTCCATCTGCTGTTCCTCAGCAATATGCTCCAGCCCGAACCTCAGAAAAGCATTTTCTTTGCACCTGTATGACATTTTTTTTGCCATGTGCTCATGCCCGCCATCCAGCAGCCTCTATGAGTGAGACTGCCAATGACAGTTTATTTGGGGATGACTTTGTGTTGTCGGGCCATGCCCATTATGGAACTGAAATGATGTCATTCAAATTAATTTCACACATGAGTTATTAAATCTCAGCTGAGCCAATATGAAGGGATGTTAACTGGAGTTCAGTTAATTTCCCACAATAACTGAAAAGTCAGGGGCAGTGTCACCAATGGGATTCATGAACCTGCTAGTGGAAAGTTAACAAGTGGCATTTCTTAGAGAGACTGGCACAATATCACCTTTCTGCCTTCGCAACTGGGGAGTCATGCATGACATGGGAGACTCAAGAGGAGGACAAAAGAAACTCACAAAGAGAAGTTGGAGGAGCCAAATCTCCAGCAACTGCCCTGCACAAGGAATGCTGAGCTCAGCCTTAGTGCTCCTGTGAAGCGCCTTGGGATGTTTTACTATGTTAAAGTCACTACGTAAATGCAAGTTGTTGTTATTAGTGTATCACTACATCATCACCTGACAAACATTTTTTAAAAATGCTTTCAGTGGCTATATCGACCACTCCCCACTTCCACATCTCGGCCTTGAGATTTCAAAATTCTATAAAGAAATCTGAGTGAGATAACTGATCAGCAGGAGGCGAAAAATCCATCAATCATTTCTCCAGTACTAGATATCAGTCTTCAACATGCTGTTTGAAGGGCTTAACGAAGAATCTTCACAGTAAAGTGGCTGATATTGATTACTCAAATGTAATGTTAAAAATATGTTCTGCAGGTCATTAGTGAGGAATGGTATTCTGTGAAAGGAGTATCAGCTTGACCTAGATTAATGGTGGTGATCAATGGGCAAGGTTAAGATTAAAGATTACAGTCTTTATAGAATAAAAATGAATGATCCAAATGTCCATTTTACATTCCATAGCTTCTTAAGCCATTAGTTATATTGCAATATAGGTGTTTAACATTGACAGAGTGCCATTCACTACAGGCATGTGATAATCCTACAGTTGACAGGATTCTTTAATGTACTAGCAGATCTCTTCTGTAGAAGTGGGGAGATGTGTACATCTGCACTGAAAGCATTCAGAAAGAAGTTTACAAAATATGTTTCAGAGATAGTACAGTAAATGTTTTTTGGCCAGTTGTGGCTCAGTGGTAGCACTCTTGCCTCTGAGTTGGAAGGTTGTGAGTTCATTTCCCACTCTCAGTTGGATGTAAAAGATCCTATGGCACTATTTTGAAGAAAAGCAGGTGAGTTCTCCCAGTGTGCTGGCCAATATTTATCCCTCAACCAACCGCACTAAAAGAAATTATCTGGTCGTTATCACATGGCTTCTTGGGAGAGCTGTTTATGTGCATATTGGCTGCTACATTTCGTACATTACAGTAGTTATTACACTTCAAAAATACTTCATTGATTGTCTAATCAAGAAATGACCCAACATGAATGCCATCTAGCCTCCAATTGAAACTAATACCAATGGGAATTATAGAAATTTTGGGCTTCATTGGGAATTACAATGGGAACAGTAGCATAGTGATTGTGTTACTGGACTAGTAATCTAGAGGCATGGACTAATACTCCAGAGACATAAGTTCAAATCCCACTGTGACAGCTGGTGAAATGAAATAAAATAAAATAAATCTGGAATATAAAACTAACCTCAGTAATGACGATCATGGAGTGTTGTAAAAACCCATCTGGTTTGCTAATGTCCCTCTAGGGAAGGAAATCTGTTGTCCTGATCTGGCCCACTGAAATAGCTGAGCGAGCCACTCTTTTGTATCAAACTGTTACGGAAAGTCAAATAAGAATAAAACTAAACAGGCCACCTGGCATTGACCTTGGCACCAGATACGGCAAAGGAACACCCTGTCCAGTCGACCTGCAAAGTCCTCCTCACTAACATCTGTGTCAATTTTCAGAGAATCCCACAGACTAGGCAAACAACAGGCTGGCGTGGTCATACTCAGAGAATCTTACCTTTCAGACACAGTCCCAGACTCCTCCATCACCATTTCCGGGTATGCCTTGTCCTACCAGAGGTGGTGACATAATTACATATAGTCAGGAGGGTGTGGCCCTTGGGACTCCTCACCATTGACTCTGGATCTCATGAAATCTCATGGCGTCAGGTCAAACATGGACAAGGAAACCTCCTGCTGATTACCACCTGCCACCCTCTCTGAAATGATGTATGAGCTCCTCCATGTTGAACAAACTTGGAAGAACCAATGAGGGCAGCAGGGCACAGAATGTACTCTGGGTGGGAGACTTCAATGTCCATCACAAAGAGTGGCTCGGTAGCACCACTACAGACCAAGCTGGCCGAGGTCCTGAAGGACATATCTGCCAGATTGCATCTGCAGGCCATCAGCAGCAGCAGCAGAAATGTATTTCACCACAATCTGTAACCTCATGGCATGACATATCTCACACTCTACCAGTACCATCAAGCCAGGGGAGCACCCCTGGTACAATGAGGAGTGTAAGAGAGCATGACAGGAACAGCACCAGGCATACCTAAAAATGAGGTGCCAACCTAATGAAGCTACTACACAAGTCTACATGCTAAACAATAGAAGTAGCATGTTATAGACAGAACTAAGTGATCCCACAACCAATGGATCAGACCAAAATCCTGCAGTCCTGCCACATCAAGTTGTGAATGGTGGTTGACAATTAAGCAATTGATGGAGGAAGAGGCTCCATGAAAACCCCCAGCCTCAAAAATGGCAGAGACCAGCACGTGTGCAAAAGACAAGGCAGAAGCATTTGCAGCCATCTTTAGCCAGAGGTGCCAAATGGTTGATCTATCTCGGCCTCCTCCTGAGGTCCCCAGCATTACAAATGTCAAACTTCAGCCAATTCGATTCACTCCACATGATATCAAGAAATGTGGATCTCACTAGATACAGCAAAGGTGCTGACAACTCCAGAACTAGCTGTACCCCCAGCCAAGCTGTTCCAGTATACTACAACATTGGCATCTATCCGACAAAGTGGAAAATTGGCCAGGTATGCCCTGTCCACAAAAAGCAAGAGAAATCCAATCTGGCCATGTACTGCCCCATCAGTCTACTCTCAATCATCAGCAAAGTGATGGAAGGTGTTCTTGGCAATGCTATCAAGCAACACTTATTCACCAAAAATCTGTTCATCGATGATCAGTCCTATAAAACTTGAACTCAATGGGGATTAGGGGGACAAAACAAAGAGAGTAAATAGGGAAGAATGGCACATCATGAGACAGTACTGCACTGTTGGAGGTGCTGTCCTTCAGATGAGATGTTAAACCAAGGGACTGTCCTCTCAGCTGGACATAAAAGGTCCCATGGCACTATTTCGAAGAAGAGCAGGGGAGTTTTCCCCAGTGTCCTGGCCAATATTTATCCCTCAATCAACATCATAAAAACAGATTATCTGGTCATTATCACATTGCTGTTTCTAGGAGCTTTCTGTGTGAAGATTGAGTGCTGCCTTTCCTACATTACAGAAGTGACTACACTTTAAGAGTACTTCATTGACTGTAAAGTGCTTTGCGATGATGTCCTGAGGTTGTGAAAGGTGCTATATAAATGCCAGCCTTTTTTTTCTTTACCCTATTTACTTTACTCCTTGTCAACAGTTCTAATCATGTTTAAATACCATTTTGTTTTGACAATAAAGGGATATTACATTGGCTACTAGCATTCTCTTAAGAATGGCTAAGTGAGTCTTCCTTTAAAAACAATATGAGAGACCTTTGAGCTTCACGTTGACCCAGCAGATAAACAAAACTGTGTCATTCAACAACAAATTCCTTACAGTTCTGTTCCTAAATAATGTCAGTTGGTAACAGTACAAGCATTCATGATCAGCAGGCACTCCTTACAACAAAACTGTTTGTGAAATGCAATGAGTGAAACTGGAATGTTCCTTGAAAGTCTGCATACAAGGAATATGTTAAAGCTAAACTGATTATATTCCAGTCTGGCAAAGGGCATAAATTTTGACTTGACTGCAACTATAAAATGAGGAGGAACAGCAGAAAATAAATTTGTCCTCATCAGCTGTGATAATGATGATAAAGGCTAAAGCACAGTGGAGTCCCTGGACCACGTTCCTTCTCAATGTTGCCAACTGTGTCACTCACTTTCTCTCCCATTTATTGGCTGGAATTTTATGCCCTCCCACAGGAGCGGGCTGGAGGCAGGGTGGGGGGGTGGTGGGGGAGGGAGGGAGACGTAAAATTGTGCAAGGTGAGGGGGGCCATTCCTATCGCCTGCCCGGCCCTGTTGTAATTTTACAAGGGGCGGCGGAGATGACAATGGCCTGTCTGCCCCAGGCCAATTAAGGCCCTTAAGTGGCCAATTAATTGCCACTTAAGGCCCTCATCCCGCCACTACCGGAATATTACCAGCAGTGGGCAGGTGGTTCAGTAGCTCAGAGGGCTGCCTAGTAAAATCTGGTGGCCTCCTTGCAGGCTGTGGGGGGCCCACCTATTCGGGCACCCTGTGCCCGATGGAGGGACTCCTACAGTGACACAAGCTGTCCCTACTGCAGCACCTCCCCTCCCCCTCTTGAGTGACCCCCTCCCCCTTCCCCCCACCCCCCGCCTTGCTGGGGCCCAGCTGTTTGTCCCCGGCGAGGCTCCACACTTATCTGCATTCCAGGGCCTCATCCATGTTGCCGATCCTGGCTGGGTGCAGTCCCAGTGGCGCTGCAGGGACTGAAGAGCTACCGCCCGCTGATTGACTAGCAACTCTTGCAGGCAGCACTTACTGCCTCAGAGGGGTGGAAGTCCTGCCCCAGGCCAATTAAGGGCCTAGCTCATGTAAAATCATGACAACTGGCAAGTTGAGTTTACAGTTCTCATTCGTGGCAATCAGGGAAGCTTTTTCTTCATAGGTCGCAGCATATTATTAAAGTTTTCCCACCGAACCAGAAATCAGCCAAATTAAACACTTTATTAACCCCCAGAATAAAATACACCAAACCAGGTATCTTTAGACAACAACAAATTAACTTCTTATTCAACTTAAGCCTCCCATGCACACCCACATACATTCAAATACTAACAATGGTGAACCGGTTTTTAAAAATAGTAGTTCTTAGGAATAAAAAAAGTAGCTGGGTTGTAAGTCCTGGTGAGTTATGTTCCTGGCTGGTGAGGGGTCCCAGATTAGGACAATAAGATGCCACTTGAAGTCTCCAGGTGAATTCGTCGAAACAGTCTTTTAATAGACAGGCATTCAAAGCACTTCGGTTGCAGCAGGCGTCGTACAGTTCTTTTAACAAGGAGTATAGCCACAGGTCTATTTGGATTCTAAAATTGGTAGTTTTTCAGTAGAAACTGAATTTCAGTAAATACAAACAAATGACAGAGAGTCAATCTTGAAGGCAAATGTTCTTTTTCCGTTTTTTTTTCTCTCCTTAGGCAATAACACAGCCTGGAACTCAATGTAGTTTTTCTGCGAAGAGAAATAGACAGCTTATTCCTTCAGAGCATGCTTCGCTGGGTTCTAGTTCAAACCGGTTTATCCATGGTTAAAAGTTACAGTACACCATGTGACCTTCTCTCCCTCCTGCTGTGGCCTAGGAAACAGATGCAGCTGCTGGCACACTGTGCTCAGTCTTAAAGGCACACTGTTTTAAACAGAGGAGAAAAAAAAGTTCCGTGACACTATCATCAGATCAGCTATCTTGTCAGTGGAGGTACAGATCCTGTACCCAGTGAATGATGATGGTTGGAGTGCACCTGCTAATACTGTTTTCAGGCCACATCATAGGCCATGCTTCCAGCTAACCCTCCCCATTTTCTACCTCACTGCCCCCTCCCAGAGCATAATATCAGTGGAAAAAAGGTGACATTGGGCTGCCCAGAAATAAACCCCAGAGCTGCAGTCAGCAACATAAAATGACGGGAAGACCATCTCTGTCTCATGACCCTTTTGTCAAACATGAGCAGCCAGCCATCTCTCGCAATCTCTCCATCTCTCGTGGGGAGGCGGTGGCGTAGTGGTATTATCACTGGACTAGTAACCCAGAGACCCAGGGTATTGATCTGGAGACATGGGTTTGAATCCCACCACAGCAGAAGGTGGAATTTGAATTTAACTAATAAATCTGGAATTAAAAAGCTAGTCTAATGATGGCCATGAAACCATTGTCGATTGTTGTAAAAACCCATATGGTTCACTAATGTCCTTTAGGGAAGGAAATCTGTTGTCCCTTCAGGTCTGGCCTACATGTGACTCCAGACCCACAGCAATGCGGTTAACTCTTACATGCCCTCTGAAATGGCCTAGCAAGCCACTCAGTTGTACCTAATCGCTACGAAGTCAATAAAAAGGGAGAAACCGGACGGACCACACGGCATCGACCTAGGCACCAGAAACGACAACAGCAAACCCAGCCCTGTCGACCCTGCAAAGTCCTCCTTACTAACATCTGGGGGCTTGTGCCAAAGTTTGAAGAGCTGTCCCACAGACTAGTCAAGCAACAGCCTGACATAGTCATACTCACGGAATCATACCTTACAGACAATGTCCCAGACACTGCCATTACCATCCCTGGGTATGTCCTGTCCCACCGGCAGGACAGACCCAGCAGAGGTGGTGGCACAGTGGTCTACAGTAGGGAGGGAGTTGCCCTGTAAGTCCTCAACATCGACTCCGGACCCCATGAAGTCTCATGGCATCAGGTCAAACATGGGCAAGGTAACCTCCTACTGATTACCACCTACCGCTCTTCCTCAGCTGATGAATCAGCACTCCACCATGTTGAACACCACTTGGAGGAAGCACTGAGGGTGGCAAGGGCACAAAATGTACTCTGAGTGGGGGACATCAATGTCCATCACCAAGAGTGGCTTGGTAGCACCACTACTGACCGAGCTGGCGAAGTACTAAAGGACATAGCTGCTAGACTGGGTCTGCGGCAGGTGCTGGGGGAACCAACATGAGGGAAAAACATACTTGACCTAGTCCTCACCAATCTGCCTGCCGCAGATGCTTCTGTCCATGACTGTATTGGTAGGAGTGACCACCGCACAGTCCTTGTGGAGACCAAGTCCCGCCTTCACATTGAGGATACCGTCCATCGTGTTGTGTGGCACTATCACCGTGCTAAATTGGATAGATTTCGAACAGATCTAACAATGCAAAACTGGGCATCCATGAGGCGCTGTGGGCCATCAGAAGCAGCAGAATTGTACTCAATGACAAACTGTAACCTCATGGCCCGGCATATCCCCCACTCTACCATTACCATCAAGCCAGAAGACCAACCCTGGTTCAATGAAGAGTGCAGGAGGGCATGCCAGGAGCAGCACCAGGCATAACTCAAAACAAGGTGTCAACCTGGTGAAGCTATAACCCAGGACTACTTGCATGCCAAACTGCATAAGCAGCATGCAATAGACAGAGCTAAGCGATCCCAGAATTAACGGATCAGATCTAAGCTCTGCAGTCCTGCCACATCCAGCCGTGAATGATGGTGGACGATTAAACAACTAACGGGAGGAGATGGCTCCACAAATATCCCCATCCTCAATGATGGGGGAGACCAGCACATCAGTGCGAAAGATAAGGCAGAAGCATTTGCAACAATCTTCAGCCAGAAGTGCCGAGTTGATGATCCATCTCGGCCTCCTCCTGAAGTCCCCAGCATTACAGATGCCAGACTTCAGCCAATTCGATTCACTCCGCGTGATATCAAGAAACGACTGAAGGCATTGGATACTGCAAAGGCTATGGGTCCTGACAGTATTCCGGCAATAGTACTGAAGACCTGTGCTCCAGAACTTGCCACACCCCTAGCCAGTATAGCTACAACACTGGCATCTACCCAGCAATGTGGAAAATTGCCCAGGTATGTCCTGTACACAAAAAGCAGGACAAGTCCAACCCGGCCAGTTACCGCCCCATCAGTCTACTCTCAATCATCAGCAAAGTGATGGAAGGTGTCATCAACAGTGTCATCAAGCAGCACTTGCTTAGCAATAACCTGCTCAGTGATACCCAGTTTGGTTCCAACAGGGCCACTCAGCTCCTGACCTCATTACAGACTTGGTTCAAACATGGACAAAAGAGCTGAACTCTTTTGGTGAGGTGAGAGTGATTGCCCTCGACATCAAGGCAGCATTTGACCAAGTATGGCATCAAGGAGCCCTAGCAAAACTGGAGTCAATGGGAATCAGGGGGAAAACTCTCTGCTGGTTAGAGTCATACCTAGCGCGAAGGAAGATGGCTGTGGTTATTGGAGGTCAATCATCTCAGCTCAAGGACAACACTGCAGGAGTTCCTCAGGGTAGTGTCCTAGGCCCAACCATCTTCACCTGCTTCATCAATGACCTTCCTTCAATCATAAGCTCAGAAGTGGGGATGTTCGCTGATGATTGCACAATGTTCAGCACCATTCACGACTCCTCAAATACTGAAGCAGTCCGTGTAAAAATGCAGCAAGACTTGGACAATATCCAGGCTTGGGCTGATAAGTGGCAAGTAACATTTGCACCACACAAGTACCAGGCAATGACCATCTCCAGCAAGACAGAATCTAAACATCTTCCCTTGACATTCAATGGCACTACCATTGCTGAATCCCCCACTATCAACATCCTCGGGGCTACCATTGACCAGAAACTGAACTGGAGTAGCCATATAAATACCGTGGCTACAAGAGCAGGTCAGAGGCTACATCTACAAGGCACAAGTCAGGAGTGTGATGGAATGCTCTCCACTTGCCTGGATGGGTGCAGCTCCAAGAACACCCAAGAAGCTCAACACCATCCAGGACAAAGCAGCCCGCTTGATTGGCACACCATCTACAAACATTCACTCCCTCCACCACTGACGCACAGTGGCAGCAGTGTGTACCATCTACAAGATGCACTGCAGCAACACACCAAGGCTCCTTAGACAGCACCTTCCAAACCCGCAACCTCTACCACCTCGAAGAACAAGAGCAGCAGATGCATGGGAACATCACCACCTGCATGTTCCCGTCCAAGTCACACATCATCCTGACTTGGAACTATATCGCCGTTCCTTCACTATCGCTGGGTCATAATCCTGGAACTCCCTTCCTAACAGCACTGTGGGTGTACCTACCCCACATGGACTGCAGCGGTTCAAGAAGGCAGCTCACCACCACCTTCTCAAGGGCAATTAGGGATGGGCAATAAATGCTGGCCTAGCCAGTGACGCCCACATCCCATGAATGAATAAAAAAATATTGACCCTCAGCTTGGACACATGAGAGGCATAGAATAGGTGAAAGAAAGGCACTTGCAAGCACCCAAGGAAGGTGCCATGTTAAGTGTAGGTAGACTTGTGTTCACTTTTGGAATTTTCTGTAAAACAATACACATGCATTTTTGTCACAAAATAATATGTGTGCCATTTTTTCCATCCTGCACCATTGGAAAACAAGCAACCCCATAAAACTAGGTAACCCTGTCATGCTGCTGCCTCGCTGTAATATCAAATGTGATGAATGCCCCAGTACCTGACCAAGCAATCCTATAATGCAACCTGGCAGATATTACAGAGATTGCCCATGACTGCCTGAATTGATCCTGTGCCATAAAGGTTGAGGATGATGGTGACCTACATGACCATAAAGACAGCACTGTAGACAGATGAGTGTGGCTCCACATCCTAACACAGTAGGTGACAGAGCCGCACTACTGCCTCTTTGGTGAAACACATTCTTCGTATACACATCTCCTCATTGAGTTCTTCGTATGATCTGTATATTGATCTGTCTTGCCTGTGAGAGAGGGAATCATATCTGGTGGGGGTCCATCCTCCTGAAATGCTGCCTAATTCCCCTTTGCTCCATCCTGCTGCTGCTGTTACTCCTCCATGATAAAGGCATAAAAGGATATGCCAATGGGGAATGCCATACCTCCTCCTCAGAAGCCCTAACTCTTTGTTGGGGGAGAAAATCTCCCAGTGGCATCGCACTGTCAGAAGCAGTGACAAGCCAAGTCCAGGTCCATGTAGGTAGAATCCAAAATGAAATTGTTGCAGAAATCACTACTAAAACTCTTCACTGACTTCTGACACAGAAACTCCTCACCTTCACCTGTTTCAACTTCTCCTGACAATCTCTTATAATTCTGAGTCTAACCTACCCCAAGTGTTCTGCAAATGGAATAGCAGGAAACACAAAACTGCGGCACCATGGGCCTTCATTATAGTATAGGTAAATGAGCTCAGTTGGGATTCCATGGATGGAGTGCGGGAAGAGCCAATCAGCCCGAGGGAATTCAGGGAGACAGATTTTATGGCGAAAACCAGGGTAAACAGCTTCCGCCCCCACTTTGCTGCTAAAAAAGTGATTAACACTGAAAATATGCCAAAACCAATTTGGAAGTTCTAGGCTACATATCAGGACCTCAGTGAGACCATTAACATTAAAATATAAGATATAAACCCCAGACCAATTTAAAGAATTACACAAGATTTCAGGTTTTAAGACTTTTATTATAACAACTAAACTAAAAGATATCCCCATTAACTAAATACCTGATACCCCAGATTACAAAGAAAAGTCTTTACTTATTAAAATACTTGACAACCTCACACCATACTTATATGTTACACAGTCCTTTTTGATGGTAAAATCCTTTGCAGTTAAAAGTCCCAAACTCCTCCCAGTAGCAAAGGGTTGGATATCCCAGACCTTTTCAAAAATCAATCCTCTTTGCTCACTTCTCCGAGTACTTCGACCTGGGCGT
This sequence comes from Heterodontus francisci, assembly GCF_036365525.1. NCBI lineage: Eukaryota > Metazoa > Chordata > Chondrichthyes > Heterodontiformes > Heterodontidae > Heterodontus > Heterodontus francisci. Next base: position 37,157,756 of record NC_090382.1, read on the forward strand.
CCGTGAATAAGGCGATTCCTGGTGATCCTGCTGGTTTTCTACATCTCTGCAAGCTTCAACTTTCAAAATAGGTTTGAGTCTTCACAGCCTTTTGACATATCAGGCTTCCGAGAGCAGGTGTCCCCTATCTCTCTCTCTCTGTCGAGGCTGCAACCGCTGGTTGTCTTCCTTACAGCTTGCCTTGAGGCTGCAACCATTGGTTTCCTCTCTTACAGTCTGTCTGCCTTCCGAATATCTGTTAAACTTATCTGGACTCAAAAGTCAATAGCTTATTGTCCTGTTCCAATATCCAGAAGTCTGGTTTCACAGAGCTGCCTGGGCCTTCCATTGTTCCCAGGTGTTAACAGCTGTTTGGTACATCTGCATCTTCAGAATCACTGACTCCTTTTTTTAGGACCTGAAAGTCTGGAAGGGCGAAACCCATTGTTCTTCAGGTGTTATCCTTGCAGTCTTTTTTTAAAAAAAAGTCTTTGATCTGTCTTGTCCTTTAACAGAGTGGATGTGAGGTCACCTGACCTTCCGGACTCCATCTTAAACTTTGAAAAATCACAATTTTTATTACGTAATCATGTTACAAAGTCCAGAATTCATAAAACTAACTTGTTTCCAATTTTTTTGTGATAAAGAGTTTAGTACCTGAGTTCCCTCAACAGATACTGCCAGACCTGTGTTCCCTCGATAGATACTGCCTGACCTGTGTTTCCTGGACAGATACTACTTGACTGCTTTCCTTGACAGATGCTGCCTGACTTGTGTTACCTCAACAGATACTATCTGAACTGTGTTTTCTCAGCAGGTAATGCCTGACCTGTGTTCCTCGACAGATACTACTTGACTTGTGTTCCCTTGAAGATACTACCTGACCTGTGTTCCCTTGACAGATACTGCCTGTCCTGTGTTTTCTCGGCAGGTAATGCCTGACCTGTGTTTTCTCAACAGATACTGCTTGACTGTGTTCCTTGACAGATACTACTTGACTTGTGTTCCCTTGAAGATACTACCTGACCTGTGGTCCTTCGACAGATATACTGCCTGACCTGTGTTTTCTCCACAGATACTGCCTGGCGTGTTCCTCGATATTTTAACAAAGCAATAAGACATTCATATTTCATTCAAAGAAGTATATGAACCCAAATCTCTTCTTTGGTTGTGGATACTTTCCAATTTTGCTTTAATATTTTCTTCAAAATAAAGCGGACTGAGTGCTAGAGTTGCACGATGATGGAATTGTGTCCTTCATTGGGCATAGTTTGCATGGTGGGGTGCTTGGGAACCACAAGACACCATTCATGCAATGATCTGAAGGGTTTGTGTCCATGTTGCTCCACATCCTGATCTCAGACATGCTGCCATGACAAGTCACCAGCAGTTCCACCACAAAGAGGCATAGTGAATGAATGTGGAGGCTTCACTTGGCATTCCTCTGAGTCACTGGTTTGAGAGTAGCATTACAGAAGAACTGTGAGCAGGACACCCACCCACCTGTTAGGTTTTTTTTAATTTGTTCAAGGGATGTGGGCGTCGCTGGCTAAGTCAGCATTTATTGCCCATCCCTAATTGCCCTTGAGAAGGTGGTGGTGAGCTGCCTTCTTGATCTGCTGCAGTCCATGTGGGGTAGGTACACCTACAAGGCTGTAAGGAAGGGTGTTCCAGGATTTTGACCCACGACAGTGAGGGAATGGCAATACAGTTCCAAGTCAGGATGGTGCATGGCTTGGGGGCGGAACTCGCAGATGATGGTGGTCCCATGCATCTGCTGCCCTTGTCCTTCTAGGTGGTAGAGGTCGTGGATTTGGAAGGTACTGTCTAAGGAGCCTTAGTGCATTACTGCAGTACATCTTATAGATGGTACACACTGCTGCCACTGTGCGTCAGTGGTGGAGGGAGTGAATGTGGATGGGGTGCCAATCAAGCAGTCTGCTTTGTCCTGGATGGTGTTGAACTTCTTGAGTATTGTTGGAGCTGCACCCATTCAGGCAAGTGGAGAGTATTCCATCACACCTTTTACTTGTGCCTTGTAGATGGTGGACAGGCTTTGGGGAGTTACTCGCCACAGGATTCCTAGCCTCTGACCTGCTCTTATAGCCACGGTATTTATATGGCTTTCTCCAGTTCAGTTTCTGGTCAATGGTAACCCCCAGAATGTTGATAGTGGGGGAATTCAGCAATTGTAATGCCACTGAATGTCAAGGGGAAATGGTTAGATTCTCTTTTGTTGGAGATAGTCATTCCCTGGCACTTCTGTGGCACGAATGTTACTTGCCACTTATCAGCCCAAGCCTGAATATTGTCCAGGTCTTGCTGCATTTCTGCACGGGCCGCTTCAGTATCTGAGGAGTCACGAATGGTGCTGAATATTGTTCAATCATCAGTGAACATCCCCACTTCTGACCTTATGATAGAGGAAAGGTCATTGATGAAGCAGCTGAAGATGATTGACCTCCAACAACCACAACCTTCTTCCTTTGTGTTAGGTATGACTCCAACCAGGAGAGAGTTTTCCCCCTGATTCCCATTGAGTCCAGTTTTGCTAGGGCTCCTTGATGCCATACTCAGTCAAATGCTGCCTTGATGTCAAGGGCAATCACTCTCACCTCACGTCTTGAGCTCAGCTCTTTTGTCCATGTTTGAACCAAGGCTGTAATGAGGTCAGGAGCTGAGTGGCCCTGGCAGAACCCAAACTGAGCGGCACTGAGCAGGTTATTGCTAAGCAAGTGCTGCTTGATAGCATTGTCGATGACCCCTTCCATCACTTTACTGATGATCGAGAGTAGACTAATTGAGGTGGTAATTGGCCGGGTTGGATTTGTCCTGCCTTTTGCCCATACCTGGGCAATTTTCCACATTGCTGGGTAGATGCCTGTGTTGTAGCTGTACTGGAACAGCTTGGCTAGGGACGTGGCTAGTTCTGGAGCACAGGTCTTCAGTACTATTGCCGGATTGTTGTCAGGGCCCATAGCCTTTGCAGTATTCAGTGCCTTCAGTCGTTTCTTGATATCACGCAGAGTGAATCGAATTGGCTGAAGACTGGCATCTGTGATGCTGGAGACTTCAGGAAGAGGCCGAGATGGATCATCCACTCGGCACTTCTGGCTGAAGATTGTTGTAAGTGTTTCAGCCTTATCTTTTGCACTGATGTGCTGGGCTCCCCCACCAATCAGGATGGGGATATTAGTGGAGCCACCTCCTCCCGTTAATTGTTTAATTGTCCACTACCATTCACAACTGGATGTGGCAGGACAGCAGAGCTTAGATCAGATCTGTTGGTTGTGGGATCGCTTAGCTCTATCTATCACATGCTGCTTACGCTGTTTGGCACACAAGTAGTCCCGGGTTGTAGTTGCACCAGGTTGACACCTCATTTTGAGTTATGCCTGGTGCTGCTCCTGGCATGCTGTCCTACACTCTTCATTGAAGGTAAGGGAAGGTCTAGAGAAAATGGTGAAAAAATATACTTTTGTTCAAGAGCTGTCTTAAAATAAATGAGCTGTAAAAAGCTGAGACAGCAAAGACTCTTTTGTAGGTGAAGAAGAAACACCCCTATGGAGGATAAAGTTTAATAATGAAGTGGTGAATAATATTTCTGAGATGTGCTTTGCTGCAGTGTATCTCACAGTCTGCCAAGGGCCTGATTTTTTTGTGTTTGATAACATTCATGTGAAGCACCATGAGATGTCTAACTATGTTAAAGGTGCCATATAAATGCAAGTTGGTGTTGTTTTGTATATTCTCTCTGCACTGATTTAAAAGCCAGAATGAAATAAATTGCCAAAAGCTGCAGTGATGGTTTTGTTTGATCACAGTGCACTGAACAATGTAGATGAGGAGAATTTCATGCTAATGTTAGTTGATCTCAACTAGGGTGGCCCAGGAGTTGCGATAATGCTTTTGGTGCCCTTGGGCTTTGGGAGAGGAAAATCAGAAGGGCTCCATTCCAGATGAAAACCAGATCAGGCTTGGCACCCAACAATCATACAGCTTGTCAATGCTTGCTCTCTCAGCTCATAGATGAAGAATAGGCACTTTGGGGGAGGCATTGAGGGCAACCAGCACAGTGTAATAATAATCTAAATGAATCAGCACCTTCTGGGAGGTATTGGAGGGCAGCCAGCACAGGAACTAGCACCTACAGGAGAGGAGGGGAAAAAATTAGATGAAAAGAAAACTTTTTAAAAATAATACTAATTGTCAAATCAATTATTGTGATCAAGCTTTGTCAGGAGTAGGAACTCAATCAGATTTCAGTAAGGGGGGGCAGGGCTCAAGGAGGAGTGGGTCATGGGAAGTGTTTCAGACCAACTTCTTAGCAAGCAGAGTAATTTGTGACAGAGGAAAATTACAATAAAGATTATTTATATGTTTTTTAATGTCAACTTTCACTCACATCTCCCTTTGAATACTAAAGACATGTGAAGAATTCCCTTTGTCAGTATCTTCACTTGGAGGGTTGCAATGTTTTATAAATGACTATGTACTGTAGCAGAAAGCAGGTTGTCATTGTTGCAGCAAGGAGCCTGCATTGAAAAGGGTTAATCCTATTCTCCACAGATAGGACAAACGCTACCTTTTCTCCTTCTAGTGTGTGAAAGGATTTTAGTGCAGAACTAGGGGGTAGGGGGAGGTGCCAGGGGACTGGAGCCACCCCCTCTCTTTCAGCTCCCTTTAAGAGCTATTGTTACCTCAGAGTGAGTGAGAGATAGAACGTTCCAGCAAACAGTGGGTGTAACGCGAGAGCTGCTAATTGAGATTTCTAATGCTGCTGACCCCTTCAGGGCACAGGCTTTGGCAATACTGTCTCAGTCAGACAGTGTGCAGAGAGCGAGCTGAGAGAACAGGCAGGGGAGCTGTGAGCTCTGCAGCTACCTCCTGTGTACAGTGTGAGTGCAAACTGGAGCGCTTCTCTCTGGGAACAGCAGTCCCATTACCAAGAGCAGGACGGCTTTCTGCTATAGACTTAGACTTAAAAACTTGTTCTTCAGTGATCCAAGTGTGTAAACAACCCTCTTCCCGCCTAATACTTTGTGTTGTTTACTTTGGATTTAACTGTGTAGCACATTTGTGACTGCCAAAGTATGAAGTTCGAAGGCTGTAAAGGAGGTGCTATCAGGTAAAGTCGACTCCTCACTGTGCCAAAGGTTCACAAGTTGCAGCTGAATTCTTTTCATTGTAGCAATTATATTTCAGAGGAATTGCTGGAATAGCCAGAGATGTGAACTTTTCTGAGATCAGCCATTTGGCATTAAGCAGAAGGAACCTTTCCTGGAGAGTTGGAGACAGGGATTGGAAACTATTATTGGAGCTCAGGTTTAGTCCTTCAGCTCAAAATCTTTTTGGTGTCCTTGTGCCCATCTTCCTCTCCCACTGATATAGACGACTCTCTTTTGATGTATTTGAGACTCTGACTCAGACTGTCCGGTGTACAGATACTTGGAAGAATTTCTGGAAGCCTCTTTCTTGTCAGCGTGTCCGGAAGGGAAGGGCAATTGGTGGGGTCTACCTGCGTGTGAATTCCCTGCAACGTCACGCAAGCACTTTCATGGAGTGAGCAGTGTATGGACCAACCAGTTGTTCTAACCAACATCTGAGCTACTGCTTCTACAATTAGTAATTTTCCTTGGACTGCTCTGAAGATTCTCAGAGGTAGGTCTCTAGCAGTAAGCATGCAGTGGCTATGTTACACGTATGTGTCTCTGTGTGTTTGTGAATGTATATAAATCTGTGCAGACAGAAGCCTCCTGATTTCAGTGTGATAAACACCAGAATGCACATTCTTCTGCAACAGATTGTGAACAGTGCTGTGGGGATATAATTCACAGGAGTGGACTGGCCACACGGGAAATCAAAAGATTTCTTGCAATGCATCTGTGAATGATTCCATAACCCTGTATTTTCACCATCCAAATTTTTTCTGTTAAAAATTCAAAGAATCCCTTATTTCAGGGAAATCAGTCCACCTATGATAATTCATTCTTCTCTTCACATCAAGCACTTGGTGCTGTATGACTGGGAGAAAATTACTATTATGCCATGGTTATCTGGTTTTGTGGTATTGAAGTGGAATGAGAATCTCCACAGTTATACCAAACCCATGAGAGTCCTCAAATATTTAGGGTGCTTACAAGGGATGCCCTGCTGTGTCACAAAACAAGATGATGGCACAGCAGAGATCACTGCCCAGTGAATGCATTAAGGAGCATGTAATCTAGATCTCAAACTACTGAAGGTAGTCAGCTTGAGTGCTTTCTCTATTTGTTGGCAACACTGTGTTATTTATTACTTACAGCCACCTGAAGGTTCAAAATCAAAATAATGACAGCAGTGAGGCACACTGCTTTCCTTCATTCTGGTTAGTTTAATGGTTGTAGTTCATAGTAGTGTATAATAATCAGAATCTTGAAGAGATGACACAGCATAAGATTCTAGCTGCTGTGTCAGTTTTCAGTGAAATAGATGTTAAATTTAATTCAACAAAACATTTCATAAAACCACACCCTGGGAATAAGTGCGATCACAACTAAGATCCCTTCCAAACAGAACAAAATTGACACCCTACTGTCATCAAAATTAGCTTTTCTTCGAAGTGTGCAGTCAGTAGTAAGGATTTATTTATGATATTTCTACCAGACTCTTTTCATTGATTCATTCTACTACACATTGTTAATTGAAATGAACTTGCAATGTTTTACAGTGTAAAATTAGTTCCTACCCAGTCCTTTGCATGAACGTTTCAATGTGAAACAGTGCACTCTAACTATGGCTGCTGCTGTTGTGGGACTTGTATCAGAAAGATATCAAGCTTTCCATGATGGGGAAAAGCTTGTCTTGATCTAGAATTATGTGCATTTACTGTAATTTTACAAATTAAAACTTCCTGGAGACAGTTTCCTGTCTATAGCTATCTCCTAGTTATTTTTATCAAACTGTAAATCCCACTCTCCCACTTTGTGAATGGGTCTCATTACAAAATAGTGCTATTTGCACCTGTCCCCATCACCTGCATTAATCCTCCCCTCCAATCATACACACAAATACACTTAACAATTACCAGCTTGCATACACATTTATTGTCTTATCCTTCTCATACTAACTCAGAACAACACAAATCTCACTCATTCCCAGTCTCAAGATGACTCACTCTTTACTTGCAGAGAGACCGACCTGTCCTGCTTTCTACCGGAGAGTTCTAAATGAGATCTCAGAACTCCCATGCTCAGGACCTGTTTGTGTAGTTTTCTAAAAGTTATTGCAATGCAGTGATAAGGAAATCCGTACGGTCAGAATGATTTCAATAAGATTTGATCTTTTAGAATTCAATGAGGAGATGTTATAAATCAAAAAGGTCAACCTCATTCAGGCTACTTACAGAAAGTTAATTTCTTTAGAGGAAATAGATAGTCCCCATCAGATCCCAGCAAGCACCAGCCAGTGCTCAACATGAAAGATGCTTTCTCCAATACATATTAATTACTATTTAAAGATGCCTTCAGTGGAGAGTCAAGAACAGCAGAGCCCTCTTATCAATGTGTAATGAGTGATTGTAACGGGAGAGGTTGTTCCTTGCAAGGTTATTTTGCACTGTTCTTAAATGAAATAATTGCAATAAATAATCAAGCAGAGATACAATGCATTACTGGTTTTACAAGAAATCTCAAAGTCTATTAAAATATATCCAAACCCACAATGACTTGCTGTCCTGAAATGGAACACAAACTTTGCAAGACCTACTGCACCTGATCAAGTCTCAAAATACTTTACAAAATTGGACAGTGTGTTGGGCCAGCAATTTTGTAGAAGGTCAGGAGTTGAGAGGTTGTGCTGTCGTAGATCGGTGCATTCCCTCACATCATGAGGTTTGTGCATATTGTTCATCAGTGAATTAGTGCCCCCACGCCACATCTAGGTTTGTTTTACTTTGTTTGTACATTTCCCTTACAATGAAGCAATGTGGTTTGTGTGATAACAGAGAGAGATACCTAGACATAAAAGATGAGTGAGTACTTGTAATACTTCAGGTTTATCTTCTCAGGTCATTTTCTAAAGGAACAATGTGATTGCAGTCTTTCGTCCCAAGGCTGCTTCACATTCATATACTGGGCAGGTCTATTCAGCATTCAACCAACCTCGTGGATAGTATGCTTGATGTTGATGGTTTATGTATGAGTGCATATGAGATTAATAGTGACAAAATAATATAGATGAAGAAGGCCCATCCTAATTCATCCATCCAGATTCATCCCATTACAGCATCAAATTGTTCCCTAAATGATTCCAGAGTTTTTGCCTTCGCTACTCTATTTAGAAGTTTATTTTACATGTTAATCATTTTGTGTGAAGAAGAATTTAATTATATCAGGCCTAAAATTATCTTTCATTTGTTTGAATCTGTGTACTCTAGTACTACTCCTGCAGTTTAATTTAAAGTAATATTCTGGGTTATCTTTACCTGGGATAACTTTGTTTGGAGAGAGTATATTGCTCATATCTTCCCTAAGCATACTTGGAGGTAGTATTAATTCAGAATATTTACCATTATGTGCTCATCCTCATGGTGTAACCTATATTACTGCACTGCTAATCTGGGCCCTATCCATCTTTTTCCCTGTGTACGAGCTTGGGTTGTCAGGGGTCCAGCAGGGCATTGGAGGTAGCCTCATGGCAGCAGCTCAGAGGGACATTGGAGGGTGCTGTTCTTTTTTTCTTTTTTTCTTTTGGGCCTCCTTATCTCGAGAGACAATGGATACGCGCCTGGAGGTGGTCAGTGGTTTGTGAAGCAGCGCCTGGAGTGGCTATAAAGGCCAATTCTGGAGTGACAGGCTCTTCCACAGGTGCTGTCCCTCTGATATAATGCTATAATGGAGCCATAAGGCTGAAACAAGTATGGACATGACCAAAAGCATTCTTGTGGAAGGGGTTCCCCTTCCATACTGTGAAAGCTCTGGGCCTTCATTTTTAATAGACTCTTAAAGACCCTTGACAGTGACTCCATTTTAAAGCGCCCTTGTGCTCTCTCTCTGTCTCAGCAGCGTTCATCTCTCCCTGTGGGACTGCCTGCTGACCAGTCCTGCGGGCCCTCCTACTGGGCCTCCCGTGTCCGTGTCCCACCCATCGTCCTTAATTGGATGGCAAATGCAGAGACGGCCTGGTAATTGGCCGCCTCCTGTAAGATCGTGATGCAGATCACACCTCTGAACCCGCAAATGGTCCAGACGCCTAAAAATTTTCAGAGGTGATAAGATTCCTCCCCATGTACCAGTCTGTCCCTATCTGGCCAATTCACTATGTGTGCAAATATGGGGCTTATCTGCCTTTCTCACTGTGTAGGAGACTGGGGTCTATCTATCTTCTCACTCTGTGTGCCAGTCTCAGTCTGCCTGTGTGCCAGACTGGTTCCATATGTTCCACCTGCTTTGTATGCAAGCCTGGGTCTGTAATGCCGCTCACTCAATGCACCAGTTTGATCTATACCACTTACTCTTGGTGTCAGTTGGGGCCCATGCCTTTTATACTGGAGGGGAGGAGGAACATTGTCCAAGGGCAACTACATATCCCCACATTGACATTCTATGATTTGGTTAAGATGAGGTACCATTTCATCAATATCAAGGCGGCCAAATCTACATGATAAGAGGAGTGAATTTTCTGATGTGAAACAGCATTTACATTTTTTTTTATGTATTTCCCATCAGTTTTCTCCCCACCTCTCTTGAAGATGTTTACTCCTGGCACAGGTACTCTCTAGTAACTTGCCGTAGTCATTAATCATGTCTGAACCTTGATGTTAGTACTAGTAGACTATACAACTTTGGGAGGCATCACAGTCTAGACAACCCTTGACTTCACCTGGCATGTAGTACTCTAGAAATTGGTCAAAATAGTCTCTTCTTCACTCAGACATATGTAGACTAATTGTAGCACCTTTACTCAGCTGAGAATCAATCCTGGGATCTTTCTAATCTGCGTGATTCACTGAATAAGCTCGCAGAACTATCAGGAGAGACTACAGATAAGTTCACTGAATACCAAAGTCCATGCCCAAATCACTGTGGTAGGAAAAAAGGAGAGTACAATACAGGCTGTTGGCAGTTACAACAAGGAACTAGCTCGGAATGGCCTGTGAATTTTATCTCTAATTATTAAGAGAACAGCTTGCACAAGCTGACAAAAAGGGCTTTGTCTTGGTCCACTTGACACTTGACAAATGCTAGACAAATGACAAACATAAGAGATAAACGAGTGTTGAGGTATCAGAGCCACAAGCTTCGGGGTTTCAGGAGGGGTTGGTGGTAGTTAGTGAATGGGTGTATGAGGGGGGAGGTGGATGGAGGGATTGTGCTCTGAACCATGTTGGAAAGTAAGAGGGCTCTTTGTCAACACTGTGATAACAGCAGAATGAACAGATGGCCCTTGATGGCTCAGACAAGAGCAGACGATAGAAGAATTACTCCCCTGTCTTGAGCAAAGCTCTCTCGGATCCTGACTTTAAAACAACAGGAAGAGAAAGTGAGAGAAAGACGGACATGCTCTTTTAAGTGGACAGAGGGCCTGCTGTTAGTCAAGATTGGCTGCTTTCACAACTGTTTGCTGTTGTACTCCCAAGTTAAAGAAACTAATCAAGCATACAGCATCCTTTCCTGTGATCTTGAGTCAGTGGGGAGGTGGTCGGGTTGGTGGGGGTGGGGGGGCGTGGTGGGGGGATGCGGCAGGAGTGTGTTATCCCTTTCAAACCTGGGCTGAATCCTTGAAGCCACTACAATGTCCAGTAAATGAACACTGCATGTGATGTAGGGCCCTGTTAATAGGGGGAAGTGGCATCCATTTAATGAACTGCATTAGCTCAGCCACCTGTGCAGTCCCTACTTTTACACAGCATTCCATTTTTTCCCAGTTTCCTCTCGCAGCTTCTGATGGTGCAGAGTCATGGGTTCCATGGGTGCTGATCACCCGAGAAAGCCTTGCCCATAAACCTTGGTGGTAAGTTCCAGAAAGCTATTCAACTATGGGGAGCATCACAGCGGAACCAAAATCTTTCTTCATTCAATATCAACCTAAATGCACTTCCAAGAAAGAGATGCTGGACAGTGGTCAGACATGGAAATCTAGGTTGATTTTTCCTTTCTACAGTCAAGGGCAAGTTATAGCTCCTGTTGCCCAGGCTGAGATTAGCTAATTTAATATAGACCAGGAAGTAAACTTAGAACCTCTATGCACGTGGCGGCATGTCACATTGGGAAATGTATTTGCCTGCTGAGGGGGCCAACAGTACCTAGTTAATAACAGGAGCATGCATTTAAAGGGTCCCTTTAAAACAGTGATGAACAGAATGCTTCCCTATCCAGGGTGAGGATGGAGCTTTTGTTATGATCATGTAAAATGCTGTGCCTATGATCTTAAGGAACGGAACAGTGTCTGTATACATTGCACTAGATTTTCTGACTGAATTCAATAAGTAATTCTCCATGCCAGCCCACAAAATGAGAGTCACTGTATGCATTTCATGCATATTTGCTAAATGCAAGAGTGCGGGAACGCCTCAAGATTCAAAGATTGCATGCAGGTATGTTTCGTTAGACTTTGCAGACCTTTTATCAATGCCAGGATTCACAGTTGAATTAGTAAATACAGATATATATGTTTAGAGGAGGCTGAAGAGCAAGCTCTGACCTCATTGAACAGCAAGGGAACCAATTCTCCAAGTAATACAAGCTTGTTTTGGCTCATTTTATTTTTGCTGGATTTTGTTTTAGAAGAGAATGATGATAAAGCATGCAAGTCTGATTAAGTGCGTGGGAACATTATGACTGCAGCACAGGCTGGCAAAAGAGCAAATGAGACACATAAAAATGTTTCTTTTCACAAAATAATGATAACCCTTGGAATTAGTTTTTCGATAGGTTACTGGAGACAAAACAATTGGAATCTTAAAAGCTTGGTGCTTTGATGAGGAGAATGTAGGGTCTTTGTGAATGGATGAGCTAGGATGGGTCAAATAGACTTCCTTATCTTTGTTTATCATTTGATCCTGGGCACAGTAGGGTAGGACATAAGTCAGAATGCACAAACGTCCTTACTCTTGACTTGAAAGTATGTTAACTATGTAGTACAGACTACAAAGGTCTTGTCATATGGAAAAAAACGTGATCAAAAGAGAAACAGGAGCTGAGGGAAATTGAGGAGTACATTTTCAGCTTCACTGCCTGGACAGTAATCCAGCAGGTGGATCACAGATCTTTATAGAATTTCCCCACCCCTCCCCTCCATGCCCCCCACAATCTACATCCTATTAATTTCAATTGAATAAAAATCAAGTGGGTTCTATAAAGGGCAGGCGATCGGCCAGGGCAGTGAAGGTGAAAATCTATCCCAGAGGGTCAGTAATTAAGGTTTCATTTAGCTTTATACATCCTGCACTGGAAATGGCTGCACATCTACACGATAAGGAACGGTTTGTGACAAAGTTGTCAGACACACTTACTGATAATTTCTCCTACTTAGGCTACTCAATGATAATGTCATGTAGACACCAGTAATAAGAGAGACAGGAGCTGAGCTTGAGAAGTCCTTATATTTTCCCAGGTATTCATAGTCAAAGTCTGATCCCAATGAGGTAGCATGGGCAAAGAAATAACACAAATAATTTTATTCTTTTTCATCTTCCCCATTCCTCCACTCGCTGCCCTCCCCGTCCCCACTTCTTCACTAGATCATGAATATAAACCCACTATAGGCCTATCAGGAACTGTTGGACAGACCCTTCAGTAAAATACTGCTGATGAGAGGCTGAACTGTTTCAGCCTGTGTGGCATGCAACGTAATACTGCATTCACCCTCAAGGTACTTGGTGGAAATACCGTGTTCGTGGAGGGAGCTGTTCATTTTGATCTGATCATTTTATGTTCTTTTCCAGCAGACTGCCAGCAATTGAAGAACTGATCCACCGACCTCTGCCAATGAGTGCACAGAGCAACTGAGATACAAAGAGTTGGGGGGCCCTCCATCCCCCAGCATCACCAATGAGTGCCCTGAGCAGCTGAGCTACAAAGATTGAAGGTTTATAATTCCTTTGATTTTCAACCAAAAGAAGAGGAATGAGCCACGTGTTGAATAAACTGTGTCTCGACTTGTTCATCCTTATTATGTTCACTGTGTTGAGGCCCACTGAATCACAATTGGAAGAGAAGACCACTCAGCCAGGTAAGATCAATATAATGATATTAATTTAATATTAGATTGCAATATAAAATAAGCTAATTATCCATCAGAGCTATGAATAAATGAATCAATGAATAAATACACTACCTGGTATTGTCCTCAGCCTTATAGACTGGGAAGGGTCAATCCTTAGTTAAGTCTGACTTAAACTTGTTCTGGATCAAATAATGCTCCTCTACTGGCAGGTAAACGGAACTTCACTCTACTATTAGCTCCTGGGCTAATGTTTTCCCATTGCTTGTTCCAACTTGAACCGTCACTTACTTGCCAGTTCTTACTAGCCTTTGCTGGAGTCTTCAAAACACCTTCACAGATGTTGGACTGTATCAACCCCTACCCTAAGAACATTCTTTGCCTTGCTTAGCTCATTGCTCCTCTTCATTAATTAGCCCCAAAGCTCCTGTGGCTCAGGTACTGCTGGGTTGTGGTGGCCAGCAAAGTCATATCATAAGGTAAGCCATTACTTCATGAATGAGGGTCAAGAAAAGAAACTGATCTGTGAGATTTTAACAAATATTCTCTGCTCATTATAAATCTGCAATATATTAACCTAGCAGTTCTACAGGATATAAGCATGTTGAGAGATTGCACCCAGAAAGGAAGGAACTCTCAGCATTATTTTTATTCTCTCTCTTCCTTTTCCACCAACTGTCTCCCCTCCCCACCTCCTTTCCTAAACGTGCTGACTCCTTGCTTGGGTATGGCTTCCAGGACACCAGTCACCTGTCGGTAATTTGCCCAAGTGGCCATTCTTCATGTGTGATGAATGAACAATAAAGACTGATGACCTATTTGACAATGGGAAGCATCATAACCTTGCACTATTCTGTCCTCACCTGACATCTAAACATATTCATTTTCGACCGCAGTTGCTGGCTAGCAATCAGGAATAGGAACCCTGTTTGATTTCACCTCCATAACCAACGGGCCAATTATAGCACCACCACCTCCACTCCAACTTAAATAAATGAAACCAGTACAGACCAAGGATCAAACCTCAAGGTTTAAAGGGTGAATATAAGGATATAGTTTAGGATCTCCTCTTCGAGATTCATGTTCAATGCAGAGTTAGCTATTCCTGTTCTGTCTAGCTCAGCTATTTACAGCTTTAACCAGGTGAAGTAATAGAAGATGCCCCCCACGTAACACATTAAAAAATATTAGTTACTAAGTAATACTTCGATTCTGTAAGACCTGAAGGATAATGAATTGATTAGGAGACAGCCATTTTAAGGTTGCTAAGGCAGCACTGTGTGGTTTGTAACATGTAAATCTTTCTCGGTGTGCAAAGGGTTAAAGGAGGAATATTCGGACATGGTGCGGTTACTGAGGGATTTGCTGCGTGAGATCTCATTAGCCTGTCTCACATGCTGCCCCCAAAGTCTCGACCCAGAGAGAGGCCTTTGTCCACAGAAATGCGCACTGTAATCTAGCCTGCTTTTGAGTGGTGGCCCAGTTATTGTCCCTGGGAATTGTGTACATTTGTGTATAAAGAGCACCCGCTCAGGCTTGATTCTGTGTGTCACTCTATCTTTCAATGTTCCGGGCTTTAATGTGAGATTGGTGGCCCCAGGCCAAAACCTATGAAGGAAGCGGGTGGAGGGGGTGGGGTGGTGGATAAGGGAAGAGAAGCTGGCCTGCCACTCTGGAAAGGACAATCCAACCCCACCTCCCCCCCAACACCCCCATCCCCCGCTCCTGCCCCACTACAGTCTGTGGCACCAGAAACAGAAGCTGTCAATTTATTATGAATGGAGTGAGCGTCTCACACATAGCAGCCAAGATGAGGCGTGGAGTTCACACGGCCTGCAAGCAACTCTGCTCTGCTCCTCTTGAATGGAGGGCGAAGGAACTTGGCTAATTTTCAGGAATATTTAATTGTTGCAGACATGGAAGCCAATTAAGGGTTGCTTGTTTAATGAATAGCAGGCTCTTGGTTGCAGAAGGAGTATCTCTGTCTCCTTTTCCACCCACCCCCCAACCCCCCTCACACTTAGGTACTGGAGTTTTTTTTTGAATTGTATAAAACAATCCAAAGATCAATTGCTTCATATTGATGGAAGTTTTCACAGTGCACCTTCCAGATATGCTTTCATTTTAAATCTGTTTTACGCCATAAATGTCAGTGGGCAGTCTAGCCAGTTTGTTATGCAGATTGCATTGGATTAAACTAATTTATACCATTTGCATCAATTGCACACTGTGTCCTAATTAGTAAAAGTACCACCAAACTACGGCTAACAGTTAAACATGCATGGAAAACATCTACGTTCTTATCTCCCAAATATAATTTATTCCTCTGTAGAATATGTAGTTTATGCTCCTCACAAAGAGACACACACATTTCATCAGCGACTGTTGCTTACCATTTAAATGGTCCCCTTGCCTATGGAATGTGTCCTACAGTGAACAGTTGAGCAGTTAGGCCCTCAGTTATTATCAGCTATGCATAGTTTCTTCTACCTAACAGCAAACAAGGTTCAATTGCAAATCCAGTCAATCGAGACCCACTGAGTGACAATACCTGCAGCAGTATGGGGAAAGGTACACCTGCGATAATAGATCTGTACCTGTGTCAGCATATAACTGGACTTAGACCCATACCCATGTCAGTATGGAGGACTTGTACATAGCTGATACCACATCCATACCTGTGTCAATCTGGGTAAATTGAAATTAACCAATACTAGATCTATACCTGTGTCAGCATGCAGGGTTGCAGAACTAATACTAGACTTGTACCCATGTCAAGATAGAAACATTAAAAAATAGGAGCAGGAGTCGGCCATTTGGCCCTTCAAACCTGCTCCGCTATTCAATACAATCATGGCTGATCATCCAAACTCAGTACCCTGTTCCCGCTTTCTCCCAGTATCCCTTGATCCCTTTAGCCTTAAGAACTATATCTAACTCTTTCTTGAATATATTTAATGATTTGGCCTCAACTGCTTTCCGTGGTAGAGAATTCCACAGGTTCACCACTCTCTGGGTGAAGAAATCTCTCCTCATCTCAGTCCTAAATGGCTTACCCCTTATCCTTAGACTGTGGGAGACTGTGGGAGAGTTGTACATAATTGATACCAGACCCATACCCATGTCAGCATGACAGTATGGGAGAGTTATACATAAAATGAAGGGAAAAAATGATTTGCATTTATATAATGGTTGCCTTTCACAATCTCAGGATGGCCCAAAGTGTTTTAAAACAACAAAAAATTGGATTTATAACCACATAAGGTCACAAAGTGCTTCATCGTAACATTATGAAGAAGAATTTGACACTTAAGGAGTTATTAGGACAGCTCAGGTAATTTTAAGGAATGTCTTAAAGTAAAAGAGAGAGCTAGTGAGACAGAGAGGTTTAGGGAGGGAATTCCAGAGTTTAGGGCTCAGGTCGCTGAAGGCACGGCCACCAATGATGAAACGATCAATATCAAGAATGCACAAGAAGCCAGAACTAGAGCAGTTTAGAGATGTCAAGAGTGGGATTAGAGGAGATTACAGAGATAGGAAGGGGCGAGGCCATAGAGGGATTGGAAAGCTAGGATGAGAATTTTTAAATTGAGGTATTGCCAAACTGGAAGCCAATCTAGGTCAGGGGTGATAGGTGAACAAGAGAGCGGATACTTTATGGAAGATGGAAGACCGAGAGATCTTTTACATCCACCTGGGGCTTGAACCCATGACATTCTGACTCATAGGCAAGTTTGCTATCACTGAGTCATGGCTGACACTGGTCTCAGTCTGGGATAGTTGTACATAGCTGAGATTAGAGCAGTTTAAGAAGGTGGCTCACTACCACCTTTTCAAGGGCAATTAGGGATGGGCAATAAATGCTGGCATAGCCAGTGACACATCCCGTGAAAGAATAAAACAAACTCACGTTGGTATTATGGGGCGGGGCAGATGCATAACTGATAATAGAACTGTGCCCATGTCATTAACAGCATTAAGGCAAGAGGATAGTAATTGACTCAAGCGGCTAGTCAAGGAATGCATATTGCTGTTGTCACCTGAAATTGAAACTTAATAGAGATCATGAGAATGAAAACAATATAGACAAAACTAGAGGATGGTTCAGCACCAAGCTGTGAGCAGGCTGAGGAGGGGATGGAAGGCTTTGTCTGCGCAGTTGGTGTGTGAAGATTAAAAGCTGTTTACAGAGAGCAGCAGAAGGTAATGAGAGAATGGGCTAATGCAGCATTATTCAAGAGCAACACAGAGGAAGACTTCTAGGGAAAGGTAGTTAAATTTCTCCTTTTAATTAATTAAAAAGGTTATTGTGGGGATTAACGTGATTTTTAGCTCTCAAAATTCTGCATTCTGTACTATCAAAAAGATCCCCTTCTGGTGGACCAGGGTAAACTCCCAAGTTCTACCCTGCCCTGCCTGATGTCCAGGAAAATATTAGACTAATAGGCTCTACACATGTTGTGAGGTTTCTTTTGGCTGTTTACTCAATCAGCACTTATTTAATGCCAGTCTGTTTCAGCTGAGCTCTTGCTGGGAGGTGGTACCGAGTGACACAAGTCCTCTGATACTTCATCCTTGTGCGAGTTTAGACAGTAAATTATGGTAAGCTATAGGACCAGCCCAATCCATGCTCAACCAAAATCCGCACTTGCCTGCTTTCTAGCAGGAAGCACAGTGGGCGCACTAGTCTGGGGAGCTGAGGCTAATTGGAAAACCCAAAATACTTCTCTGATCAAGTTCAGCAAACTCAACAGATTGGGGGGTGTTGAACCTGGGACCATCATAGCTTAGAGCTGTCAGTGAATTCTTGTATTGATTTAGCTGATCCTTAACAAGATTTTCATGTTCCAGGATGTTCACCTGAAGCAGAGCAACATTACATAAATGTACAAGAGCTTGTAATGAACTAAAAATTCTGAGTCCCCACATTGTGATCAAATGACATATATCTCCTAACGTTTAGGAAATATGTTTTAATGACAATAATATTGTTAACTAAACAGGAAGGGTAGAAACTACTTTGTATGGTAAACTCTTTTCCCTAGAATATCTTTCCCCTTTAGGGACCTCAGACAACTCATGAGGCTAAAAGGCAGGAATCACTCCTCCAAAAAGAGTGAATAAGTGTTGTGAGTGTATGTGATTTCGCAATGAGAAAGCAGCTGAGTCATTAGATATAGGGGCGAATTTTACCAGCCCCCCGATGTCGGGGTTGCGGCCTGGAAAATGCCTCCAGGAGAGGCCCGCTACGGGCCTCGACGCCGAGAAGGCTCCACCCCATATTACTGGCAGCAGCGAGGCCTCATGGCAGGCCCCCTGCCGTTCGAGGCCGGAAGCAGGATTTAAATATTTAAATTGATGTAAATTCATGAATTAATAACCTACCTGCTCCCGTCAGCCGTCCCGCTGCCATATTCCGGTCAGTTGCCGGGACTCCTACGCCTTCGGATCTCCGTTCAGAGAACCGAGGTGGAATACTGGTTGGAGGGGATAGCAGATATGTTTTTGAGGGGGGGGGGAGCGGGAAAAACTGTTGCAATTGGTGGAGGGGATGGTGGGAAGGGGTTGTAGGTAAAAGTCCATAAACTTTGGGTGTTGGTTGGGGGGGGGGGGGTGGGTGGTGAAGGTCAGGATCACAGGATAAGCTTTTTTTGGGAGGTGAGGGTAATTAATAAATTGTTTAGTCATGGGGGTTGGTGAAGAGGGGCTTGAATATTTTATTAAGTTTTTACTTTAATTGTGTCGTGCATACAACTTTAAAAATTAAAATTTAACGTAAGGGCTTGAAGCTCTTTAGAAATGGCACAGGTGGCTGTGCAGTAGTGCCGGTGCCCTTGTCGGTGGTGGGGGGGTGGAGTGCGGTCCACCCCGGCCATGTAAATAAGCCACCGCATTTAAAATCGCGCTGGCTTCGCGGAGCAAATCCTGCAGGTGTGCCTTGCCATCTTTGAAGCTCGCTGTAAAATTCAGCCCTAATCTCAGAGCAGGTAGGTCTGTACGCTGGCACAATGGAGCCAATGTATTCAGTGGAACATTAGGGTAGGTGGGTCTGCACGTTGGTGCAAAGCAGCAGCAGTAATTGAAGGGATGTTATTGCCTCAGTGGAATGACCAGAAGCAGTGGTTGCGAAAACATCACCACAGTGCCACCATGTTGGATGCCTCATTACCTGTTACAGCAAACATTGTTTTTCAGAGTGTTTTAATTCCTTAAAAAATTAGCTTTTGTTAAAACTATCATTTAAAAAACTTAGTGATGGCAGACAGAATGAGAAACCACAATGTTGGATCATGATCAATCACACGATCATGTTCACCACTACTTCTATATCCTGTGTGAAGTGTCTAGCAAACAATTAATTTTGAAAGAGGCTATGCCTCTTAAGTTTCTTTCTGCATTTTTTTCACTTTCTTTTTCTTTCCTTTCATTGTCTCCCAGCTCCTCCTCGTGTTCTCTGGAAAGATTTTGAGATTTTCAAGTTACCAACTTTGAGTTTCCAACCTGAAATAGGGATGCTCTCAACATGCTGTGGAGTAGATATCAATCTCAGTCTCAAGAACTGTGGGTCTATCACCAGAAGCAGTATGCATCACTCCCACATTCTCCCTGCTCCTAATTAGAAAAATACACACTATGATAGTGATTCCATGAGCCCAGGAAGCCTAGAATTTTAGAACAAGGTCTGTTTTCTATTGGGCAAGTTAAAAGGCACAATGAGCAGGTTGCATTTTATTCAGTCGGCATCTCTTTAACACAGCTGGAGATAAATGACATCTTAATAAACTTCTTCATGTGTCAGGATTGGAAGAAGAGGTAGCTTTGTCTGCTTCCCAGTATGGGACTCAATCTCTGTCATTTTGAGAAGGAACCAGGGAATTCCAGGCTAGTGCCTACAGAGAAAGGCTGCTGGCTTTAAATCTCATGTTTGTTGTTGCCATGCTCCCAGAGGGCAAGAATTAACACTTGGTGACCCAAGAGTGGCCTGTGTTTTCTGCCAGCTGGGACAGCAAGCAAGGAAAAGGCAACAGCTCCTGGAAATAAAAACCTGACACTAACAGTAACTTCTAATTTAAAGATACAGGCAGGAGGCAAGGGAAAAGCAGTAGCTTCTGAAAGGAAGCTGGGACAGCAACCAGCTGGAAAGTACAGAAAGGAAGCAGCCTTTCAATCCATTTTGCAAAAGACAATATCCATGTGGGAGAGCATGGGTCAGATAAAGAGACAGTTGAGAATACAAAAGCAGTTCCCTGATTACAAAACAGGATCTACATATGCAAAAGTCTCTCTTTACGAACTGTCAATATTAAATCATTTCTTTTTCCCCAAATTATTTTGCTCAATTTTCTCCCAAAAGTATTGACTCACTCGTGGGCACCAGCTGTCTTCTCAAACCTCACCCAAATGACCATTATTCATTTGTGAGCCTTGATGGTGCGTGACAGCAGGTTATGTGATTGCAAAGGATATTATATCACAGCCCACATCTGCCCTCCCACAGCACTGCCCGGTAACAGGAATCACTAGGTAACGTTTGGGAGAATTAATCCTGGCTGATTTCCCCTATCCTTAATTCTAAAGCACTGAGGCTAATCATAGTGCCTCTACCATTATTGCAGCTGAGGTCAGCGAACAAAAATCAAAACTGGGACATTGCTAGTCTGTATGGTTCAGAGTTGAAGATTTTACCTTTAAACCATTGGCATGACTTATTTCATATTAAAATCCAAGATCTATCAATTATAATAGTGCTATCTAATTTCTAATTTATTTCTATTGTTTCCTTCTCTAATTACTTCTCCAATTTTCTCCCCTCACCATTCCTCCCCTAAAGTTGATGGCTCATACAGGAATACAGGGATGAGACCTGCATTGCTTCCACTGGCAGTTAATATTGCAAGATTCCACACTCCCAGCCTGCAAATTTGCATTTATTAAAGTTAACAAATGGGAAATTGTGGGCTGGACTTGGGCAATTTTACAACATGAGTCCCCAGCACATCCCAAGTAGTAGGCATAAGAGTTTTTTTCCCTCATGGTTCCATGATGGCAATTCTCCAGCACTTCACCCAAATTGCCCAACCTTATGTTTGAGCTTACATCAGGGGTAACTGGACAGTGATCCTAAATAGAAACCCTGGCCAAACTTATTCCTCTCTAGCCCAAGAATACTGAGACAAGTCGAGTACCCTGTTGCCCTGACTGAGATCAGGGGCAGGATTTTGAGCCCCCGCTAGGGCCAGAAGCAGAGACAGGCAGGAAATAAGAATAGCTCAGCTGACCGGCATGCCAGTTTCCTGGCTCCATCTCAGCCTCCGTCCATTTTGTCACAGGCAAGATGGGTGGTGGTGGCAGGGCTTCACATTGCGGGTAGCTGACACAGGTTGTTAAGAACCTATTGAGGCCAATTAAAGGAGGCTGAATGGGAATTTCCATTTGGCCTCTAGGTTCCCGCAGGTAGCAGGGGGCCAGTTTAACTGCCTGGAGGCAGCCTCTTAGCGTCATACTGAGGGGCCATCACTCCAGGCAGGGCTAGAGGTCCTCCCTGCCTGCCTGGGTGCAGGAGCAGCAGCAGGTCGTCCCGTGGAGGGGCACTCCTTACCCACAGTGATAGCTTGGCTGCAAGATCCATTTTTCAATCCAAGTTTAAAAAAGTTGGAGAGAGGCTGCCCCCATCTTGAAGTACCCTCTTCCTTACTTACCCTCTATTGCAGCCTGCTGCTCCTTTCAAGCTGAAAGGGCTCTCACTGGCCCTCCGGCTTCGAGAGCCTGTCTGCCGTCCTAATTGAATGGCAAATGTGCCCTCTTGTCATTAATTGCCCATCCCCATGAAAATCAGGACCTGTGATCCACCCACCCCCCCCCCCCCTCGCCACCACCCCGCTTCCCCCCTCGGGGGGCAGGTTTAGAACCCAGAAACAGTCCCAACCTCTGTTTCCCACCCTGGGTTTAGCACCATACCAAGCAATACATTTACCGACTCAGCATTGACAGGACCATCCTAAATGTGCTCTAATATAACTTAATTAGTTCCAACTGTAAAATCCTGAATCTAATTAATTCTATCAAAGCCTAACCTTGCCAGGAAAGTTAAATTGCGATGTGAGTAGTTTTTATTCGGTATTTGGAAAAGTTTTTCGAGACTAGTTGGATCTTGGGCACAGCAGGCAGCTTATTGGAAAATTGTGGGTGCACTGACGGGAAATTTACAACCACTGATTTCTATGGATGGGAAATCATGGGCATTATGGATCTTCCAAAAGACATTTGATAAAGTGCCACATAATAGGTTTGTCAGCAAAGTTAGAGCCCATGGAATAAATAGGACTGTAGCAGCATGGATACAAAATTGGCTGAGTGACAGGAAACAGAGAGTAATGGTGAATTGTTGTTTTGCGGACTGGAGGAAGATTTATAGTGGGGTTCCCCAGGAATCAGTATTAGGACCTCTGCTTTTCGCTATATATATTAATGACCTAGACTTGGGTGTACAGGGCAAATGATTCATTTTGGTAGGATAGATGAGGAGAAGCAATATAAATTAAAGGGTACAATTGTAAAGGGGGTACAGGAGCAGAGGACCTGGGGGTAAAAGTGCACAAATCATTGAAGGTTGCAGGGCAGGTTGAGAAAGTTGCTAATAAATCACGTGGGATCCTTGGCTTTATAAATGGGGGCACAGAGTACAAAAGCAAGGAAGTTATGATAAACCTGTATAAAACACTGGTTCAATTCAACCGAAGTATTGTGTCTGGGCACCACACTTTAGGAAGGATGTTGAGGCATTAGAGAGGGTGCAGAAAAGATTCACGTGAATGGTTCCAAGGATGAGAAACTTCAGTTACGTGGATAGGTTGGAGAAGCTGAAGCCGTTCTCCTTGGAGAAGAGATTAAGAGGAGACTTGATAGAGGTGTTCAAAATCATGAGGGGTCTGGACAGAGTAGATCAGGAGAAATTGTTTCCATTGGCTGAAAGATCCAGAAGCAGAAGACACTGATTTAAACTGATTGGCAAAAGAAGCAACAGCAACATGAGGAAAAACTTTTTTATGCAGCCAGTGGTTAGGATCTGGAGTGCACTGCTTTAGAGTGTGATGGAGGCAGATGCAATCGAGGCCTTCAAAAGAGAATTGGATAATTATCTGGGGAGAAAAAAATTGCAGGGCTATGGGGAAAAGGCGAGGGAGTGGATCTAGGTGAGTTGCTCTTGCAAAGAGCCAGCATGAACACAATGGGCTGAATGGGCTCTGTGCTGTAACCATTCTATGAGTAAATGATTCAGAAGATGGTCTCCTATATGTACAATCCTGGCATTAAACACAGCAATCTATCAGCTATATCGTTTCTATATTTCAGCACAAAACATTGCCAAAGGTGCATTTAGAGCACAGGGATAACTTAGTTACTAAGTAAAGAGGACCATTACTCCTTCACTCAGAGACCTTTAGTAGAAAACATATTGGCCCAGATCTTTCTGAAGCAGAGCATCTCACAGCATAAACC
This sequence comes from Heterodontus francisci, assembly GCF_036365525.1. Taxonomy (NCBI): domain Eukaryota; kingdom Metazoa; phylum Chordata; class Chondrichthyes; order Heterodontiformes; family Heterodontidae; genus Heterodontus; species Heterodontus francisci. Next base: position 37,181,438 of record NC_090382.1, read on the forward strand.
ATTAGTTAGACATTTTCTGCCACCCTTCAGCTTGAAACTCTTTTGTGCTGTAACTTGATTGAAGCACGAGTTTTTAATAGCATGGTGACAGCAACAGGCCATCTGGGAGCTTAGTGAATGGCAGCACCAATATCGTATCTCCTTAACCGATAATTTAAGGATTGGGACAGAAAAGGAGAAATGATGGAGAAGGAGAGTGGATTAGAGGCAAATCAGGTACAGAAAGAGAAAAAAGGGGAAAGAAGATTGGATTAGAAGAGAGAGAAAAAGGAGGCAGAAGGATAAGTCAGAAAAAAATGTAAAAATATAAAACTTGACATTTTAAAAATCTCTAACAACAATTTACTACATACAGGAATGAAATTGAACAGATTAAATTGTTCCCTTTCTGAGCCAGACTGATTTAATTGGCATTGCATTGACAATTATGATGTCATTAATAGAATCTTATGTTGTTAATTCCAGCCCTAACTTTCCACGGCTAGTTCAATGGGTAATTGCTGTGCAAATCTAGTAAATTCTTAAAGATAATGAGGAGGCTAAGGGTGAGATGCCATTTGTAAGAAGCAAGCAGCAGTGCGGCATAAATTGACCAACAGGTTCTTGAGATTTGCAATTCATGCCGTATCTCTTAATCCACTGAACCTGCTGGGCGATTTGCGCATTAATAACAGCATGCCTCGTTAACACACCATTGCTTTTCCAGCAGGATTCAAACCAGTATATTTCTCAGTGGGGCACAGGAAGTACTGAATGATGGGACTGAAGGCTTTAATTCATATTTAGCACTTTTTAAACAATCCAACTTGTGTGGGATCATTATAAGACCAGAACCTTATTTCACTAACATCAGGTTAAATATTAAAAGTGTAATATTTTTAGTAACTAATCTTGCTGGTACACCCTTCAAAGCCACAACTGTGATGCCTGTATGACTGATACAAACCAAACCAATAAAACAGCAGAAAGATTTCTGCGAGCAATCAGTTATCACAAAAAGTGGGATATCCCTTTAAATGTTTTAGCTCTCAGAGAAGCAGTTCTTGGTAAGAATTGATGGCTTTGGGTCTAGCTGAAATGATGCTTGTTTTGCTATTATTTCTGTCCCCAATTGTTGCTCTTTCCCTGCAGGTAGAGCACTGTGCTATTTTGCTCAGAATGTGACCGAGAAGTGACTTTTAGTCACTTTGAAGCCACACCCTCAAGTATTTCACCCAAAGCTTTGACTTTAAGCTCTGTCAGAGGTTGACATGTTTGTCAATGGAGTTGTCAGGTTTCCTAGTGGGTGACCTCTTCGTCTCCAAGACACCTGCAGAGTCTCAGCCTCTCACTGCTCCCCATCCTATAGAGTAACGTACTTTTGTCCTTGTCACTGTGAGATTATTGGCTAAGGTTGAAAGGTCATGCCTCAGCAAGCAGCAAATCATTCCTTCTTGTCTTCCCATGTCAGGTACTGGGTCATGACCCTTTGGAGGAGTGGGGAGCTTAATGATGAGAAAGACATTGATTTTCAACAAAAAGCACTGCTGCATCACATACATTTGAAGGGCTTGCGCATCATCTGGCCAGAGCTCTGTGTAGAATGCCCAATGCAATCATTAAAACATTAGTCATAGCTGCTTTTGCAGTGGAGCATCCTATCTCTTTAAGCAGAAACGTTAACTATCAGAGTAAGAACATCTCACATTATGCACTAGAATTTCACTCTCACAGTAGAATGTATGTTTGAGTACACTGGTGTGGGCAATGACATCTTTGTGTCACCCATTCACTGTCAGATAAATATCTGTTTCACTTAAATGAAAGCCTGTCACACATTTAGCATTGGCATTATGATAGAGAAATTATGGCCATTTCTTCTCAAGGGATGAAATGTAAAAGAAGAAAATGATTATTAATAAGGTGTAAAGGTATCATAGAATGTTGCAACACAGAAACAAGCTATTCAGGCCCAGCCAGTCTGTGAGCTCCTTTTTCTGTAGGAGACTCTTGTCTCATCCCAATCTCCTGCTTTTGCTCACCATGTTTCTCTTTTCAAGCAACTATCTAGTTCTTTTTTTAAAGAATTTATTAACTCTGTTTCAACAATAATTTGTGACAAGGAATTATAGGTGTAATATTACTTGTTCCTTTGACATGTGATCTATAGTAAGACTCACAGGATTCTAAAGAAAATGTGGGTTTTTATTATACTTTAAACTAGAACTTATATATATATATATATAAACAATTACTGCATGAGCCACATCTAAACACATCCCACTCTGTTGGGCTACACCTACAACTCCCTGGTCCGTCACTTACAGCTTGTTAAGGTGGTTTTTTCTTTAGGTGGTCCTACATCCCTCAACAACAGATTCTAACCACCCTCTGTGCAAATAAACTTTTTATATTGTCCCCTTTTATTACTTTTGCAACTATTTGGAATTTGTTACCGTCCTGTTACCATCTCATTGGCCAATGGCAACAATTTATCTGATCATATTCCTTAATAATCTTGAAGACCTCAATAATGTAGAGACATTTTCAGGGCTATGGGGAAAGATTAGGGGCATGGGACTAGTTGGACAATTGGACCCGGTACAGGCACCATGGGCCAAATGGCCTCCTTCTGTGTTTTATCATTCTATGATTCTAGGTCACCCCTCCTCGGTTCTGGTGAAAGAAGGCCTAACCTTTCAAGTCCCTCTTTATAACAGTAATACCTCATTTCTGTAGAATTATTGCTAGGACCATTATGAAGGAAGCTTGCTGATATTGCTGTAGTCTGAATCTGATCCCTCCCCAGACTATAGTGGGGTAGAATCTTTGCCAGGTCGCACTGGTTCTTGTAGCACAATGCACCTGAAGTCAGTCAAATCAGCACAAAAGATCGAGGAATTTCAATTGCAAATTGAGTTTCCACAATCTTGTGCTGGTTAAAAATATATCGCATCAGAAATTGGCCCTGTCCACAAAACTGGCAATGCCTCCAAATTGAATTAATGACCATGGCAAGTTTCTGTTAATTGTACCTGTTTGCAGGCCTTCAAGGAAGCTTTTAAAATTAAGCTTATTTTTAGGTGCAAGGACACAAATTGACATCTTTTAAAAGCTTTCAAATATGAAAAAATATTTAATGTACTAAGGAACTGACTATAGTATATGAATGAAACTCGTGAAAGATTCTGTATAGTTTTTTAAAAGTCATTTTCAGTTATTTTTTTAAAATCAGCTTCCTCACAGGCGATGGACTAGACACTCCTATTAAAAATGTTTATTTTTTTGTGATCAACCCATTTTCAGCTGCATTAATAAAACTGCACCAGCCTATTACTCTTACTTATATTGAGGAATATTTTTAATGCAAGGAAAAAGAACAATTACATTCTAAACCACTGTCCGATTCATGGAAGATTTTATGTTTGTGATAATGAAAATAAGTGTGAACAGAAACTTGAACCATAACTGCACTTGGGAAAACTAGCGCAATTTTGAGCGCAGTTTGTATCTGGATTGCCAATTGTGGCCAATGCGGAAATTCTTGACCAGTGACTGTGTCCATAAGATTCTTTATCTCGCCCTGACATCATGAAAATAAGTGACTATGACTGCAATCCTGTAACTAAAATAAAATCAGGCCAGTGTCATCCCACAGCCTCCTAACCAATCCCAGCTGAGAAAAGTCGGATGATCAGAGTAAAGCCCTCAACAGGGTTTAGTGCACCTTGAAGTGTTTGTACTCTGAAGGTCAGTGTTATCTCAGGAATGCTGGGCAGGATTGATAAGGGCTGTGATTGTGTCCCAGATCTGTTGTACTCAAACTCAAATGCCCTTTAGCGTTTATTCCTTTGTAATTTATTTTTTGCTCAGTCACAAAACTGGCTTACTTTCATTGACTATTGACAAACAATCCATGAGTATGCATTGAAACAACTAAATTAAGGGAGAACTGTAATTTTGTTTTGAAGGTCTAAAATTGGAAAAATAACTGATTGCAAGAATGTTTAATCATTAAATGTCACTACTTGAGATAGAGGTGACTCTTGAGTTTACACATATAGCTTATCCAGGACTGGGAGGTGATCCTTGACTTTATATGGCATAAAGGGATAGCAAAGATTGAGGAGAGGGTTGATTATATGTTGAAGGATGACTCCTAACTTTAGAAGGATATTCCTCATAGAAATGTTGAGAAAAGGATATTGTACACATACAAATAGGTGAAATACCAAGAAACACAAGACACAGGACAGAATTAGTATTACTTGTACATGATCAAAGTGTTGGACTGGGGAAGAGAAGGGAACTCTCAATGTTTTACCACTTATTGAATATGAACTAGAATTAGCTTGGAATTAGCCCAAATTTGATGAGTTCACTTATTTCCCAAGTAGCCAAGTCTTCCCACAATCTGTACTGTCTTAGCTAATCCGATGCAGCTGTATAGAGCTGCAGCTTTCAGCCAGTCACACAGTGCAGCCAACATTGCATACTCACAAACTGTTTTGTGTTTGGTACTTAAGAATGACTTTAAAAAATCCCAAGAATTTTCCTTAGGAATTAGTATCACCTGTTTGGGTGGAATGGTCCCATGCAAAATAGTGTTTGTTGTTGGATTTAGCTGATGCCTCATTATCCCTCAGCCTCATTACTGACCCTAGTACATAGAATCACTGGTTTTGTTACTGTAATTAAATTAGGATAAAAGAGACCAACTACATAGGGCAAGGCTTTTTAGTCAAATCTAGGAGCAATCTTCTTCCTTCTTCCAGAGGAAGTATCAACTCAAGCTGATATTGTGCTATATCAAGCATTCCCAGTAACCTGTCTGGTATTTTATAAGCTCAAGCATCCATCCTGCACAGGATTGAACAGGTTCCCTAGGTCCATGCTGCTATTTTACAGGATTGTTTTCTTTCCAGACTGTATTGTGCCAGATTTTAAAAATTCATTCTGCCCATCCCTATTTGCCCTTGAGCAGGTGGTGGTGAGCCGCTTTCTTGAACCGCTACAAGCCATGTGGTGTAGGTACACCTACAATGTTGTTAGGGAAGGAGTTCCAGGATTTTGACCCAGAGACAGTGAAGCAACAGCGATGTGTGACTTGGAGGGGAACTTGCAGGTGGTGGTGTTGCCATGCATTTGCTGCTCTTGTCCTTCTAGGTGGTAGCCACAGTATTTCTATTGCTGTTCCAGTTAAGTTTCTGGTCAATGGTAACCCCCAGAATGTTGATGGTGGCGGATTCAACAATAGTAATGCCACTGGTTAAATTCTCTCTTCTGGGAGATATTCATTGCCTTGCACTTGTGTGGCACGAATCTTACTTGCCACTTATTAGCCCAAGCCCGAATTTTGTCCACACCTTGTTGCATTTGGACATGGACTACTTCAGTATCTGAGGAATTGCGAATGGTACTGAACACTGTGTAATCATCAGCAAACATCCCTACTTCTGACTTTATGATGGAGGGAAGGTCATTGATGAAGCAGCTGAAGCTGGTTGAATCTAGTATACTACCCTGAGGCACTCCTGCAGCAATGTCCTGGAGCTGAGATGATTGGCCTCCAACAACCACAGCCATCTTCCTTTGTGCTAGGTATGACTCCAATCAGTGGAGAGGTTTCCCCCTGATTCCCATTGACTGCAGTTTTGCTAGGGCTCCTTGATCCTATACTCAGTTAAATGCTACCTTGATGTCAAGGGGAGTCAATCTCATCTCACCTCTGAAATTCAGCTCTTTTGTATGTGTTTGGACCAAGGCTGTAATGAGGTCTGGAGGCGAGTGGAACTGAGCATCATGAGCAGGTTGTTGTTGAATAAGTGTCACTTGATAGCACTGTTGACAACATCTTCCATCACTTTGCTGATGATCAAGAGTAGACTGATGGGGCAGTAATTGGCAGGTTTGGATTTGTCCTGTTTTTTGTGGACAGAGCATACCTGAGAAGTTTTCTACATTGTCAGGGAGATGCCAATGTTGTAGCTGTACTGAAACAGTTTGGCTCGGGGCATGGATAGTTCTAGAGCACAAGTCGTCTGTACTACAGCTGGGATGTTATCAGGGCCCACAGCCTTTGCTTTATCGAATTGTCTGAATACTGACATCTATGATGGTGGGGACCTCCGGAGGAAACTGAGATAGATCATCCACTCGGCACTTGGCTGAAGATAGTTGCAAATGCTTCAGCCTTGTCTTTTGCACTGACGTGTTGGGCTCTGCCAACATTCAGGGTGGAGATGTTTGTGGAGCTCCTTCTCCAGTTAGTTGTTTAGTTGTCCACCACCATTCATGACTGGATGTGGCAGGGCTACAACAGCTTAGATCTGATTGCCATTTCAACACTCCTCCCCCTGCTCACATGCTCACATCTCTGTCCTGGGATTGCTGCAGTGTTCCAGTGAACATCAATGCAAGCTCGAGGAACAGCATCTCATTTACCGATTAGGCACACTGCAGCCTGCTGGACTGAACATTGAGTTCAATCATTTCAGAGCATGACAGGCCCCCCATTTTACTTTTATTTTTAGTTTTTTTTTCTTTTTCCTTTTTTAAATATTTTTTTGGGTTTATTTTATTTTATTTTATCTTAGTTTGTTCAGTTTGGTTGCCCACTGGTTTTTTTTTCATGTTTGTACTTGCAGCTGTTCAATTTTCAGTCCGTTAACACCCTATCTGTACTAATGCTTTGTCTTTCAACACACCATTAACATATTGTTTGCCTTTGCTCCATGACCTTCTGGTCAGCTAGTCTGTGACCTTGTCCTATCTACACCTTCTCCTTTGTTATCTCTTGCCCCACCCTGGCTTTACTTGCTTATAACCTTTTGCATTTCTAATATTTGCCAGTTCTGAAGAAGGGTCACTGACCTGAAACGTTCACTCTGCATCTCTCTCCACAGATGCTGCCAGACCTGCTGAGTATTTCCAGCATTTCTTGTTTTTATTTTAGATCTGATCCATTGATTGTGGGATCACTTTTTTTTCTCAAAAATATATTTTCTTCATAAAAATCTGTAAAAAAAAAACACATTACAAATCAGTTCGAAACAGTACCAAGTTGACATTCCAGAAAGTGCAAAGGAGTCAGTTTTCTTCAATACAGGAGTGAGTTGCCTTACAACCCTTTCATTCCATTTTACATAAAATGTACATTTTACAGCAAAACCATATTTGGTGTATCCAGCCCGAGGGGTTTTCCACAGGTCCAGCCCCTTGGTTCACTATGGCGGGAGAACCTTACACAGTGGTCTTTCTCCATTGAACCTTTGCAGCGGCTGCACCAAGCTTTAGTATGTCCCTCGGCACGTAGTCCTGGATCTTGGAATGTGCCAGTCCGCAACACTCGGTCATGGACAACTCTTTGCACTGGAAGACCAGCAAGTTCCGGGCAGACCAAAGAGCATCTTTCACTGAAATGATGGTCCTCCAGCAGCAGTTGATGTTTATCTCAGTGTACGCCCTTGGGAACATCCCGTAGAGCGCAGACTCCTGTGTTACAGAGATGCTTGGGATGAGCCTCGACAAAAACCACTGCATCTATTTCCACACCTACTTTGCAAAGGCACATTCCAGAAGGAGGTGGGCAACATTCTCTTCCCCACTACAGCCACCTTGAGGGCAGCATGCGGAGGCAGTGAGATTCCGGGCGTGCAGGAAGTATCTGTCGGGGAGTGCCCTTCTCACCACCAGCTAAGCTATGTCTTGGTGCTTGTTTGAAAGTTCTGGTGATGAGGCATTCCGTCAAATCACTTTGGAAGTCTGCTTGGGGAACTATCTGACAGGATCCACTATCTCCTTTACCTGTAGGGCCTTGAGAACATTCTGTGCAGCCCACTGCCTGATGGATTTGTGGTCAAAGGTGTTTATCTGCACAAACCTTTCCATGAAGGGTAGGTGGCACGGCCCAGTCCAACTGGATGGAGCGTTCCATGGCAAAGTGGCCAGACCCATCCTTCGCAACACCAGGGACAGATACAGCCGTACACAAAGGTCATCAGGATGAGGGCAATGTTGGGTATGTTTTTTCCACCTTTATCCAGAGGTTTGAACATGGTGTCCCTGCGGACCTGGTCCATTTTGCATCTCCAGATAAAGCGGAAAATGGTTTGGATGACCACCACGGCACAGGAGTGGGGTCAGACCTGCGCCACATACAGCAACAACATGATCGCCTCGCATCTGATGACCAGGTTCTTACCCACAATGGAGAGAGAACGCCACTCCCAAGTGCTCAGTTTATGGTGTACCATGGTGTAGGGTGGCACAGCGGCGCAGTGGTTAGCACTGCAGCCTCACAGCTCCAGCGACCTGGATTCAGTTCTGGGTACTGCCTGTGCAGAATTTGCAAGTTCTCCCTGTGACCTGCGTGGGTTTCCTTCGGGTGCTCCGGTTTCCTCCCACATGCCAAAGACTTGCGTGTTGATAGGTAAATTGGCCATTGTAAAATTTCCCCTAGTGTAGGTAGGTGGTAGGAGAATTGAGGGAAGGTGGGGATGTGAGACAGGAATGGGATTAATGTAGGATTAGTATAAATGGGTGGCTGATGGTCAGCACAGACTCAGTGGGTCGAAGGGCCTGTTTCAGTGCTGTATCTCTCTATGGCTACTTGCTCCTTCCAGGTTTTGGTGCACTCCCCGGCCCCTCCGAACCATATCACCAGCACCTTCAGGTAGTCTGACCTGATGGTGAAGGGGACAAGGGATCGATCGACCCAGTTCCCAAAGAACATGGTTTCGCTCTTGCCGCGATTTACTTTGGCTCCGGAGGCCAGTTCGAGCTGGTCGCAGATGCTCATCAGTCTGCGAACGGACAATGGATCCGAACAGAAGATGCAACGTCGTCCATGTACAGGGAGGCTTTGACCTGAGTGCCTCCGCTGCCTGGGACTGTCACTCCTCTTATGCCCGCATCCTTCCGAATGGACTCAGCAAAAGGGTCAATACAGCAAAAAAACAAGGCAGGAGACAGAGGACAGCCCTGTCTTACTCCAGATTTGATCAGGAAACTTTCTGATTCCCACCCATTGATTGAGACTGCACTACTCATGTTTGTGAAGAGCAGTTTGATCCAATTGCAGATTTCCTCCCCAAATCCCATTTTGGAGAGCATGTCCATCATGTAAGTGTCCGATATCCTGTCAAAAGCCTTCTCCTGGTCCAAGCTGATGAGGCAGGTGTCTACCACTCTGCCCCGTACATAGGCGATCGTATCCCTGAGTAGCACGAGACTATCAGAGATCTTCCTGCCGGGTACAGTACAGGTCTGGTCAGCATGAATTACCAACTCCACAGCAGAGTTGACCCGACTGGCGATGACTTTGGAAAGAATCTTGTAGTCAACATTAAGCAGTGAGATGGGCTGCCAATTTCTGATTTCCGCCCTCTCCCTCTTCCACTTGTAGATGAGGATGATGTTGCTTTTCCTCATGGATTCTGAAATGCTGCCGACCAGAAGCTTCCTCTCATACACGTCCAGCAGGTCTGGGCCGACCCAGTCCCACAGAGCCGAATACAACTCAACTGGTAAGCCGACGTTTCCGGGAGTTTTACTCATCTGGAAGGATCTGACGGCCTTTGTCAACTTGTCCAGAGTTGGCGGTTTGTCCAGACTCTCCCACATGCTGTTGTCTAAGACCTCCATGATAGATGACAGGAAGGACTGGGAGGCCGTGCTGTCCATGGGCTTCACATTGTACAGCCCAGCATAAAAGAATTTGCTGATCCTTAGTATGTCAGACTGCGATGACGTTACCGAGCCATCCTCTTCCTTCAGGCTGCTAATCACAGAGCTCTCTCTGTGCACCTTTTGGAAGAATAAACGCGAGCACATCTCATCCTGCTCAACGGAGCAGACTCTGGACCAGAAGATGATCTTGGAAGCCTCCCTGGCAAAGAGCGAGGCTTGCTTGCTCTTCACCTCTTGGAGATCCTCCTTGACCTTGACCCCCATCGACTGCAGCCGCAGCAGATTTTGCATTCTTTTCTGGAGTAGGGACATTTCCCTCTGTCTCTCTCTTGCCCTCTGGACACCTTCTTAGTTCTGTCTATAGAATGCTGATTCTGCTATTTAACATGCAAGTAGTCCTGTGTTGTGGCTTCACTAGGTTGGCACCTCATTTTTAGGTATGTCTGGTGCTGCTCCTACCATGCTGTTCTACATTCATCATTGAACTTGTGTTGGTCCCCTGGCTTGATGGTAATGGTAGAATGAGGGATATGCCAGGCCATGAGGTTACAGATTGTCGTTGAATACAATTCTGCTGCTGCTGATAGCCCAGAGTGCCTCATTAATGCCCAGTTTTGAGCTGCTAGATTAAAGGTATTCCTAGCCAAGCCAAACGTGGTGAAATTTAGAGCTCACAAAAGTGGTCTCAAGTGCAGTTAGTGGACACTCCAAAATGTTTCTTGACCTTTGTGAAGAAACCATCTTTTAATCCTCCCTTATTGCACACAGTGGATGCAATTTTGTGAGACCATTAGGAGCAGGAATGGAGGCGTGGGGGGCTGCAGAATAGTGATGGACGTGCCCGCCCGGAAATCCGACATCATGACGTCGGTTCCAGATTTAGTCAGTGGTGGGAAAGCTCCAAGGCGGCATCGCCGCCCCGATGTGATGGGACTGCGATGGAATTGGTGAACAGGTCATTGTAATATTAGCATGCAATTGATCGCAATTCAATGGGGGGGGCCTGGAATTAAGTGAACGGCAGGTGGGGATCACATGCCTCCTGATCCCTGGCCGTTGAAAAGTGGTGGCACCAAGGTGAAGCCTCAGAGTTGCGACGGGAAGGCAGCCATGACGTGCACTGGATAGGGGAATGGGGGAGCAGAGGCCATTGCCGGCCTGCAGTGCTGTGCTCTGCATGTGTGGACTTGGTCTTGGATGGCAGTACTGGTGGGCTTGGTCTCAGGTGAGAGTGTTAGTGTCTAATAAGTTCTTTGATGGATGTTAAATACCTAGTAGTTGAAGGTAATAGGGTGAACAGGTGTTGGGTGTTGATTAGTTAATTGTATATATAAAGAAGAGCCAGCTAGCACTGGCTGGGTGTTGTCTGGAGTGGAGAAGTAAGTTCTGTGGCAAGCAATAAACAGGCTCCACCAAGGTATCCTTGTCTCAGTATCTTATTCACAAATAGGCTTGGAATTTTCTCTAACAGAGAGGACTGAGTGGCCATACAACTGGGTGCTAGGCTGGTTGTCAGCAAGGGTGGGCACTGAGAACCATTACTGCGTAAGTTGAGAGGAGTAGCAAAGGTAAAGATGCCAAAGCAAATTCGTCACTACAAGCACAGCACTCTGGAAGCCTACTGATCAGCTGGCATCAGTTTCATACATTCTCTTTGTGGCCCCATGGCATAATGCTGTGCCTCAGGGAGGGCAAGGAGGCAGCTGTGCCTGCCTGTAAAGCTCCATGACGAGAGTGACAGCAGCCAGCTATGCCAAAAAGGGCCCATCTGCGCCAGGGAGTTTGCCAGACTTGACTCAGCTACCTCCAAATGTTCCAGCGGCAGTGCCAGCGAAGACTGTAACTCTCCAGGGAGGCTGTCACCGACTTGCGTGCCATGCTGCAGGATAAGTTGTGACCTATGAGATTTGGTGGTTGCCCTATGCCAGTACTCGTGAAGATTGCCATAGCACTCAACTTTTACGCATCTGGATCTTTCCAGGGATCCACTGGGGACATGTATGGGGTATCCCAGGCAGGAGCCCACTGCTTCATCAAGCAGGCTTCATCAGTGCCCTGTTCAAGAGGCCACAACTGTGTGCTACGGGACTGACCATGACAGGCAGAGAGGGCCGTCAGTTTCAAGCCATTGCTGGATTCCCCCAGGTGCAAGGTGTGATAGACTGCACACATGTGGCCATCAAGACTCCAACGGACCAGCCAGCTGCGTTCATTAACAGGAAGGACTTCCATTCCATCACGTTCAACTTGTCTGCGACCACCAAAAGTGTTTCTTGCAGGCTTGTGCCTACTTCCCTGGAAGCAGCCACGATGTCTACATACTTTGACAGTCTCAGGTGTGGTTCTTGGGATAAGGGCTAACCCTTGATGACGTGGCTACTGACGCCTGTGAGGAGCCCTCACACTGCAGCAGAGGCGAGGTATAACACTTGCCACAGCTCCACCTGAGTGACCACCAAGCAGAACATTGGGCTGTTGAAGATGAGATTCCGCTGCCTCGATTGATCTGGTGGAGCCCTGCAGCATACCCGGCTCGGGTCTCGAGTATCGTGGTGGTCTGCTGTACTCTGCACAATCTAACACTGCAGAGTGGGGAGACTTTCCATGAAGATGACATGATTGACTGCCAGTCTTTATATGACGAGGAGGATGCGGAGGAGGGTGATGAGCAGGCAGCACTGGATGTTGAACCCCTTGCACTGGAGTCCAGGCACATTGAGTGACGGGCCAGGGAGGCAAGAGACAATCTCATACTTATACACTCCCAAAATGAAATCAATAAAGAATCACCTCAATGCATTCAGTCTGTTACCTCATTTCTATCTGGATTCCATGCCTAATGCCCAGCTTAAGCACATGCTCTGGCACATCTGAGACACTTACCAAAGAAGGACTGTACCTATATTGGCAGCCCAATGAGGGAGCAAGGAATAATAGCAGCATCTCCCAATTAAGGCATGAACGAATAAGCATTTTTCAATAATGAATGTGAACTGTAATAACCATAGAACTAAATAACACAATACACATCGCAAATATCAAACAGCAGTGAAACCGCACGTGTGTCTATGTGCTTTTCTTAATCCTTATCTTAATCCTTAATCTTAATCTTAATACAAGTGTTTCTACAAGATGTGACCCATGCAATAGCAACTGGGCTGGAGGCAGGCTGCTGATCACACTGCCCCTTGGCCTGTGATGACTTTGATGGCCGTCCTCTGGCTGCCTGAGGCCAGGGGTCGGCAAGGTATCCGTACAGTCCATGGTAAAAAATCTGAGGTCTGTGGTAATTTTAAATGTCTTGCTCCAAGACTTTAAACTGTGTTTTAAAATTATTTAAAAATATTTAAATATATTAAGTATTTATTTTAAATATTTAAAAACACAAGTTTAAAGGCTTGGAGCAAAACATTTAAAATTACCAAGAGTGAAAGTAAGGCATCAGGATCGGTCCCAGAACATGAAGTGGCGACGGGACAGGAAGTCACATTGCACTATTCACACACAGGCAGGGGCTAATAGTGGGAACAATAAATAAAATCAGGACCAGCTGAAGAACCACATGGTTCCAGACTAGCTGAAGATCCACATAACCTGACTCCAGACCATGAGCTCCACCACAATCCAGGAACATGGAGATATTTCAAGGACTTCGGCAAGTTTGAGCTACCTATAAGCACACGTCATACTTCCGTTTAGAGGTTAGTCTGGAATAGGCCTTTGTTTTCAGATAAGGGAATGGGAAGTCAGAAATCTTTCTTGTTGTTAAAGCAATTCTAAGTCGTGCATCAATTATAGATACTGTTTAATTATAATGCGATATTTTTCTACAATATAATAAATTACTCTTTTTTTACACAAAGCCACAGTTTATACCTGAAGTTTATTTGCAAAAGGAATCACTAAGTTAACTATAAGGGGGTCGACTTTCCACTGGTTTTATTCGTGTAATTCGAGTGAAATCAGCCAAATCAGTATAAACGATCGAGTAAACTCAGTTTACGCTTGGTGTAACTTTAACCCTGGTGTACAAGTCATTTCACTCGATGCTGGCCCCCACCCCCAGATAGAAATAATGAGCCTGGTAAGTTTCGGTACCCCTTCGAGGAGGGTTTTCACATTGAGCATCTCTGAATCACACAGGCACCAGTAGGCATATTTTAAACATTTCTACATATCAAAAAAAAAGATTTAATTTACAAAGAAACTGGTTAGTAAACACCAAGGAGTAAATTCAGTATAGATTTTCAAATATTTTCAATGCTTCAAAATTCAGAGACGGTACTGACTCACTAACAGCTCAAACTCAGTTTTCTGCACCAACATCCATGTGTATTTCCTCCCCTGGATTCTTTTGGTTCTGGGAGAGAGACTCTTCCTGGTTTGAAACACAGAAATCCAAGTGGCCCAAATTGGCACTAAACTGGCAAGTCTCACTCTGGAGGGGCAGTTGTCCCAGTCAGTGACACTCTTGCCTTGGACGCAGACTCTGGGAGGGTGCGTCTCTCAAGCAGTTTATCAGTCGGGGAAAGGTGGGGGTCTGGAATTGGGACTGGACCCAGGATCCATCCTAAATTCAGTCACAGTGTGGTGAAAGGTGCTACATTAATGCAAGTTCTTTCTTACATGCGTCTGCACAACTCTATTAGCTAGCAAGCAAAACAGTATGCAATGCCAATGCAAATGACTTTTGTTGACAGAATAGAGCTAACTACACCATGTGCTAATGTTGTATTAGCATGTAGCCAGCCAGCTAAACCATTACGTGATAAAAACCAGGACTGTGAGAAGTAACTTTGTCATTCAACCAGTAAAACTGTAAATAATTTTCCACACTGGAAAAAACAATTCGCTAGCTGTCCTAGTTAGCTAGCAAGCTAATAATAATAAATTCAACACACTTTAATGTTTTCGATTCTGAATGTACCTCACCGCTGCAGTTACATCGAAGTCCTTTGTGCTCGTTGTTTAGTTGCAATACATAGACAAGCATCAACCCAACAGTTCTCAAAGTGATTCCTAGTGGATGTTTTGATTGCTAATACAGTTGTGCTGCTCTCCATTGATGTTTGTAGGCTTAGCTACTTTATTTATAGGAAGAAATGTGTTTTAAATCAGACTGTGTTTTGATGGCATTAGATTTGTATACATATTAACTACCCCCATGTCCGTGACTGAGTCAATAATTCTGTCAAATGTCTGTGGTGGAACATGTTGGTGTCCATCCCTGCCTGAGACTTGGAGGCCCCCAGCTGCCTGAGGGTTTTCTGCACAGGTGCAGGTCTTTCCTCAGGCGTCGCGGCTACTGGAGTTGGACTCGCTGGCGGAAAGGCTGAGGAGCCTCTGCTCACAATCAGAGCGCCCTGAGGGGAGTCCCCAGCTGTGCAGGTCAGTCTCTAATCCTCCTTTTCAAGGCTCACTTGAACCTCCCTGCTGACCAGAGACAGATGAGGCCCTGGAGAAGACTCCAGGCACCTTGTCCTTCTCTCGCCTTGCCTCTGCTGCTCTGAGCTTATGGCCACGGCGATGGTGTACAGGTCTGCAAGCATTTGTGGGATCTGGCTCTCCATAAGGGTTGCAAAACTTCTCGATGGAGGAAGCCATGCACTCACACGCCTGAGACATCACAGCAATGAAGGCATGGATGGACTCCTCCAATGTCCGCTCATGGTTGCGCATTGCCTCTGGCATCTCTGCCATATGTTGCCTTACCTTTCTCTGGAACTCCAGCATGCCCTGTGCTGTCGACACCAGAGGCTTGTCATGAGCCTGGGGCTCAGCATGTACCTGGCCACCCACAATCCTTCAACTGTCAGAGGCCTCGGCTATCACAGCCTCAGCCAGCTGCTCGGGTGTGTGTAGGGTGCTCTCGCCAGCTTGTGACCCGAATTCTAAGGCTGAGCGCAAACCCACCAAGGTGAAAGTATCTGTGCTGGTGAAAGGTGCAGGAGAATCATGTGACGGTGCATCTTCTGACTGCTCCTCCTTCTCAGAGGCTGATGGCTGCCCCCCTTCAGCTGGATCCTCCTGAGGACGACGACCTGCATGAGAGAACACAAACATCTGTGGGTTAGGGTGTGCAGATCTTGTCATGCCAACCATGCGTGATGTGGATCTCTGGAAGTCTAGTGGATGTTGAATGAGCACAATCTTCACTCTCTTGTATGAAGATTCCAGTCTCACCATCTGCTAATGAGTGGCTGCCCTGAGCCCCTGCTAGCTCCAGTGTCACCTCCTCCGCTGTGGAAAGACGCTAGATGTCGGCTATTCCTCAGCCAGCCTACAAGATCTCCCTGGTGTTATGGGCCTGCTTGTCCTGCAAGTGGAAAGAGGGAGATAGTAAGACTTTGCAGGAAGAGCAAGAGAACAGTTCTCTTGGTGACAGCCTCTCGTCGCCTGATGGGGCTCCTCCCAACGCCCATGCTGAGGGGACGGCATTGAAAGAAGGTGGGCCGTCACTGAGATGCAGCCACTGCCTTTGTGGTCACTCTCTCACCATGTCACGCTGCCTCCCGCATAGCCACATACAAGTCCCAAAGAAGAGAGAGGATTGGAGCGCTCACCTTGGCAGAACAAATGAGGTCATTGACTCTTCCTGCACTGGAACCTGTTGCTTTGGGTGATCCCATGGCTGCTGACCTCCTCTGTGATCTCCAGCCAGACTTGCCTGATTAGGCAAGGAGTCCCATTCTTGCCATCCTTTGGAAAGAGGACCTCGTGCCTTTCCCTTGGAGCCTGGAGGAGAATCTCCAGGGAAGCATCGCTGAACCGTGAGGCCACCTGGTAATTTCCGCCTGACTTGGTTCCTCATGGCCTCTGGAGAGCTCCTGGCCTTTTGAGGCCTTGGTCAGTAGCACAGCAGCAGAGGGACTCCAGGCAGGTGATCAGCAGCAGCAGCAGAGGGACTCCAGGGCAGGGGGTCAGCAGCAGAGGGACTCCAGGCATGGGATCAGCAGCAGCAGCAGAGGGACTCCAGGGCAGGGGTTCAGCAGCAGAGGGACTCCAGGGCAGGGAGTCAGCAGCAGAGGGACTCCAGGCAGGGAGTCAGCAGCAGCAGCAGAGGGACTCCAGGGCAGGGGTTCAGCATCAGAGGGACTCCAGGGCAGGGGTTCAGCAGCAGAGGGACTCCAGGGCAGGGGGTCAGCAGCAGAGGGACTCCAGGCAGGGGGTCAGCAGCAGCAGCAGAGGGACTCCAGGCAGGGGGTCAGCAGCAGCAGCAGAGGGATTCCAGGACAGGGGGTCAGCAGCAGCAGCAGCAGCAGAGGGTCTCCAGGCAGGGGGTCAGCAGCAGAGGGACTCCAGGCAGGGGGTCAGCAGCAGCAGCAGAGGGATTCCAGGGCAGGGGGTCAGCAGCAGCAGCAGCAGCAGAGGGTCTCCAGGCAGGGGGTCAGCAGCAGAGGGACTCCAGGCAGGGGGTCAGCAGCAGCAGCAGAGGGATTCCAGGGCAGGGGGTCAGCAGCAGCAGCAGAGGGACTCCAGGGCAGGGGGTCAGCAGCAGCAGCAGAGGGACTCCAGGCAGGGGGTCAGCAGCAGCAGCAGAGGGACTCCAGGCTGGGGGTCAGCAGCAGCAGAGGGACTTCAGGGAGGGGGTCAGCAGCAGCAGCAGAGGGACTCCAGGGCAAGGGGTCAGCAGCAGCAGAGGGACTCCAGGCAGGGGGTCAGCAGCAGCAGAGGGACTCCAGGCAGGGGGTCAGCAGCAGCAGCAGAGGGAATCCAGGCAGGGGGTCAGCAGCAGCAGCAGAGGGACTCCAGGCTGGGGGTCAGCAGCAGCAGAGGGACTTCAGGGAGGGGGTCAGCAGCAGCAGCAGAGGGACTCCAGGCAGGGGGTCAGCAGCAGCAGCAGAGGGACTCCAGGGCAAGGGGTCAGCAGCAGCAGAGGGACTCCAGGCAGGGGGTCAGCAGCAGCAGAGGGACTCCAGGCAGGTGGTCAGCAGCAGCAGAGGGACTCCAGGGCAAGGGGTCAGCAGCAGCAGCAGAGGGACTCCAGGCAGGGGGTCAGCAGCAGCAGAGGGACTCCAGGGCAGGTGGTCAGCAGCAGCAGCAGAGGGACTCCAGGGCAAGGGGTCAGCAGCAGCAGAGGGACTCCAGGCAGGGGGTCAGCAGCAGCAGAGGGACTCCAGGCAGGGGGTCAGCAGCAGCAGAGGGACTCCAGGGCAAGGGGTCAGCAGCAGCAGAGGGACTCCAGGGCAGGTGGTCAGCAGCAGCAGAAGGACTCCAGGGCAAGGGGTCAGCAGCAGCAGAGGGACTCCAGGGCAAGGGGTCAGCAGCAGCAGAGGGACTCCAGGGCAAGGGGTCAGCAGCAGCAGAGGGACTCCAGGCAGGGGGTCAGCAGGGGGACTCCAGGGCAAGGGGTCAGCAGCAGCAGAGGGACTCCAGGCAGAGGGTCAGCAGCAGCAGAGGGACTCCAGGCAGGGGGTCAGCAGCAGCAGAGGGACTCCAGGCAGGGGGTCAGCAACAGCAGAGGGACTCCAGGCAGGGGGTCAGCAGCAGCAGAGGGACTCCAGGCTGGGGGTCAGCAGCAGCAGAGGGACTCCAGGAGGGGGTCAGCAGCAGCAGAGGGACTCCAGGGCATTGGGTCAGCAGCAGCAGCAGAGGGATTCCAGGGCAGGGGGTCAGCAGCAGCAGAGGGACTCCAGGCAGGGGGTCAGCAGCAGCTGCAGAGGGACTCCAGGCAGGGGGTCAGCAGCAGCAGCAGAGGGACACCAGGCAGGGGGCCAGCGGCAGCAGACGGACTCCAGGCAGGGGGTCAGCAGCAGCAGAGGGACTCCAGGCAGGGGGTCAGCAGCAGCAGCAGAGGAACTCCAGGGCAGGGAGTCAGCAGCAGCAGAGGGACTCCAGGCAGGGGGTCTGCAGCAGCAGCAGAGGGACTCCAGGCAGGGGGTCAGCAGCAGCAGCAGAGGGACTCCAGGCAGGGGGTCAGCAGCAGCAGCAGAGGGATTCCAGGGCAGGGGGTCAGCAGCAGCAGCAGAGGGACTCCAGGCAGGGTGTCAGCAGCAGCAGAGGGACTCCAGGCAGGGGGTCAGCAGCAGCAGCAGAGGGACTCCAGGCAGGGGGTCAGCAGCAGCTGCAGAGGGACTCCAGGCAGGGGGTCAGCAGCAGCAGAGGGACTCCAGGCAGGGGGTCAGCAGCAGCAGCAGAGGGACTCCAGGCAGGGGGCCAGCAGCAGCAGAGGGACTCCAGGCAGGGGGCCAGCAGCAGCAGAGGGACTCCAGGCAGGGGGTCAGCAGCAGCAGCAGAGGGACTCCAGGGCAGGGAGTCAGCAGCAGCAGAGGGACTCCAGGCAGGGGGTCTGCAGCAGCAGCAGAGGGACTCCAGGCAGGGGGTCAGCAGCAGCAGCAGAGGGACTCCAGGCAGGGGGTCAGCAGCAGCAGAGGGACTCCAGGCAGGGGGTCAGCAGCAGCAGAGGGGCTCCAGGCAGGGGGTCAGCAGCAGCAGAGGGACTCCAGGCAGGGGGTCAGCAGCAGCAGAGGGACTCCAGGCAGTGGGTCAGCAGCAGCAGAGGGACTCCAGGCAGGGGGTCAGCAGCAGCAGAGGGATTCCAGGGCAGGGGGTCAGCAGCAGCAGCAGAGGGACTCCAGGGCAGGGGGTCAGCAGCAGCAGCAGAGGGACTCCAGGCAGGGGGTCAGCAGCAGCAGCAGAGGGACTCCAGGCTGGGGGTCAGCAGCAGCAGAGGGACTTCAGGGAGGGGGTCAGCAGCAGCAGCAGAGGGACTCCAGGCAGGGGGTCAGCAGCAGCAGCAGAGGGACTCCAGGGCAAGGGGTCAGCAGCAGCAGAGGGACTCCAGGCAGGGGGTCAGCAGCAGCAGAGGGACTCCAGGCAGGAGGTCAGCAGCAGCAGCAGAGGGACTCCAGGCTGGGGGTTAGCAGCAGCAGAGGGACTTCAGGGAGGGGGTCAGCAGCAGCAGCAGAGGGACTCCAGGCAGGGGGTCAGCAGCAGCAGCAGAGGGACTCCAGGACAAGGGGTCAGCAGCAGCAGAGGGACTCCAGGCAGGGGGTCAGCAGCAGCAGAGGGACTCCAGGGCAAGGGGTCAGTAGCAGCAGCAGAGGGACTCCAGGCAGGGGGTCAGCAGCAGCAGAGGGACTCCAGGGCAGGTGGTCAGCAGCAGCAGAGGGACTCCAGGCAGGGGGTCAGCAGCAGCAGAGGGACTCCAGGGCAAGGGGTCAGCAGCAGCAGAGGGACTCCAGGGCAGGTGGTCAGCAGCAGCAGAGGGACTCCAGGGCAAGGGGTCAGCAGCAGCAGAGGGACTCCAGGGCAAGGGGTCAGCAGCAGCAGAGGGACTCCAGGCAGGGGGTCAGCAGGGGGACTCCAGGGCAAGGGGTCAGCAGCAGCAGAGGGACTCCAGGCAGAGGGTCAGCAGCAGCAGAGGGACTCCAGGCAGGGGGTCAGCAGCAGCAGAGGGACTCCAGGCAGGGGGTCAGCAACAGCAGAGGGACTCCAGGCAGGGGGTCAGCAGCAGCAGAGGGACTCCAGGCTGGGGGTCAGCAGCAGCAGAGGGACTCCAGGCAGGGGGTCAGCAGCAGAGGGACTCCAGGGCATTGGGTCAGCAGCAGCAGCAGAGGGATTCCAGGGCAGGGGGTCAGCAGCAGCAGAGGGACTCCAGGCAGGGGGTCAGCAGCAGCTGCAGAGGGACTCCAGGCAGGGGGTCAGCAGCAGCAGCAGAGGGACTCCAGGCAGGGGGCCAGCAGCAGCAGACGGACTCCAGGCAGGGGGTCAGCAGCAGCAGAGGGACTCCAGGCAGGGGGTCAGCAGCAGCAGCAGAGGGCCTCCAGGGCAGGGAGTCAGCAGCAGCAGAGGGACTCCAGGCAGGGGGTCTGCAGCAGCAGCAGAGGGACTCCAGGCAGGGGGTCAGCAGCAGCAGCAGAGGGACTCCAGGCAGGGGGTCAGCAGCAGCAGCAGAGGGATTCCAGGGCAGGGGGTCAGCAGCAGCAGCAGAGGGACTCCAGGCAGGGGGTCAGCAGCAGCAGAGGGACTCCAGGCAGGGGGTCAGCAGCAGCAGCAGAGGGACTCCAGGCAGGGGGTCAGCAGCAGCTGCAGAGGGACTCCAGGCAGGGGGTCAGCAGCAGCAGAGGGACTCCAGGCAGGGGGTCAGCAGCAGCAGCAGAGGGACTCCAGGCAGGGGGCCAGCAGCAGCAGAGGGACTCCAGGCAGGGGGTCAGCAGCAGCAGCAGAGGGACTCCAGGGCAGGGAGTCAGCAGCAGCAGAGGGACTCCAGGCAGGGGGTCTGCAGCAGCAGCAGAGGGACTCCAGGCAGGGGGTCAGCAGCAGCAGCAGAGGGACTCCAGGCAGGGGGTCAGCAGCAGCAGCAGAGGGACTCCAGGCAGGGGGTCAGCAGCAGCAGAGGGGCTCCAGGCAGGGGGTCAGCAGCAGCAGAGGGACTCCAGGCAGGGGGTCAGCAGCAGCAGAGGGACTCCAGGCAGTGGGTCAGCAGCAGCAGAGGGACTCCAGGCAGGGGGTCAGCAGCAGCAGAGGGACTCCAGGCAGGGGGTCAGCAGCAGCAGAGGGACTCCAGGGCAGGGGGTCAGCAGCAGCAGAGGGACTCCAGGGCAGGGGGTCAGCAGCAGCAGAGGGACTCCAGGCAGGGAGTCAGCAGCAGCAGCAGAGGGACTCCAGGCAGGGGGTCAGCAGCAGCAGAGGGACTCCAGGCAGGGGGTCAGCAGCAGCAGAGGGACTCCAGGCAGGGGGTCAGTAGCAGCAGAGGGACTCCAGGCAGGGGTTCAGCAGCAGCAGCAGAGGGACTCCAGGGCAGGGGGTCAGCCGCACCAGAGGGACTCCAGGCAGGGGGTCAGCAGCAGCAGCAGAGGGACTCCAGGCAGGGGGTCAGCAGCAGAGTGACTCCAGGCATGGGGTTCAGCAGCAGAGGGACTCCAGGCTGGGGGTCACCAGCAGAGGGACTCCAGGGCAGGGGGTCAGCAGCAGCAGCAGAGGGACTCCAGGCAGGGGGTCAGCAGCAGCAGAGGGACTCCAGGGCAAGGGGTCAGCAGCAGCAGCAGAGGGAGTCCAGGCAGGGGGTCAGCAGCAGCAGAGGGACTCCAGGGCAGGTGGTCAGCAGCAGCAGCAGAGGGACTCCAGGGCAAGGGGTCAGCAGCAGCAGAGGGACTCCAGGCAGGGGGTCAGCAGCAGCAGAGGGACTCCAGGCAGGGGGTCAGCAGCAGCAGAGGGACTCCAGGGCAAGGGGTCAGCAGCAGCAGAGGGACTCCAGGGCAGGTGGTCAGCAGCAGCAGAAGGACTCCAGGGCAAGGGGTCAGCAGCAGCAGAGGGACTCCAGGGCAAGGGGTCAGCAGCAGCAGAGGGACTCCAGGGCAAGGGGTCAGCAGCAGCAGAGGGACTCCAGGCAGGGGGTCAGCAGGGGGACTCCAGGGCAAGGGGTCAGCAGCAGCAGAGGGACTCCAGGCAGAGGGTCAGCAGCAGCAGAGGGACTCCAGGCAGGGGGTCAGCAGCAGCAGAGGGACTCCAGGCAGGGGGTCAGCAACAGCAGAGGGACTCCAGGCAGGGGGTCAGCAGCAGCAGAGGGACTCCAGGCTGGGGGTCAGCAGCAGCAGAGGGACTCCAGGAGGGGGTCAGCAGCAGCAGAGGGACTCCAGGGCATTGGGTCAGCAGCAGCAGCAGAGGGATTACAGGGCAGGGGGTCAGCAGCAGCAGAGGGACTCCAGGCAGGGGGTCAGCAGCAGCTGCAGAGGGACTCCAGGCAGGGGGTCAGCAGCAGCAGCAGAGGGACACCAGGCAGGGGGCCAGCGGCAGCAGACGGACTCCAGGCAGGGGGTCAGCAGCAGCAGAGGGACTCCAGGCAGGGGGTCAGCAGCAGCAGCAGAGGAACTCCAGGGCAGGGAGTCAGCAGCAGCAGAGGGACTCCAGGCAGGGGGTCTGCAGCAGCAGCAGAGGGACTCCAGGCAGGGGGTCAGCAGC
The DNA here is from genome assembly GCF_036365525.1 of Heterodontus francisci. Taxonomy (NCBI): domain Eukaryota; kingdom Metazoa; phylum Chordata; class Chondrichthyes; order Heterodontiformes; family Heterodontidae; genus Heterodontus; species Heterodontus francisci. The sequence continues at coordinate 37,204,010 of NC_090382.1, forward strand.
AGCAGCAGAGGGACTCCAGGCAGGGGGTCAGCAGCAGCAGCAGAGGGATTCCAGGGCAGGGGGTCAGCAGCAGCAGCAGAGGGACTCCAGGCAGGGGGTCAGCAGCAGCAGAGGGACTCCAGGCAGGGGGTCAGCAGCAGCAGCAGAGGGACTCCAGGCAGGGGGTCAGCAGCAGCTGCAGAGGGACTCCAGGCAGGGGGTCAGCAGCAGCAGAGGGACTCCAGGCAGGGGGTCAGCAGCAGCAGCAGAGGGACTCCAGGCAGGGGGCCAGCAGCAGCAGAGGGACTCCAGGCAGGGGGCCAGCAGCAGCAGAGGGACTCCAGGCAGGGGGTCAGCAGCAGCAGCAGAGGGACTCCAGGGCAGGGAGTCAGCAGCAGCAGAGGGACTCCAGGCAGGGGGTCTGCAGCAGCAGCAGAGGGACTCCAGGCAGGGGGTCAGCAGCAGCAGCAGAGGGACTCCAGGCAGGGGGTCAGCAGCAGCAGAGGGACTCCAGGCAGGGGGTCAGCAGCAGCAGAGGGGCTCCAGGCAGGGGGTCAGCAGCAGCAGAGGGACTCCAGGCAGGGGGTCAGCAGCAGCAGAGGGACTCCAGGCAGTGGGTCAGCAGCAGCAGAGGGACTCCAGGCAGGGGGTCAGCAGCAGCAGAGGGACTCCAGGCAGGGGGTCAGCAGCAGCAGTAGAGGGACTCCAGGCAGGGGGTCAGCAGCAGCAGAGAGACTCCAGGCAGGGGGTCAGCAGCAGCAGCAGAGGGGCTCCAGGCAGGGGGTCAGCAGCAGCAGAGGGACTCCAGGGCAGGGGGTCAGCAGCAGCAGCAGAGGGACTCCAGGGCAGGGGTTCAGCAGCAGAGGGACTCCAGGGCAGGGAGTCAGCAGCAGAGGGACTCCAGGCAGGGGGTCAGCAGCAGCAGCAGAGGGACTCCAGGGCAGGGGTTCAGCATCAGAGGGACTCCAGGGCAGGGGTTCAGCAGCAGAGGGACTCCAGGGCAGGGGGTCAGCAGCAGAGGGACTCCAGGCAGGGGGTCAGCAGCAGCAGCAGAGGGACTCCAGGCAGGGGGTCAGCAGCAGCAGCAGAGGGATTCCAGGGCAGGGGGTCAGCAGCAGCAGCAGCAGAGGGTCTCCAGGCAGGGGGTCAGCAGCAGAGGGACTCCAGGCAGGGGGTCAGCAGCAGCAGCAGAGGGATTCCAGGGCAGGGGGTCAGCAGCAGCAGCAGCAGCAGAGGGTCTCCAGGCAGGGGGTCAGCAGCAGAGGGACTCCAGGCAGGGGGTCAGCAGCAGCAGCAGAGGGATTCCAGGGCAGGGGGTCAGCAGCAGCAGCAGAGGGACTCCAGGGCAGGGGGTCAGCAGCAGCAGCAGAGGGACTCCAGGCAGGGGGTCAGCAGCAGCAGCAGAGGGACTCCAGGCTGGGGGTCAGCAGCAGCAGAGGGACTTCAGGGAGGGGGTCAGCAGCAGCAGCAGAGGGACTCCAGGCAGGGGGTCAGCAGCAGCAGCAGAGGGACTCCAGGGCAAGGGGTCAGCAGCAGCAGAGGGACTCCAGGCAGGGGGTCAGCAGCAGCAGCAGAGGGACTCCAGGCAGGGGGTCAGCAGCAGCAGCAGAGGGACTCCAGGCTGGGGGTTAGCAGCAGCAGAGGGACTTCAGGGAGGGGGTCAGCAGCAGCAGCAGAGGGACTCCAGGCAGGGGGTCAGCAGCAGCAGCAGAGGGACTCCAGGACAAGGGGTCAGCAGCAGCAGAGGGACTCCAGGCAGGGGGTCAGCAGCAGCAGAGGGACTCCAGGGCAGGTGGTCAGCAGCAGCAGAGGGACTCCAGGCAGGGGGTCAGCAGCAGCAGAGGGACTCCAGGGCAAGGGGTCAGCAGCAGCAGAGGGACTCCAGGGCAGGTGGTCAGCAGCAGCAGAGGGACTCCAGGGCAAGGGGTCAGCAGCAGCAGAGGGACTCCAGGGCAAGGGGTCAGCAGCAGCAGAGGGACTCCAGGCAGGGGGTCAGCAGGGGGACTCCAGGGCAAGGGGTCAGCAGCAGCAGAGGGACTCCAGGCAGAGGGTCAGCAGCAGCAGAGGGACTCCAGGCAGGGGGTCAGCAGCAGCAGAGGGACTCCAGGCAGGGGGTCAGCAACAGCAGAGGGACTCCAGGCAGGGGGTCAGCAGCAGCAGAGGGACTCCAGGCTGGGGGTCAGCAGCAGCAGAGGGACTCCAGGCAGGGGGTCAGCAGCAGCAGAGGGACTCCAGGGCATTGGGTCAGCAGCAGCAGCAGAGGGATTCCAGGGCAGGGGGTCAGCAGCAGCAGAGGGACTCCAGGCAGGGGGTCAGCAGCAGCTGCAGAGGGACTCCAGGCAGGGGGTCAGCAGCAGCAGCAGAGGGACTCCAGGCAGGGGGCCAGCAGCAGCAGACGGACTCCAGGCAGGGGGTCAGCAGCAGCAGAGGGACTCCAGGCAGGGGGTCAGCAGCAGCAGCAGAGGGCCTCCAGGGCAGGGAGTCAGCAGCAGCAGAGGGACTCCAGGCAGGGGGTCTGCAGCAGCAGCAGAGGGACTCCAGGCAGGGGGTCAGCAGCAGCAGCAGAGGGACTCCAGGCAGGGGGTCAGCAGCAGCAGCAGAGGGATTCCAGGGCAGGGGGTCAGCAGCAGCAGCAGAGGGACTCCAGGCAGGGGGTCAGCAGCAGCAGAGGGACTGCAGGCAGGGGGTCAGCAGCAGCAGCAGAGGGACTCCAGGCAGGGGGTCAGCAGCAGCTGCAGTGGGACTCCAGGCAGGGGGTCAGCAGCAGCAGAGGGACTCCAGGCAGGGGGTCAGCAGCAGCAGCAGAGGGACTCCAGGCAGGGGGCCAGCAGCAGCAGAGGGACTCCAGGCAGGGGGTCAGCAGCAGCAGCAGAGGGACTCCAGGGCAGGGAGTCAGCAGCAGCAGAGGGACTCCAGGCAGGGGGTCTGCAGCAGCAGCAGAGGGACTCCAGGCAGGGGGTCAGCAGCAGCAGCAGAGGGACTCCAGGCAGGGGGTCAGCAGCAGCAGAGGGGCTCCAGGCAGGGGGTCAGCAGCAGCAGAGGGACTCCAGGCAGGGGGTCAGCAGCAGCAGAGGGACTCCAGGCAGTGGGTCAGCAGCAGCAGAGGGACTCCAGGCAGGGGGTCAGCAGCAGCAGAGGGACTCCAGGCAGGGGGTCAGCAGCAGCAGAGGGACTCCAGGGCAGGGGGTCAGCAGCAGCAGCAGAGGGATTCCAGGGCAGGGGGTCAGCAGCAGCAGCAGAGGGACTCCAGGCAGGGGGTCAGCAGCAGCAGAGGGACTCCAGGCAGGGGGTCAGCAGCAGCAGCAGAGGGATTCCAGGGCAGGGGGTCAGCAGCAGCAGCAGAGGGACTCCAGGCAGGGGGTCAGCAGCAGCAGAGGGACTCCAGGCAGGGGGTCAGCAGCAGCAGCAGAGGGACTCCAGGCAGGGGGTCAGCAGCAGCTGCAGAGGGACTCCAGGCAGGGGGTCAGCAGCAGCAGAGGGACTCCAGGCAGGGGGTCAGCAGCAGCAGCAGAGGGACTCCAGGCAGGGGGCCAGCAGCAGCAGAGGGACTCCAGGCAGGGGGCCAGCAGCAGCAGAGGGACTCCAGGCAGGGGGTCAGCAGCAGCAGCAGAGGGACTCCAGGGCAGGGAGTCAGCAGCAGCAGAGGGACTCCAGGCAGGGGGTCTGCAGCAGCAGCAGAGGGACTCCAGGCAGGGGGTCAGCAGCAGCAGCAGAGGGACTCCAGGCAGGGGGTCAGCAGCAGCAGAGGGACTCCAGGCAGGGGGTCAGCAGCAGCAGAGGGGCTCCAGGCAGGGGGTCAGCAGCAGCAGAGGGACTCCAGGCAGGGGGTCAGCAGCAGCAGAGGGACTCCAGGCAGTGGGTCAGCAGCAGCAGAGGGACTCCAGGCAGGGGGTCAGCAGCAGCAGAGGGACTCCAGGCAGGGGGTCAGCAGCAGCAGTAGAGGGACTCCAGGCAGGGGGTCAGCAGCAGCAGAGAGACTCCAGGCAGGGGGTCAGCAGCAGCAGCAGAGGGGCTCCAGGCAGGGGGTCAGCAGCAGCAGAGGGACTCCAGGGCAGGGGGTCAGCAGCAGCAGCAGAGGGACTCCAGGGCAGGGGTTCAGCAGCAGAGGGACTCCAGGGCAGGGAGTCAGCAGCAGAGGGACTCCAGGCAGGGGGTCAGCAGCAGCAGCAGAGGGACTCCAGGGCAGGGGTTCAGCATCAGAGGGACTCCAGGGCAGGGGTTCAGCAGCAGAGGGACTCCAGGGCAGGGGGTCAGCAGCAGAGGGACTCCAGGCAGGGGGTCAGCAGCAGCAGCAGAGGGACTCCAGGCAGGGGGTCAGCAGCAGCAGCAGAGGGATTCCAGGGCAGGGGGTCAGCAGCAGCAGCAGCAGCAGAGGGTCTCCAGGCAGGGGGTCAGCAGCAGAGGGACTCCAGGCAGGGGGTCAGCAGCAGCAGCAGAGGGATTCCAGGGCAGGGGGTCAGCAGCAGCAGCAGCAGCAGAGGGTCTCCAGGCAGGGGGTCAGCAGCAGAGGGACTCCAGGCAGGGGGTCAGCAGCAGCAGCAGAGGGATTCCAGGGCAGGGGGTCAGCAGCAGCAGCAGAGGGACTCCAGGGCAGGGGGTCAGCAGCAGCAGCAGAGGGACTCCAGGCAGGGGGTCAGCAGCAGCAGCAGAGGGACTCCAGGCTGGGGGTCAGCAGCAGCAGAGGGACTTCAGGGAGGGGGTCAGCAGCAGCAGCAGAGGGACTCCAGGCAGGGGGTCAGCAGCAGCAGCAGAGGGACTCCAGGGCAAGGGGTCAGCAGCAGCAGAGGGACTCCAGGCAGGGGGTCAGCAGCAGCAGCAGAGGGACTCCAGGCAGGGGGTCAGCAGCAGCAGCAGAGGGACTCCAGGCTGGGGGTTAGCAGCAGCAGAGGGACTTCAGGGAGGGGGTCAGCAGCAGCAGCAGAGGGACTCCAGGCAGGGGGTCAGCAGCAGCAGCAGAGGGACTCCAGGACAAGGGGTCAGCAGCAGCAGAGGGACTCCAGGCAGGGGGTCAGCAGCAGCAGAGGGACTCCAGGGCAAGGGGTCAGTAGCAGCAGCAGAGGGACTCCAGGCAGGGGGTCAGCAGCAGCAGAGGGACTCCAGGGCAGGTGGTCAGCAGCAGCAGAGGGACTCCAGGCAGGGGGTCAGCAGCAGCAGAGGGACTCCAGGGCAAGGGGTCAGCAGCAGCAGAGGGACTCCAGGGCAGGTGGTCAGCAGCAGCAGAGGGACTCCAGGGCAAGGGGTCAGCAGCAGCAGAGGGACTCCAGGGCAAGGGGTCAGCAGCAGCAGAGGGACTCCAGGCAGGGGGTCAGCAGGGGGACTCCAGGGCAAGGGGTCAGCAGCAGCAGAGGGACTCCAGGCAGAGGGTCAGCAGCAGCAGAGGGACTCCAGGCAGGGGGTCAGCAGCAGCAGAGGGACTCCAGGCAGGGGGTCAGCAACAGCAGAGGGACTCCAGGCAGGGGGTCAGCAGCAGCAGAGGGACTCCAGGCTGGGGGTCAGCAGCAGCAGAGGGACTCCAGGCAGGGGGTCAGCAGCAGCAGAGGGACTCCAGGGCATTGGGTCAGCAGCAGCAGCAGAGGGATTCCAGGGCAGGGGGTCAGCAGCAGCAGAGGGACTCCAGGCAGGGGGTCAGCAGCAGCTGCAGAGGGACTCCAGGCAGGGGGTCAGCAGCAGCAGCAGAGGGACTCCAGGCAGGGGGCCAGCAGCAGCAGACGGACTCCAGGCAGGGGGTCAGCAGCAGCAGAGGGACTCCAGGCAGGGGGTCAGCAGCAGCAGCAGAGGGCCTCCAGGGCAGGGAGTCAGCAGCAGCAGAGGGACTCCAGGCAGGGGGTCTGCAGCAGCAGCAGAGGGACTCCAGGCAGGGGGTCAGCAGCAGCAGCAGAGGGACTCCAGGCAGGGGGTCAGCAGCAGCAGCAGAGGGATTCCAGGGCAGGGGGTCAGCAGCAGCAGCAGAGGGACTCCAGGCAGGGGGTCAGCAGCAGCAGAGGGACTGCAGGCAGGGGGTCAGCAGCAGCAGCAGAGGGACTCCAGGCAGGGGGTCAGCAGCAGCTGCAGTGGGACTCCAGGCAGGGGGTCAGCAGCAGCAGAGGGACTCCAGGCAGGGGGTCAGCAGCAGCAGCAGAGGGACTCCAGGCAGGGGGCCAGCAGCAGCAGAGGGACTCCAGGCAGGGGGTCAGCAGCAGCAGCAGAGGGACTCCAGGGCAGGGAGTCAGCAGCAGCAGAGGGACTCCAGGCAGGGGGTCTGCAGCAGCAGCAGAGGGACTCCAGGCAGGGGGTCAGCAGCAGCAGCAGAGGGACTCCAGGCAGGGGGTCAGCAGCAGCAGAGGGGCTCCAGGCAGGGGGTCAGCAGCAGCAGAGGGACTCCAGGCAGGGGGTCAGCAGCAGCAGAGGGACTCCAGGCAGTGGGTCAGCAGCAGCAGAGGGACTCCAGGCAGGGGGTCAGCAGCAGCAGAGGGACTCCAGGCAGGGGGTCAGCAGCAGCAGAGGGACTCCAGGGCAGGGGGTCAGCAGCAGCTGAGGGACTCCAGGGCAGGGGGTCAGCAGCAGCAGAGGGACTCCAGGCAGGGAGTCAGCAGCAGCAGCAGAGGGACTCCAGGCAGGGGGTCAGCAGCAGCAGAGGGACTCCAGGCAGGGGGTCAGCAGCAGCAGAGGGACTCCAGGCAGGGGGTCAGTAGCAGCAGAGGGACTCCAGGCAGGGGTTCAGCAGCAGCAGCAGAGGGACTCCAGGGCAGGGGGTCAGCCGCACCAGAGGGACTCCAGGCAGGGGGTCAGCAGCAGCAGCAGAGGGACTCCAGGCAGGGGGTCAGCAGCAGAGTGACTCCAGGCATGGGGTTCAGCAGCAGAGGGACTCCAGGCTGGGGGTCACCAGCAGAGGGACTCCAGGGCAGGGGGTCAGCAGCAGCAGCAGAGGGACTCCAGGCAGGGGGTCAGCAGCAGCAGAGGGACTCCAGGCAGGGGGTCAGCAGCAGCAGAGAGACTCCAGGCAGGGGGTCAGCAGCAGCAGCAGAGGGGCTCCAGGCAGGGGGTCAGAGGCAGCAGAGGGACTCCAGGGCAGGGAGTCAGCAGCAGCAGCAGAGGGACTCCAGGCAGAGGGTCAGCAGCAGCAGCAGAGGGACTCCAGGCAGGGGGTCAGCAGCAGCAGCAGAGGGACTCCAGGCTGGGGGTCAGCAGCAGCAGAGGGACTCCAGGCAGGGGGTCAGCAGCAGCAGAGGGACTTCAGGCAGGGGGTCAGCAGCAGCAGCAGAGGGACTCTAGGCAGGGGTTCAGCGGCAGCAGCAGAGGGACACCAGGGCAGGGGGTCAGCCGCACCAGAGGGACTCCAGGCAGGGGGTCAGCAGCAGCAGCAGAGGGACTCCAGGCAGGGGGTCAGCAGCAGAGTGACTCCAGGCATGGGTTTCAGCAGCAGAGGGACTCCAGGCTGGGGGTCACCAGCAGAGTGACTCCAGGCATGGGGTTTAGCAGCAGAGGGACTCCAGGCTGGGGGTCACCAGCAGAGGGACTCCAGGCAGGGGGTCAGCAGCAGCAGCAGAGGGACTCCAGGCAGGGGGTCAGCAGCAGAGTGACTCCAGGCATGGGTTTCAGCAGCAGAGGGACTCCAGGCTGGGGGTCACCAGCAGAGGGACTCCAGGCAGGGGGTCAGCAGCAGCGTGACTCCAGGAGGGGTTCAGCAGCAGAGGGACTCCAGGCTGGGGGTCAGCAGCAGAGGGACTCCAGGGCAGGGGGTCAGCAGCAGCAGAGGGACTTCAGGGCAGGGGGTCAGCAGCAGCAGCAGAGGGACTGCAGGCAGGGGGTCAGCAGCAGAGGGACTCCAGGGCAGGGAGTCAGCAGCAGCAGAGGGACCAGGGCAGGGGGTCAGCAGCAGCAGCAGAGGGACTCCATGCAGGGGGTCAGCAGCAGAGGGACTCCAGGCAGGGGGTCAGCAGCAGAGTGACTCCAGGCATGGGTTTCAGCAGCAGAGGGACTCCAGGCTGGGGGTCACCAGCAGAGGGACTCCAGGCAGGGGGTCAGCAGCAGCGTGACTCCAGGAGGGGTTCAGCAGCAGAGGGACTCCAGGCTGGGGGTCAGCAGCAGAGGGACTCCAGGGCAGGGGGTCAGCAGCAGCAGAGGGACTTCAGGGCAGGGGGTCAGCAGCAGCAGCAGAGGGACTCCATGCAGGGGGTCAGCAGCAGCAGAGCGACTCCAGGCAGGGGGTCAGCAGCAGCAGAGGGACTCCAGGCTGGGGGTCAGCAGCAGCAGAGGGACTCCAGGCAGGGGGTCAGCAGCAGCAGCAGAGGGACTCCAGGCAGGGGGTCAGCAGCAGCAGCAGAGGGACTCCAGGCAGGGGGTCAGCAGCAGCAGCAGAGGGACTCCAGGAGGGGTTCAGCAGCAGAGGGACTCCAGGCTGGGGGTCAGCAGCAGAGTGACTCCAGGAGGGGTTCAGCAGCAGAGGGACTCCAGGCTGGGGGTCAGCAGCAGAGTGACTCCAGGAGGGGTTCAGCAGCAGAGGGACTCCAGGCAGGGGGTCAGCAGCAGCAGCAGAGGGACTCCAGGCAGAGGGTCAGCAGCAGCAAAGGGACTCCAGGCAGGGGGTCAGCAGCAGAGTGACTCCAGGAGGGGTTCAGCAGCAGAGGGACTCCAGGCTGGGGGTCAGCATCACAGCAGTACAGCAGCAGCAAAAGCAAAGCAGCATTAAAGGCACAGCAGCAGAAAAAGTCAATCAGTGAAGCAGCAATTTAAGCAGGGCTGTCAGCGCTTTAAATATAGCGCCAGCACCTGCTTTCATCTCTGCTGATAACACTATCGGCGCCTTGCTGCCTCCGTCTGCCCTCCAATGCGAGGGGCCCCGCACCTCCTGCATTCAAATGGGCCGGCCATTGTGTGATCACGGTCAGCTGGCCCACATACGTAACTAGTGTTGACGGCGCCCACTTCCAAGTCTGATGGCGGGGCCCATGATGGGCTCACTAAATTCTGCCCAGTAGGTTTTGTACAAGAGTACTTTAGAGATGGCTTACATATTTTCCATACAAGAAGACCTCCTTATTTCATGAAGTAAAACCATTGGGTGGAGAACAGCATTTCAGGGATCGAGATATGTGTGTGTTGCTCACCATGTCAGAGAGAGTAATTTTTATCTCAAATTCAGAGCATTACAGCCAATGATTTAATAAGTCAAGCTCCATTTCTATTAAATGGCATTCTGGGACTTTTAACTGTTGCTTTGGGGATTGAATTGAATACATTATTGTGAAAGCCATGAATGAATGAATGACTAAATATTTTAATATTTAGAAATGTAATTTTATCTATTATTTTTAAAGCTGAGAGTACACAGGAAGATGGTTGGAACATAGGACATAGGAGCAGGAGAAGACCACTTAGGCCCTCAAGCCTGTTCTAGCATTCAATGAGATCATGGCTGATCTGCGACCTAACTCCATATACCCACTAAAATAAAAGCAAAATACTGCGGATGCTGGTAATCTGAAATAAAAACAAGAAATGCTAGAACCACTCAGCAGGTCTGGCAGCATCTGTGGAAAGAGAAGCAGAGTTGACGTTTCGGGTCAGTGACCCTTCTTCGGAACCTTTGCCCCATATCCCTTAATGCCTTTGACAAACAAAAATCTATCAATCTCAGTTTTAAAATTAACAATTGATCTAGCATCAATTGCCATTTGCAGAAGAGAGTTCCAAATTTTTCCCACCCTTTGTAGGCATAAGTGTTTCCTGATTTTACTCCTGAAAGGTCTGGATCTAATTTTTAGACTATGCTCCCTCGTCTTAGAGTCCCTAACTAGTGGAAATAGTTTCTCCCAATCTACCCTATCTGTTCCCCTTGATAGCTTGAAAACGTCAATCAAAGCACCCCTTAACCTTCTAAATTTCAGGAAATACAAGCCTAGTTTATTTAATCTCTCTCCGTAGCTTAACCCTTCAAGTCCAGGTGTCAATCTAGTAACTCCATGCTGCACTCCCTCCAAGGCCAATATATCCTTCCTCAGGTGTGCCCAGAACTGCTCACAGTATTCCAGGTGTGGTCTAACCAGGGCTTTGTGTGCATAGTACAACAATTGTAGGTAGTTGTATAGTAGTACTTGGATGGTGGGATGTCATTTAGCTGCACTTTGGGTTCAGTCCTGGACTTTGTTAGCACTAAGGAATGTTTATAGGCATGGCTCAACTGAAATTGAGTTGCTGAAGTTTGAACAGAACTACAGTGAGGCTGTCGGAGTATAGCAATATGGAGGGTCCACCAGGCAGAACTTTAGAGTAGTAACCTATGGTTTGGTATAACTGTAAGGTAAGTCTGTGGTTTGCCACAACTGGGGATGGAATTTGAGGTTTGGCTCACTGTTGGATTCCTGGTATTTATCAACAGTAAGAGGAGGGGAAAGATTTGGCCTGGACAGCACTGGGTGGGGGTTAGGGTGTAATCGTGCATCTGGCCATGCTGATTTGTGACTTTCTAAGAAATGTCAATAAACATTAGATTTAGACTTTTGTGATTATTTCCTGAATGTGTATCTTTGTGTTTGGCTCTTTGTTTCTGTCTCTTACATGTACAAGAAATGTAACTATTCCAATCACTATTAACAAAATTAGATAATTAGAGCTTTCAAAATCCACCTCAGTTGTTTCTTAATTTAGGAGAAAACCCTCAAATTAAGATGAGGAAAGACACTTGGGCCACTGGCGTGCACAGGTTAAGCAAAGATGACAGTTGTCATGAAACTCTGCTACTGACTGCGCTAAAGTTCATGGGTCAGAAGGAGAAACCACAGAAGCTGGCCTTGTGCGCACATCTGTGGTGCCCCACATCAGAGATCCCAAACACACTGAAGGTAACTGACTTGCCCAAAGTTGGGGGGGGAGGGAGTCTGGGTAGCAGGCCCCTGAAAAAGGGGGCCACTTAAAAGCCCCCCATAATTTTGATCAGTCCCCTTATCTTCAGGGGTATAGGCTCTGACTTTACCTTGGAACCCTAGGTGATATTTTGAGCAATGTGTGGGGAAAAGATAATATACTGGCAACTGGTGGCCATACTATACAATTACAGGGTGACAGGTTTGTGTCTGTGGTTTCTATTATAAAAGTGGACGTATGAATTTATAATGGAAAAAGTTGACACAAAAGTGTGTTAGAAAAAACTGACACCCAAAAGTAACACTTTCCAAAGACAGGAAGCGCAAGCTGTTTAATAAGATAGAGATAGATATACAAGAGAGAGAGAATTTGAAGCAATTTATGTTATGTCATCGTATTTAAAGTTTCCTTTTTCCATCTCTATAGTATTGTTTGGCAGTGAAACTGCAGAACCCCAGGACAATATCCTCCTGAATCTTGGTGATGGACTCAAGTTAACATGTGACACCAATCGATCTGTAAACATCAACTGGTACAAAGAAGACAAGCAGATCCTGACTAGTGACAGGGTGCATGTAGTCCAGAAGGTTCTGGAAATTGCAGAGATTACATATGATGATTCTGGCCTATACCTTTGTGTGGTGCGTGGAACAGGCGAGATTCTAAGAAACTTCACAGTAACCGTAGCAGGTAAGACTCTTAATTCTATTCATTAAAGTCTCTGACATGTAAGCATATCTAAGGAGAATATAGCATTATATTCTGTGTGTAACTTTAAGCACTGCAATTAATCACTTTTTCTTTTTAAGTTGCTTTCTAATGTTTTTCAGTCTTGATGGTGCTCTGCACTATCGATCTTAGCTCTTCATTTGAGTTTGTAAATTTAAAAAAAAGATGCTAAGAAGGGTTTGAGACTTTGTTAATACAGCATATGAGGTACAGTCATTTAATTATTGTTAATGCCTAGGATTTTCATGGGCCTGAACCATTGGGAGGCACATTTCTCCATCCCTGAGTGGGCAACAATTCAATGTAAATATTGGGGAATTAAAATCCCCTTTATGTATTTGAAATACAGATCCCCCAATCTGGAATAAAAGGACCTTCCCTAATTTCTGTGTCAGGCAGCCTATTTTGACCCAATGTCCTGTCGGAATTTAGGTGTGCAGGTACAAAAGCATGCCCATCATATGCATTGTTTGTTTGTGCATGTTTATTCAATAGGGCTAAATGTGCAACCTTCAGGTATTTAATAAAATGCTGATTTAGGACTCAAAATTGAATATTGTGTTGGTATGGGAATTGCCTCTTCCGTTGAAAAATAAACTAAACACAATTCATTATTGGCAGCATTTGACACCCATATGTTTGAACTTGGCGAATAAGTCAGAAGCTATTGCCAAACTGATCTTTAAGGTAATGGGACCTATACTTTTTGGAATGGGATATCTCATAGGGAATCGATTAATTGGTGTTTTCACTGGAAGATGTGACAGATGTACCAATTTTAATAATATTTGCATAAATAATGTTTGATCACAGTTCTTATAGTACTGTATTACTATGGGCAATTATATAGTCTTTACAACTGAGTGAAAATGCTAGAAGCTGAGGAAAATTATTCCACCAGTACATTTGACTAAACAGTACTGATGCATTCTGGAAAATTAGGTACAATGCAGATATTCAGATTGTAAAATTCAAATTCAGCTCACAGCTTTGCACAAAAATGCCAGGTCTGATATCAGTATATTGTAAGAATCTAATTATATATTTGATACCATATAATTAATACAGGATATACAGCATACTCAGTAAAATAAGCAGCACCTGCACAAGTAAGGCAAGGACAGGATGGAGCTATGATCTGCACCCCAATCTAACAGCTCTCAAATCCTCACTTCCTACAACTGTGTAAAGAATGTGCACTTGGACATGCTACTTACAGGGTGCTTAGCATCCATTTCCTTAGTACAGGTCTAGTACTGGAAGAGGGAAATGGGCTCCCCTCCATTGACAGATCCCTTCTGGAGTACAAGATTAAACCTATTGCATAGTCAATACAATATAACCAACACAGCTCCTTCGTTGCAGTGTTACTACAGTACAGACAGTAAAATCCAGACTGGAGTGAGCACAGTATGAGATTCCAGGTCGAGATTTATGAGGCCTAATATCCCCTACATTAATTGTTTCAGACTCATTGTCCTCTGGTGATGATGATGAAGATGGTGGATCTGAAGATTCAGCTCCAGAATCTGTTGATGGCCATACTTATCCTCGCAAAGGTCAGTGGTTTTGATCATCTGTTGTTTCACACACCACCACCCCCCGCCACCCCCCCCCCCCCCCCCCCCCACACACACACACACACACAATCATGAGTCCAAAAATATTTTGTACCTTTTTCAGGCATAGTATGGTCTACAGACATTTAGGAGTCTTGGTGGCTGGTGTATAAAACACATTGTGGGTAGTATATCAATCACAGTATATGTGGTGTATCAAATACGATGTGGCCTGTATATTAAACAAGCCTGGAGGATAAAGCACAGTGTGGTTCATTTATAAAGCACTGCTTGAGTCATGTATACATCACAGCATGCATAGTGTATACACCACAGTGTGGATAGTATATATACTACAGCATGGATCAAGGCCATGACAGAGTCTGAGCATCAGTGGACATGTTATTGGTGTGTAAGTGCTGCTTGATGGCATTATTCATTCGATCACTGAACTAATGATTGGGAGGAGGCTGGCAGGGCTGTCATTGGCTTGGTTAGATTCACCTGGTTTTTGTGGCTAAGACACATTTGGGCAATTTTCCACATTGTCAGGTACATACTACTGTTAAGCTGCAATGGAACAACCTGGTTTTGGTTTGCATATTGATTAATAACTGGGTGTGGAATGCAGAGTTATGAGTACATTAGAACAGTGAGACAATGTGATTTTTCAGCCACCCATTGTACAGCCCCTTTGTTAGCCACACTTGTATGTATTAATTTAAATCAGCTCTTTGCAGTACTGTGGTCTAAGGGCTGTTGGAAACATTCAGGGTCCTAACATGTCTCTGACTTGGAGAAGCAATTGAGTCACTCTCAAACCAATCACTGAGCTCTCCAATTAAACCGCTCTGTGTATTTTTGGGCGACAATTTGTCTTGGCTCTAATTGTTCAGGCTCTGAGGATTCAGTCTACTGCTAAATGCGTAGCCTAATTACCACAGGAGCTCCCAGTCCAGCTAATTGGGTCAATTACTGTAGAGCTGATTAGGCAGGAATGTTTAGGAATGTATAACCTCTTTGGGAGAGAGTTTCAAAATGGTTAGTGCTTGATGTTACTGTTGAGTTTCACTTATACAGAGTTCCTAAATTCAGGTTAAAACAACAGACTCATGTTGGCCAGAGTGTCAGATTTTTAGAGATTCTGAAGGTAATGCAGATATTTAAAAAAAATTAAAACCCATGAGATCCACGAAAATGTAGCAAGGTGGATACAAAATTGGCTCAGTGGCAGGAAACAAAAGGAAATTGTTGACGGGTGTTTTAGCGACTGGAGGGCTGTTTCCAGTGGCATTCTGCAGGGCTCAGTACTGGGTCCCCTGCTTTTTGTGGTATCTATTAACGGTTTGGACGTATATGTAGGGGGCATGATCAGGAAGTTTGCACAAAGATTGGCCGTGTGGTAGAAAGCAAGGAGGATAGCTGTAGGCCGCAGGAACATATTGATGGTCTGGTCAGATGGGCAGAAAAGTGGCAAATGGAATTCAACCTGGATATAAGTGTGAGGTGATGCATTTGGGGAGGTCAAACAAGGCAAAGGAATACACGATTAATGGGAAAATACTGAGAAGTGTAGAGGAAGTGAGACCTTGGAGTCAATGCCCACAGATTCCTGAAGGTAGCAGGACAGGTCGGTAGGGTGGTTAAGAAGGCATATGGAATCCTTTCCTTTATTAGCCGAGGTATAGAATATAAGAGCAGGGAGGTTATGCTGGAACTGTATAACTCAATGGTTAGGCCACAGCTTGAGTACTGTGTGCAGTTCTGGTCATATCATTACAGAAAGGATGTAATTGCACTGGAGAGGGTACAGAGGAGATTTATGAGGATATTGTCAGGACTAGAAAAATGCAGCTATGAGGAAAGATTGGAGAGGCTGGGGTTGTTCTCCTTGGAACAGAGAAGGCTGAGGGGAGATCTGATTGAAATGTACAAAATTTTGAGGGGCCTGGATAGAGTAGAGGTGAAGGGTCTATTCACCTTAGCAGAGAGGTCAGTGACGAGGGGGCACAGATTTAGTGATTGGTAGAAAAATTAGAGGGGAGATGAGGAAAAACTTTTTCACCCAGAGGGTGGTGGGGGTCTGGAACTCACTGCCTGAAAGAGTAGTTGAGGCAGAAACCCTCAACTCATTCAAATGGAATCTGAATATGCACCTCAAATAATCTGCAGGGCTACAGACCAAATACTGGAAGGTGGGATTAGAATAGGTGGATCTTTTTTTGGCCGACACAGACATGATGGGCCAAGTGGCCTCTTTCTGTGCCTTAAACTTTCTATGATTCTATGATTTACCCTATGTAAATGCGGCACAGTGGCGCAGTGGTTAGCACCGCAGCCTCACAGCTCCAGCGACCCGGGTTCAATTCTGGGTACTGCCTGTGTGGAGTTTGCAAGTTCTCCCTGTGTCTGCGTGGGTTTCCTCCGGGTGCTCCGGTTTCCTCCCACATGCCAAAGACTTGCAGCTTGATCGGTAAATTGGCCATTATAAATTGCCCCTAGTATAGGTAGGTGGTAGGGAAATATAGGGGACAGGTGGGGGTGTGGTAGGAATATGGAATTAGTGTAGGATTAGTATAAATGGGTGGTTGATGGTCGGCACAGACTCAGTGGGCCGAAGGGCCTGTTTCAGTGCTGTATCTCTAAACTAAACTAAACTACTCCAGTAACCACAACCACCACTCCATCCCCATTTGTGTTCATTGCCAACTGGCTTCAGAATTCTTTCACATAAATTCAGTGAGAAAATGTTGATTGGCGTTTATACTGGAATGAGGATCATAGAATCACAAAATAGAACCGCACAGAAGGAGACCAGGCGGCCCATTGAGTCGGTGTCAGCTCTTTTGAAGAGCAATCCAATTAATCTCATGCCCTGGCTTTTTACCCATATCTTGCCAATTTTTTCTCCTTCAAGTATTTATCCAATTCCCTTTTGAAAGCTACTACTGAATCTGTATCCACCACTCTATAATTCAAAATCCTAATCATTCATTATGTAAAAACATTTTTTCCTCATGTCACTTCTGGTTATTTTGCCAAGACAGCAGCCTTGCCATTTTTTGCTGGTAGCCACGAAAACTTCTTCAGTTCTCACGCAGCTCTAACATCCCATTGTGAAGCCACCTCCTTAGTTACTGGGGTTCTGACACAGCAGGGGGCTCGTGCGACACTGGCAAAATTGCTGTGTGGTGGCCGATAACTAGTCACTCAACAATCTGAACTGGCATCCCGCTGTGGACGCGCAGGTTGGTGGCATCAGACCCAGCCTGCCCCTGGCAAAAGCAGCCGGAGGCGAGAACTCATCGGCAAACTAGCCTGACACTTTTTTTTCAGTATATGCTTGCCCCACCCACCCCGCCTCCATCCCTGCCTTCAAGGGCTTGGGAAACGTCAACCCAGTTTCTCTTTATTTACTCTATCTAAACCTATCAGGATTTTAGACAACCTCTATCAAATCTCCTTTTAGCCTTCTCTGCTCTAAGGAGAACAATCACAGCTTCTCCAGTCTCTTCACGTAACAGTAATCCCTCATTCCTGGAATCATTCTCATAAATCTCTTCTGCACCCTCTCCAAAGCCTTCACATACTAAAGTGTGGCGCCCAAAATTGGACATGATACTCCAGCTGGGACTGAATTGGTGTTTTGTGTAGCTCTAACAGAAATTCCTGGCTTTTGTTTTCAATGTCTCTATTTTCAAAGTCCAGGATCCCATATGCTTTATTAACTGTTTTGTTGACCTGTCCCACCACCTTAACAGATTTCTGCACAAACACCCCCAGGTCTCTATGTTCTTGCACCTGCTTTAAAATTCAACTTATATTGTCACTCGTCATTCTTCCTACCATAATGTATCATTTCACACATTTCTGCATTGAATTTCATCTGCCAGATGTCCACCCACTCCACCAGCCTGTCAATGTCCTATTGAAGTCTATTACTCCCTTCCTTACTGTTTACTACACTTCCAAGTTTCATATCATCTGCAAATTTTGAAATGGTGCCCAAGTCCAAGTCATTTATATCTAAAATAGCAGTGGTCTTAGTACTGAACCTTAGGGAACACCACTGTATACCTCTCTCCGGTCTGAAAGCAACCATTCACCACAACTCTATTTTCTATCTCTTACCTAATTTTGTATCATGCTGCTACTGCCCCTTATATCCCATGGGCTTCAATTTTGCTTAACCTAATGTGTGGTACTTTATCAAACATCTTTGGAAAGTTGATACATACATTGAGTTGGCAACTCTGCACTACCAATTTAACACTCAACACACACATCATAAACTACAACACCAGTTGTAACACAAACATTTAAGTGGCATCTTAGCTCAGTGGTAGTGCTCTTGTCTCTGAATCAGAAAGATGTGATTTCAAGCTTTATTCCAGGACCTAAGCACATTATATAGGCTGACATTTCCATGTAGTAATGAGAGAGTTGCTGCATAGTTGGAAGTGCAACCTTTTGGATTAAATGTTAAATCAAGGCCCTGTTTGCATTGTCAGGTATCCCATGGTACTTTTTGAAGGCAAGCAGGAAAGTTCTCCTAGCTCTTGGTGAGCAGGGAAGTTGTCCTGGTATATGACCAACATTTATCCCTCAATCAAAACCTCCAATAACAGATTACCTCATTTACCTCATAACTGTTTGTGTGAGCTAGCTATATGCAAATTGGTTGCCATGTTTGCCTACATAACAAATGACTTCATTTCAAATGCAATTCACTGGGTGTGAAGTGCTTTGGGATGTTCTGAGGATGTGATTACAAGTACTTTCTTTTGTGTGTGTTAGTTTTGCTATTTTGTGTGCTTTTATCGAATATATATGCCACAAATATATAGCAGGTTCATTCCTTCCACTATTAAGGATTTCTGGTCACTTCATTCTATCCTGAGAATGCAAATGAATTGATTAAATAGACAGTGACACATATGTTTTTCATACCGTATAGGATAAATTCACTGATCTGTGCTACCAGTATGAAGCCCTGTTCAAAGTGAGCAAAGGTCAGAGATGGAGGTATAACACTTTATGCCAATTCTCCAACCTACATTCCCTTCAAGTAGAACTCTCACCAGGAGTGCAGGATCAGTTTTCCCTCTTGTCCATAGTTTTATAGAGATGCTGATCCAGCTCTAAAGTTTCTTATCAAATAGTTGCTATGTTCCACATAATTATAAATTAAATATGTTCTGTATATCCCATTGCCAGTATGGATCCAGGTCTGTTATTGTCTAATTAATTACTCATTGCTAACTGAAGAGCTTTCCTTCCTGGTTCCCCTCCTCACACACAGGAACACCTTACTGGACACACTTTGAGCGTATGGAGAAGCACCTGCATGTGGTTCCAGCTGCGAATACGGTTAAATTTCGCTGCCCAGCTGCTGGAAATCCCATTCCTAGCATACGCTGGCTGAAGAACAGCAGGGAGTTCAGAGGAGAGCAGCGAATCGGAGGCATTAAGGTATAACTCAGATTTACCATGAACGACATAATGCTGGGGATAAGAGTTGATTCAGATTCAGAAGAATCACAATTCAAACCACACAAAGTCTGAATTTAAATAAAGAGGTTAATAAATATTCTCTCAAAATCACCAGGGACCTCAACAGACTACCAGGAATTTGACATACACACATCAAAATTAGACATTAACATATTGTTTGCCTTGGCTCCACGACCTTCTGGTCAGCTATTCTGTGATCTTGTCCTATCCACACCTTCTCCTTTGTTATCTCTTGCCCAACCCCCGCTTTACTTGCTTATAACCTTTGACATTTCTAATGTTTGCCAGTTCTGAAGAAGGGTCACAAACCTGAAACATTAACTCTGCTTCTCTCTCCACAGATGCTGCCAGACCTGCTGAGTATTTCCAGCATTTCTTGTTTTTATTTCAAAATTAGACCAGTCAGACACACATACCTTCTTCCCCACCTCTTCCCCAGGACCACTAGTGATCATATACCTATTCTATTTCCCCTAAACACCAACCATTTAGCCAGGTGTCTGCCCCACTAGACCACTAGGATATAACTTAGGTTGGCAAATCTCATGAGTCCAACAGGGATCAGGTGGATAACCCTCCCCCAACTAATCCATAAAGGAAAAGGATATGAAGGCCACTAAAGCAATACTATTCCAATTCTTTTTGTTTTCTTAAATGTACTGCTTTAATGAAACACAATCCTGAGTAATTAATATTGTATTTCAATCCAGCTGAGTGTTCCTGCATTACTACATCACTGAAATTGGCATTACAGAGGTACTATATAGCTCAGCTCCAGT
This sequence comes from Heterodontus francisci, assembly GCF_036365525.1. Lineage (NCBI taxonomy): Eukaryota > Metazoa > Chordata > Chondrichthyes > Heterodontiformes > Heterodontidae > Heterodontus > Heterodontus francisci. The sequence goes on from NC_090382.1 coordinate 37,223,412, forward strand.
ATAAAAGATTTTACCATTTGAAAGGCAGGCCTGGAACATTGCCAGCAGCTGTGTGAATAACGCATTAAAAAAGTGGTTTATATGAATAATAAATTATCAAAAAGGCAGAGGTGTATGAGTGATATATGATTCTTTCCTAACATGTAGGAGTCTGCCAGCAGAGGAGGAGCCATAACCAACAAAAAGAATGAGAGTTTGGCAGCTTCTATAACTATTTTTAGAATTTTTTTTTTTAGGAAGTTAAGAATATTAAGAATTGTGTTTATGGGCAAAGTCTTAAAATCAGAGCTGTCATCGCTGACAGAATTGGCGTGCTGCTTTAAGAGTGTTCTATGATCATTGTATTCTGTCTTGACATATAAATCAACAGGCTTTGCTTCTAAATATATAACTTGTTTAGAGTTCATTTGGCTCAGTTGGAAGTACTCTCACTAGTAACAGATAACTGGGGGGGTCACTTACCTAATTTACTGCTTGTGAGATCTTGTTGTAAGCAAATTGGCAGCTGTGTTTGCCGACATTTCAGAAACAAATTCCTAGGTTGTAAAACTTTGGGATGCCTGAAGACAAGATAAAGCACTATATAAATGCAATTTTTTTCTTTGGATAAAACAAGACCAAACAATTTGTTAGGTGAATGCTGTAAAGCAGAATAAAATATCCAGTACCAATAGCCCAAATCTTAACCCAGAACAGTAATCAGGCAGGTGGAGTCGAGCACAAATCCTCCCTGACCTTTTCAGCATGAGGCCCAGGAAATTTTAACTGCCTGCCTGTCTGGTGTCAGCCTCTGCATATTTTTGAAATTAGTAATGACCATGTTGCCTTTTAAAATTAGAGGGGCATTGTCTTCATGAAAAATTGTTTGGCAAACCTTGTTTACTATATATCACCTGAAAACATAATCACATCAATTACACATGATGTTATCATGACAAACATGGTTATACATTATCCCAACAAGCATTGCCAAATCAAATATAACAGAGGTTAGATGTTAAGCAAAGTTCCCTCGACAGAGACCCAGCAGGTATTTTCTGGACAGCATTACCATGTGTATAATAATCTGTCCTGATTAAATGATCTTAATCCAAACCTCAATGGTAAAATGAACACGTAGACAAGGCATACAGTCCAGAAAGTCTTAGTTTGATTCCTGGTCTTTACTCAGTTCATGGTTTTTTTAGAGCCTTTTACAAGTTTATTTGCCTTTTATCTGGTTTGCAAATTTTTAATTTCATTTTTCCTGTCAGCTACGCCATCAGCGTTGGAGCCTGGTGATGGAGAGTGTTGTACCATCTGACCGTGGTAACTATACCTGCGTGGTAGAGAACAAGTATGGTAGCATCAACCACAGTTACCAACTGGAGGTGTTAGGTAAGTCTTGAGTGATTTGGAGAGAAGCAACTTGATGTGGGAATTGGGATAGGTAATTAAAAAGTAGGTTCAAATATCTGAAGAACCTTGCTTCTTACTTCTTTCGATTCTAATAATTAGGTTATAACGTCCTACAGCTAGAAATGACTCAGAATGTTTGTGTTGTATTGCTCTAAAATAAATGCTGCATGTTTCCATTAAAATAGAGAACAGAGGAATATCATATTAACACATTAAGCAGTTCTCCACTATTATCAGTAACAGTAATTTCTATGCTTTGATCTTCTGAGGTCTGTTGTACATGTAATGGCTTGGATTTTCTGCTTCAGTGCTCTTTATGAACACCAGGAGAACATGTTGGGATTTTTTGCACTCCCAGTTCATGAATTTTTTGAATATTAAAATCATGGGCTGAAAATCCAAGCCAGTATGTATAACAAAGCCATATTAGGTGCATTTGTTTCGCCCATTATATTCAAACTAAGCATTGTGCCTACAAAATGGAATGAACACAATTGCATGAAAAATAATCTTCAAATTAGAGTCAGGTAATTATAGGCAAAAGGGCGCCAATTGTTATGATTCTGATAATGGCAGATTTTTGCTTGTGGAATATAGGTTCAACTATGTCCAAATTACAAATGCTGATAAGAATCAAACAGAAGTAAAAGTCTACAAATGATTCAAAAATTTCCATGAAAGCCAGGTGTTTTTGTTGGACTTGGTTGTGGTTGACTTTGGATCTGAGCCGATATGATGTTTCTGGTTGACCTAAGATGTTATTAGTGGTGCAATTAGAGTTAGTGTAGGGTTTGACCAAGATCTCTGTGTACAACAAGACTTCAAAGGAACATCAAAGGTCACAACAATGTTATCTGTAATAATAAAACCCATTATGAGCTGTTCTGATCCTTCATGTTACATTGCTTGTTTATCTGTCTACTGTATCTATCTACTGTAGGGAATTAGGAATAAATGTTGACAATTTCTGCCTGGAAATTATTTGAAGAATGGAAAGAGTCAGCCAGGTTCTGTTATGATTAGCAATACAAATAAACAGTGGGCAAGAAACTGAGAGTGCTGCCATAGTACTATTTTCTTCCTGTTCGAGTAGTCTGAGATGACTCAGGACAATCAGCTAAACAAATGCAGAGACAAACATAAATAGGGACTTAAGTATCGGGAGCTCCTAAATTGTATTTTTAAATATATATATATATATATACATAAATATATATACACACACACATACACTTACATAGATTCTCTAGGTTGCAAGGCTCTTCATCCTTAAGTACAGTATCCTAAATTTATATATGTATTGTAACTTCTGCCCACAGAACGGTCTCCTCACCGGCCTATCCTGCAGGTTGGACTGCCAGCTAACAAATCCGTGGTGGTGGGCAGCAATGTAGAGTTCTATTGCAGAGTTTTCAGTGATGCCCAGCCTCACATCCAATGGCTGAAACATGTGGAGGTGAATGGCAGTAGATATGGGCCAGATGAGGTCCCATATGTCCAGGTTTTAAAGGTAGGTACGTGGGCCAACAAATGGATCATTTTCGGGACTATAACCATTCTAAAGCTGTTTATAACCAATTATAGTACACTTAGTTGACAAGCTGGTTCTCAAATAACCTTGACAGTAGCTTGCCATTGTTATTATTATGGCACAAACCATGCTAATACAACCTTGAATAACCCAGTTATTTCCTGTCGCATCTCTCTGTAACCCAATATTATGCACCTGCAGAACACAATTTATACACATGTTGCCCTCTGCAGAATATTATTCATTCCTAAGCCAGTTGATGTATTTTTCCTCTCTTCACAGACTGCTGATATTAACAGCACTGAAATTGAAGTCCTCTATTTGCATAATGTCACATTTGAGGATGCGGGGAAGTACACCTGCTTGGCAGGCAATTCTATTGGGATCTCTTACCACTCAGCATGGCTGACAGTTTTACCAGGTGTGTACTGCTGTACCTATAGGATGGAGACAATGTAAACCAGTTGAGACAGGAGGTGGGCACTTAAAATGTGTGCTTAAAAGATTGTAGGGTCGACTTTAACTCAGGGTGCATACAGGCCTGGCAAGAAAAGGATGAGATGGAAACCCCAACAGAGACTTCAGCATGCAATCCAGGTCATTTTAACACCCTGACCTCATTTAAATATTGAAACACTGTCTCCTGCCAGAAACTGGGGGGGCAATGACGTTAGGGCCAGTGCAGCGGGTGGTGGTAGAAATTGAGACATGAGCCCAAGGACACCACAAATACATGTGAATGGTCCTTGGCACAATGTTAGTGCTGTGAGTGGGGAGGGGGTGTGGTATTCACAGACACTGTTAGCATTGTGTGGGAGTGACAAAACTGGGACTGGGGAGATCAGAGAACTCCTTGCACAGTCTTGGGAAACACAAGCAATCTGCAGTAAAGTAAATGTAAATACCTACCATTGCCTCTCCACTGATTGCCGCCATATCCTGCTGTCAGGTTTGGCCCTGAGCGTGCCTCCCAGTTTTAATTAAGATGGCATTGAGGTGCTGATGACATCATTGGGATGTGACTTTTGACTGTAAAATAGACCACCACCTGCCCCTGGGGTGGGCAGCCCACTCATGCCTATTCTGAGGTAAGGGAACATGGCAAAATTCCCTCCACCCACCCCCCCCGCCCCCCACCACCAGCTACCTTAACCTTCCTCCTGCATCATTCCAGCTGGGCGGCAGGATGAAAATGAACCTTTGTTTGAAAATAATGTAGACTTATATACAAGAGAAGTGCTGACCACTGATCTGCATGCTACCTTAGTTGCTGTGTGGATGCTGACAGGCTCTGATTTAGGCTGGTATTTTATGGCTGCAAATCGGACGGCATTGGTAGTGGTTGGGGGGCATAATATCACATGGAGTGGCATCAGGACGGGCCTCTGACGTCATCACACTAAGTCCACATTTTACCAGCAGCGGATGGCAAGTTGAGTGAGAGCATCTCATGCTTTTTCAAAATCAGCAATTGAGAGGTTGTTAAGATTGTTGAAGACACAATTGAACGGCATTTTACTTGCCCATTCCAATTTTACAAGGGGTGCATGGGGGGACACAGGGTGTCGGAGCCCCGGCAGGTATTTAAGGGTGGCAACGGGACAGTAGCTGAGGCCATTGAAGCATCCAGCAACTGTGCAGTCAGGGAGTTCGTCTTCACAGGAAGGCTGGTGCAGCATGGCCAGAATGTTTAGCGTGGAGGAGGGGGATTTGAGGATCCAGGGGTCTGGGGTCGAGCCTCTATCATACCATCAAGCTCCTGGCATGGGGACCAATCGAGAGGGGCCTTAGAGTGGTGTGGGGTGGGCAGTGTTGAGGAAGCAACTGGCAGAATGGCCCTTCAGACCGGCAGTGCTCAAGTGACATGGGCATTGTTCATTTAGGAGGTGGGTCCTCCAGCGAAGAGGAGAGCCTGAGAGGAAGGGAGATGCGGGTACACAGATCTGGTCAGCAGCAACCTCATGTCCACCTGCTACGGCAACCTCGGGATGGTGAAGTGGCAGAAGGCTGCATTGGTGACCTCTTCGCCCTCTGCCAATGGTTGGTCCACACTGCTGGCTGGATGTCTTCTGAGGCTGCTGCACAGTTGGTCGCAGGCTGCTGGGCAGGATGGTCTGAGGCTGCTGCACAGCTGGTCACAGGCTGCTGGGCAGGATGGTCTGAGGCTGCTGCACAGTTGGTCACAGGCTGCTGGGCAGGATGGTCTGAGGCTGCTGCACAGTTGGTCACAGGCTGCTGGGCAGGATGTCTGTGGCAGTTTTCCAGTGCTGGCGGCCCTTTAAAGATGGCCCAGCACATCCGACTGTGTCAGCTGACAACCCGGCCGCCACCTCAGTCTCCACCTCTAGCCAGTGAATGGTCGGCCACCCCACCTGCCAGTCTTTAATTGGCCAGCCGTGCAAAGTTGCTCCGAGAAAGAGGATCGGAGCAGGAACGCCAGCACCATCTGTTTCCAATAGGGCCTTCCCCTCCCCGCCTGGTCACGTAAAATCCCGGCCATAGTTTTTGCATGCTGTTTCACATACTTGTAGTGCTGGCCTCAGTAATCTCTGTAATTATAAATGTAAGTTGTAACGAATATTCATGAGAGTTGTCCTATGTCTTATTCCATAGAAGAAGAACCCCTGAAAACAGTTGACTCCTCTGGGGCCAAATACACTGATATCTTGATTTATGCTGCTACCTCTCTGGCCATCATCTTGTCAGTGGTCATCGTTATACTATGCAGGATGCAGGCAAGGTCCACCAAGAGGGCCTTTGACCCACTTCCTGTGCAGAAACTCTCCAAGTTCCCTTTCAAAAGACAGGTAATAAAATTCCAAACAATATTTTACTGTCAAAAAAAAATTAAGAAAAATGTTACTGTCTTTCATGAATCGGAGATAGGTAAGAGTATCAGCTAGGTTTTTGGATAATAGAATTATGGGCATAATAGGATCTTTATCACTGTGTTAAACCCTGGACATTTCCCAGCACATCACAGAACAGTGTTGAATAATGCCTGAAAATAAGCAACTACTAAAAGTGCAGAGTACTGAGTCTTCATTTATGGGCTTTTGTCATATCTGATGTAGCATGTTACTGCTTTTCTTTTTTTCTCTCTTCTTCAGCTGTGGAGCTGATAATTCATGCTGGTTGCATGGGCACCAACAACCCTCTTGTGCATTGCCTAAATAGTTACTCTCCATATGTGAGCCTGGTAGGCTGTTCTGTCATTATGGTGGGAGGCATCATATCAGAGCCTGATCCTGCCCTCACCTAACATTATCAATATTAATAGGGGTCACGAGATACCAATCGGGAGTGGGAATCCTGGCTTAATCTTTTCTCAAATCTAGGGATGCTGAGGCCAATTGTAGCCACTCACCTATGAGCACTGTGACTGAGACTGGCTAAATCTACATTTCTTTGTAGAGAGGCACGCTGCCGTAACATATTATATAGTCTGAAATTACAGTTGCTGGTGTTTTCATACAAATTCTTAAAATGTTGATATTTTCTTGCAGGTTAAAAGTTCCAAAAAGAGGAAATTGATACAAACTTGTGTTTATGCAGTAACATCACAAATAGCGATTTCTAGCCTTGAATGGCATTAAAACTTGAATACTAGCACAGAACAGTCAACATGCACCAACATTTCAGAGTAAAGTCAACCAATACCAACACTATCACATTATAGCCAACCTACACCCACACTATTAAAGTACAGCCAACCTGCACCAACATTATCACAGTACAGTCAACCTGACTCACAATCCTTGCCATTCTATCTTACATGCAATGTACATTTGCATTACACAGCAAAACCATATTTTGGTGCATACAGCCCGAGGGATTTTACACGGGTTCCAGCCAGTCAACCTACACCAACATGATTACAGTACAGACAAGCTGCACCAACATTTTTATAGTACAGTCAACCTACACCAACACTACCAAATACAGTCAACCTTCACCAACACTATCACAGTACAGCCAACCTGCACCAACACTATCACAATACAGTCAACCTGCACCAGCAATATCGCAGTAAACAACCAAAGTGCACCAACAATATTACAAAAGTACAATCAATCTTCACGACCACAAGTTGGGTCTTGCTGGTGATAAGTAGGCTTGAAGTGATGTTTTATGTATGCCTACATTCAGTCTAATTACTCACTTTATTTCTTTTGTAGTTTTCGCGAGAATCAAACTCTTCAATGAAGTCAAATGCCTCTCTGGTGAGGGTGGCAAGGCTATCCTCCAGTGGCACACCCATGTTGGCAGGTGTTGTGGAGTTTGAGCTGCCAATGGATCCAAAATGGGAATTCCATCGAGATAAGTAAGTGTGATGAGGAGAAGGGCTGCAGACAGAATATTAAACTTCAAACCTTGCAGTTATCTGGACAGATGGCAGATGGCTCAAAGACAGATGGACCTAAATAAGACATGAAGCAACCAATCTTCCATCTGCTTTTGTGCTGAAAGGGCAGTTTAGGGGACTATGAAATCATGAGTTAAATGGTCAGTGTTAGGGGTCTGGTATTTTATCTCACCTTCATTGCTGTCATCTGTATTTCTGAAAATTTATCCAGAAGATTCATCATATGGAAAATAGTGCTAAAGAATTCAGACAGTCAGCCATATAGTAAAGCATAAAATTCACAAATGTGCTATACCTTTGAAATTGCTGTTCCTTTTCCAGACTAGTACTGGGGAAACCCCTCGGAGAAGGTTGCTTTGGACAGGTGGTTAAAGCAGAAGCCTATGGGATTGATAAGGACAACCCAGATAAACCAGTTACTGTGGCAGTGAAATCACTGAAAGGTGAGCAAGAAACAGTTTCACAAAATATGAAACCTTGTAACTCAGCTTGTTCCTTTGTTGGACCCAATATGAGACCCAATATGCAGTCTGCTTTCTAGCTGACCCCAGTAGGAGAATTAATAATTTAACCTGTTACAAATAGAATATTTCAAATAACTCCAGGTGACTGCTCTCTGATCTCAGTTGGTAAATGTAACAGTTTCTCTCTCTTGCTGAAATCAACCTGAAGGAAGCTGTTAAAATATAACTTTTAAAATTCTTATCTCTAGATGATGCTACAGAAAAAGACCTGGCAGATCTAATATCAGAGATGGAGATGATGAAAATGATGGATAAGCACAAAAATATCATTAACTTGCTCGGTGCCTGCACACAGGATGGTGAGTGTATGGTGGATACAGATAACCGAGAATTTCGTAATACTGTCAGTACTTTAACTAGTATTAGGGCACCAAAAGTGTAATGTTACATGATCCAGTATTACACAACATACATTTTATGGAGTACACACAAGGATATTAAAATTATACACACACTAGGGCATACATTACTGTAGATTTAAAGTGATTGGTAGAAAAATTAGAGGGGAGATGAGGAAAGATTTTTTCACCCAGAGGTGGTGGGGGTCTGAAACTCACTGCCTGAAAGAAGTCTGGATATGCACCGCAAGTGCCATAATCTGCAGGACCAAATGCCGGAAGGTGGGATTAGAATGGGTGGATTGTTTTTCGGCCAGCACTGACATGATGGGCCGAGTGGCCTCTTTCTGTGCCTTAAACTTTCTATGATTCTATAACTGTATTACATACATATAGTATTCAGAAATGCACAAAGCGATATTATACAAATACAATAGTATGACATACACTGCAGCATTATATGTTGCAATATTGCACCCACAATGGAATACATATGACAGTATTGCTGTGATATATTGGAGTGAGCACTCTGATACACGAGAATGCTATATATTGTGGTATCGATCAAATACACTGACTGACTACTATGGGATATTTTCCATGCACCATTGCTGGTGTGTTATGCTTGTCACTTTAACGTGGGACTGGGAAACTTCCATCAGCATTAAAAGCACTGGCCCAGTGCAACACTGTGCTGATCTCAGCTTGAGGAGCAGCCATAGTTTGCTGCCTCTGGGTTAGAGAGATTTTGGAAAAATCAGAAAGAATTTCCACTCTGGAAAACCATCCAGTGTATGTCTGCACTGAGAATAGAACTGAACTTAGCTGTGATACCGTTCATGTTCGAATAGTCTGCTAAAATTTACCCTCTTAAGCTTGTACGTGAAGGATGGCCACTTTGATGAGGCAAAGGAGAGCTGCTGGTACTAATGTAACTATACCAACCATAAATGCCACTACCTTCAGGAAAGGAGGGAACAGAAAACAATCACACATCAAGTACAGACAATTGTATTCCCCAGTTATACAGGACTATACAGTATTGCAAAGCATAAGGGGCAGCACGATTTGATTATATTGCTCTTGTAACTAGCATGCAATGAATGGCAACACATTGGGTATAAGATTTATATAAAGGCAGCTAATTCTGAGGACATTAATTCTGTACCATGATGGGTACAAGGTGAAAATGTCATGAAAGAGGTGCTTCTGTTTGTTGAGAGTTCAGTGTTTAAATCTGCTGTTTGTATCCTAGGTTTGCTGTATGTAATAGTGGAGTATGCAGCGAAAGGTAACTTACGGGAATACCTTAGGGCCCGGCGGCCACCTGGTATGGATTACAACTTTCACATCACAAAGGTGCCTGAAGAACAGTTAACATTTAAAGATCTGGTGTCCAGTGCCTACCAAGTGGCACGGGGCATGGAATATTTGGCATCTAAAAAGGTAAGTCATCAACTAATCTAGCTTTCCATGTGACATAATGGGACAGAGGTTTTGTTGGTAGCTTGTTTGGATGAGGCCCAGGTGGATTGTTCATTTAACTTAGGGAGAGTTTGGGTATGTGCATTGGCCCCTTGGGATAGGTGAAAGGTCGTGTGAACTGAGCAATGTGGGAAGGGCACTGTCTCACTTTTCCCATGTTCTACGAGTAAGATGATGGTTCAAAAACAGCAACCACCCCAGACAAGCAAAGGGGAATGAAGCTCACATTACAGTGACTTAGCAAGAGCAGCTATGAAGAGCGAGGATTAGATTTTTCAGGCTTGTCAGGTAGCCGTCAAGCATGATTTACATTTGACTGCTTTCTGAAGGAGAGTTGTTGGACTGACATCTTAGACATTCAGACTATAAATAGGACATCGTTAAAAGTGTCCAGTGGTCAATGTGTTGAGCACCAGCATGCTATGTTGAAGAGTATTGTCTCAAATAGGCAGTACACTATCTGTCCTTGTAACACTATACTGTGCCAGATTTTCCCGATGCTATGGTACTCCTTTACTTCTCATCACTTGGAAGCTTGTGCTGTAGCACAGAGATGTGAGCACATTAAGTACATTGTTTTAATGCCTTCTACAGTGTATCCATCGTGACTTGGCAGCTAGGAATGTGTTGGTAACTGAAGACAATGTCATGAAAATTGCAGACTTTGGTCTGGCACGAGGTGTGAACAACATTGACTACTACAAGAAAACCACCAATGTAAGTAGCAGAGTGCCCTGACAACCACATATGGGGGCTGTACTTTCTCCAGAACTAGATAAGCACAAAATACTACTGAATTTACAGGCCTGCACCAACCCTATCTAGTTGAACTCATTCTTCAGAGAGGTGAGGGGGGTGAACACATCAAGGAATGAGACAAATTCATTGGGGATTTATCCAGGAAAGCCAGAAAATAGACTAGGAAGTAAAAAGGCATTTGAATTACTGAGGAATGAAAGGATCAAACACTAAACTGCTTTTGAGACTAAAACAAAAAGCAGGGCTTATTTTGAGTACAAAAGTAACAAACTTCAAGTGAGATAGGAATAGGAAGAACCTTCCCACTAAGTAGAGTAATATAAGATAGACTCAGTTAAACAGAATCAATTGTAGCAGCTCCAGTGACCTGAAAAGAGGTAACTAAACTCGCTTTGTAATGTTTTGGAAATAAAGTCATAATTTATGCCAACCCAGCTGAGATCAGGAAACTCAATAAAGCAGCTCTGGGATCTCCTAAATTTGTAAGCCTTGATTTAATTCTAAATATTTAAATAGAGGGGGACAGTAGCATAGTGGTAATTTCCTGGCCTGGTAATCCAGAGGCCTGGATTTATGCTCTGGCGACATTAGTTCAAATCCCACTAAGGCAGCTGGGGGAATTTAAATTCAATTAATTAATAAATCTGGAATAAATGCCAGTCTCATTAATAATAATCATGAAACTACAGGATTGTTGTAAAAACCCATCTGATTCACTAATGACCTTCACAGAAGGAAATCTGCCATCCTGTCCAGGTATGGCATACATGTAAGTCCAGATACACAGCAATGTGAATGACTCTTAACTGCCCTCTAAAATGGTGTAGCAAGCCACTCTGCTACACTCCAAACTGCTACAGATGCAAACACTGTGAGTGTACCTACACCAGATGGACTGCAGAAGTTCAAGAAGGAGGCTTACCACCACCTTCTCAAGGGCAAATAGGGATGGGCAATAAATGCTGGCCTTGCCAGTGATGCTCACATCCCAAGAACAAATTAAAAAAAAAAAATTTGGAAAACTGCTGGCGCACTGCTCATACTATTAAAACCAGACCCAAATTTCAGGAAAGGAGGTAAGTAGCAAATACAAATAAATCTAGTATTGTAGGTCCAAATAAGTAATGTGCTTTGGACAATGCATATAGTTTATTGTAATATTTGGAACCACAATACATGAGGCTATGGCTGGCAGTTTGTCATGAATGTTAATGTGAAAGTACATTGAATTTGTCCAAAGGGGATATTAGGCTCACTGATGATGACTTTGATGTTTTATTCCAGGGTCGCTTGCCAGTAAAGTGGATGGCGCCAGAGGCCTTGTTTGACAGAGTGTACACGCACCAGAGTGATGTGTAAGTACTGATCATGTTTAAGTACTCTTAAGTATTGCATTCTCCTCACTCAGTCTGAACAGGTTGCACTGAATGTAAGAAAGTTAAGAGATGATTGACAGGAACCTGCCAGTGCTGTGTCATTACACCCTGCACTGAATGGATTGACAAGTTAGACATTCTGTCATAATATTAACTCACTTTACTGATGGAGGCTCCTCCTTAACTTTGGATATAATTTATTCCGAATGTGATAAACTTTGTGGAATCCACTGCATTTCAATATATATAGTGGTAAACATATTATAAGTCCTGCTGCAATGGAAAGGACAGGGCAGCTGGACTGCTATCTGTTTACTGCATACCTTCATCTGAACCACTTGCCATCACTCATTCAACAGGCAAAGTGGAATAGGCTGAATCAGCCAATATCTATTATGTATAGTGTGCAAAAAGGGAGAGATTCAGACTACTTGTTCTCTGTCACATAGCTGCTAGGAAATTGAAGAGATATGAGTCACTCACTACTGATAGTAGAAGCCATGCCTGCACCTGAAAAATTTATATCCACTCAAGTCACCGATTACTAAACTGATGTTATCCAAAACATCTGAGATCTCCACTTAATTTCCCTTTTGTTTCAAAAGTGATATATAGTTCCATACAGAAGCTTATTCATTCAACTCAAAGCTGTGAGAATTCAGGGTAAACCCTGGAAATGGATAAGAAATTGGCTGAAGAATAGGAAACAAGTACTCATTAGAGGAGTAATATCTGTGTGGAGGGGTCAAATACTGGGTGGGGTACCTCAGGGCTTAGTGTTGAGACTATTACTGTTTCTAATTTACATACAGTGGTCAATTTGCAGGTGATACCAAACTAGCAAGAACTGTAGAATTGGAAGAGGCAGCATAGAAACTATAGAATAAGTTGTATAAGAAATGTAACTGGTTAGATCTATGATGAGTGAAATTTAATATAGACCAATATAAAGTGCTACAACTTGGAAGAAAAATAGAGAACAAATATATTCCATTAATGTGTGGAAATAGTTAAGGACAAAGTTGAAAGAAACCTAGGCGTCTTAGTGGAGCTGTCCAACCAATGCAGAGCAATAATGAACAAATCGGATGTTGAACTACAATATTCAAAACACTAGAATGTAAGTCAGAGGAGGTAATGATGAAACTGTATAGTGCTCTATTCAGACATCACCTTGAGTACTGCAGTTTTGGTCATCAAGAAACAAGAGAGATGGTAGAGTGCTAGAGGTAGTGCAGAGAATGTTAGAATTAGAATTAGAATATTACAGCGCAGTACAGGCCCTTCGGCCCTCGATGTTGCGCCGATCATCTGACCTACACTATTCCATTTACATCCATATGTCTATCCAATGACCACTTAAATGCCCTTAAAGTTGGCGAGTCTACTACTGTTGCAGGCAGGGCGTTCCACGCCCCTACTACTCTCTGCGTAAAGAAACTACCTCTGACATCTGTCCTATATCTTTCACCCCTCAACTTAAAGCTATGTCCCCTCGTGTTTGCCATCCTCATCCGAGGAAAAAGACTCTCACTATCCACCCTATCTAACCCTCTGATTATCTTGTATGTCTCTATTAAGTCACCTCTCCTCCTCCTTCTCTCTAACGAAAACAACCCCAAGTCCCTCAGCCTTTCCTCGTAAGACCTTCCTTCCATACCAGGCAACATCCTAGTAAATCTCCTCTGCACCCTTTCCAAAGCTTCGACATCCTTCCTATAATGCGGTGACCAGAACTGCACGCAATACTCCAGGTGCGGCCTCACCAGAGTTTTGTACAGCTGCATCATGACCCCGTGGCTCTGAAACTCGATCCCCCTACTAATAAAGGCTAACACACCATATGCCTTCTTAACAGCCCTATTAACCTGGGTAGCAACTTTCAGGGATTTATGTACCTGGATACCAAGATCTCTCTGCTCATCTACACTACCAAGAATCTTCCCATTAGCCCAGTACTCTGCATTGCTGTTACTCCTTCCAAAGTGAATCACCTCACACTTCTCCGCATTAAACTCCATTTGCCATCTCTCAGCCCAGCTCTGCAGCCTATCTATGTCCCTCTGTACCCTACAACACCCTTCGACACTATCCACAACTCCACCGACCTTCGTGTCATCCGCAAATTTACTAACCCACCCTTCTACACCCTCATCCAGGTCGTTTATAAAAATGACAAACAGCAGTGGCCCCAAAACAGAACCTTGCGGTACACCACTAGTAACTAAACTCCAGGATGAGCATTTGCCATCAACCACCACCCTCTGTCTTCTTTCAGCTAGCCAATTTCTGATCCAAAGCTCTAAATCACCTTCAACCCCATACTTGCGTATTTTCTGCAATAGCCTACCGTGGGGAACCTTATCAAACGCCTTACTGAAATCCATATACACCACATCCACGGCTTTACCCTCATCCACCTGTTTGGTCACCTTCTCGAAAAACTCAATAAGGTTTGTGAGGCACGACCTACCTTTCACAAAACCGTGCTGACTATCGCAAATGAACGTATTCTTTTCAAGATGATTATAAATCCTGTCTCTTATAACCTTTTCCAACATTTTACCCACAACCGAAGTAAGGCTCACAGGTCTATAATTACCAGGGCTGTCTCTACTCCCCTTCTTGAACAAGGGGACAACATTTGCTATCCTCCAGTCCTCCGGCACTACTCCTGTCGACAATGACGACTTAAAGATCAACAACAACGGCTCTGCAATCTCCTCCCTGGCTTCCCAGAGAATCCTAGGATAAATCCCATCTGGCCCAGGGGACTTATCTATTTTCACTCTTTCCAAAATTGCTAACACCTCCTCCTTGTGAATCTCAATCCCATCTAGCCTAGTAGGCTGTATCTCAGTAATCTCCTCGGCAACATTTTCTTTCTCTACTGTAAATACTGACGAAAAACATTCATTTAACGCTTCCCCTATCTCCTCTGATTCCGCACACAACTTCCCACTACTATCCTTGATTGGCCCTGTTCTAACTCTTATCATTCGTTTATTCCTGATATACCTATAGAAAGCCTTAGGGTTTTCTTTGATCCTATCCGCCAATGACTTCTCGTGTCCTCTCCTTGCTCTTCTTAGCCCTCCCTTTAGATCCTTCCTGGCTAGCTTGTAACTCTCAAGCGCCCTAACTGAGCCTTCACGTCTCATCCTAACATAAGCCGCCCTCTTCCTCTTGACAAGCGCTTCAACTTCTTGAGTAAACCACGGCTCCCTTGCTCGACAACTTCCTCCCTGCCTGACAGGTACATACTTATCAAGGACACGCATTAGCTGCTCCTTGAATAAGCTCCACATTTCGTTTGTGCCCATCCCCTGCAGTTTCCTTCCCCATCCTACACATCCTAAATCTTGCCTAATCGCGTCATAATTTCCTTTCCCCCAGCTATAATTCTTGCCCTGCGGTATATACCTGTCCCTGCCCATCGCTAAGGTAAACCTAACCGAATTGTGATCACTATCGCCAAAGTGCTCACCTACATCTAAATCAAACACCTGGCCGGGTTCATTACCCAGTACCAAATCCAATGTGGCATCGCCCCTGGTTGGCCTGTCCACATACTGTGTCAGAAAACCCTCCTGCACACACTGGACAAAAACAGACCCATCTAAAGTACTCGAACTATAGTATTTCCAGTCAATATTTGGAAAGTTAAAGTCCCCCATAACCACTACCCTGTTACTCTCGCTCCTGTCGAGAATCATCTTCGCTATCCTTTCCTCTACATCTCTGGAACTATTCGGAGGTCTATAGAAAACTCCCAACAGGGTGACCTCTCCTCTCCTGTTTCTAACCTCGGCCCAGACTACCTCAGTAGACGAGTCCTCAAACGTCCTTTCTGCCGCTGTAATACTTTCCTTGATTAACAATGCCACACCCCCCCCTCTTTTACCCTCTTCTCTGTTCTTTCTGAAACATCTAAATCCCGGAACCTGCAACATCCATTCCTGCCCCTGCTCTACCCATGTCTCCGAAATGGCCACAACATCAGGATCCCAGGTACCAACCCATGCTGCAAGCTCACCCACCTTATTCCGGATGCTCCTGGCGTTGAAGTAGACACACTTTAAACCAAGTTCTTGCTTGCCAGTGCCCTCTTGTGTCCCTGTAACCTTATCCCCTACCTCACTACTCTCAACAGCCTGTACACTGGCACTGCAATTTAGGTTCCCATTCCCCTGCTGATTTAGTTTAAACCCCCCCGAAGAGCACTAACAAATCTCCCCCCCAGGATATTGGTACCCCTCTGGTTCAGGTGAAGACCATCCTGTTTGTAGAGGTCCCACCTACCCCAGAAAGAGCCCCAATTATCCAGGAAACCAAAACCCTCCCTCCTACACCATCCCTGCAATGTAATATCTAACATGTTAAGGATAAGGTAAGAGTTAACCCAGAATATTACTTTAAATTCAACTGTAGGTCTAGAGCTAGGGGAAACAGGTTCAAACTAAAGAAGAGTACTTTTAGGATGCATATCAGGATATTTTCTTCACAGAAGAGTGATCATCTTGTGGAGTAGACTTCAAGATAGAGTAGTGAAACCAAACCCTGGAATAATTTAAGCTACAAGTGAATGTGACAATGGTGTGAATGGTTGGGTGAATCCAACTGGGATAAATGGCTTCCTTCATCATCCCTAATTACCTTGTGATCTCGTGAAATAAATATGGCTTATTTCAAATTGCACTGAATTATGAACAATATGATTAATCCAGCCTTGCTGTATGAAAAAAATTGCACTTGATGCCATTGTCATAATTTTCATGAAAACACACTGTGGATCATTTGTAAATTCTCTCAATCACAATACTAATAACAATTTCCATGAGTGTGTTCAAGTAGTTAGACAACAGAGTGATTGACCTGAATCCTTGGTTTGTTCCCATCCCGATGCAGATGGTCATTTGGAGTCTTGATGTGGGAGATCTTCACACTTGGCGGCTCTCCCTATCCAGGAATCCCTGTAGAGGAGTTATTCAAGCTTCTCAAGGAGGGCCATCGAATGGACAAACCCTCCAACTGTACACATGAGCTGTAAGTTACTTATCAGCATTGCATTGGGTATATACAAATAAACTGATAAACTTTTCTTTACCCCTTTCACCTGTTAGTTTTTTTTAAAGGCAGAGTCTGCAATCCCAGCATCCTCTGTAAATGCTGCTCCCCATTGGGAGTGTGAAATTTACTATTAATGACAAAAAGAAGAGTAGGAAAAACATAGATATGAGTGTTTATTAATATACTCTTAGTAATATTGTTAAGGGACCTAAAACAACTTAATATGTAGCATGAATAAAAACAAAGTGTTGGAAATACTCAGCAGATCTGGCAGCATCTGTGGCGAGAAACAGTTAACATTTCAGGTCTGTGACCTTTCATCAGAACTGGCAAAGGTTAGAATTGTAATAGGCTTTCAGCAAGGGAAAGGTGGAGTGGGGGAAGAAGAACAAAAGATAAGTTATGTGATAGGGCAGAGGGCAGGAGAGATTAAATGACAAAGTTCTTTTGAAGCATGGCTGGTGGAAGGTTGCTGATTTTTACTGGAGGAAACAGTAATTGGCCTTGCAGGTCAACCTTGAGCAGCTTTGGGCCTTGAGGTCCTGCTTCGTCCTGCACCACCTCAGCATGGGTGGCAGCAGTCTCAGCGGGCTGGCTAAGAGGCAACAGCATGGACACTGGCGAAGTGACAGTGGTGGGAGCTACGACCATCTCATCCCAGGGACTAATCTAGTGAACCTTCACTGTACTGCCTCCTATATCCTTTGTTACAGTCAGGTGGAGGGATCGAAGGGCTTCTCTTTTCTCCCTCTCCCTGTTTGACCACAACAGCTTTAATTCTTTTTCTTTAAAGTGGATGTACTGGCAAATTCAGTAGGTGTTTGATTGGTTCTTGTTGTGATCATAGCAAGTAAGTAATCAGACAGGTTTTCTTGAGTTTAACAAAGAAAGAGGTTAACTTTATTTTACCTAAACCAAACTAATCAAAATAATTAACTACGCGCCAACTTTCACTCACACACACACAACAGAGGTTTACACACACACAAATAGGTTACACAGTGGGGAAAGGTAGATTGGTTGTGTTCGAGTCCATAGAAAAAAAGGGATATACAGTCTGTGGCGTTTGGTGATTCGGCTGGCTTCTAGCTGAATTCGGTGGTCCCGTGGCTTTTAGTTTGAAGAGGTAGACGACTGGTTTGGTGGGTCTCTTGGAGACAGCGATGTGGATGATTTCCTCCAATGGGGTTTCTGATTGTAAACGGAGTATGCAAAGGTGGTCAGTCAACAGGCAGAGTTGAAAGCTTGTAAGCTGAAATAGGGAGAGAGAGGGACCCTCACTTATGTCTGCCTGTATCAGAGTCCAGAAATTTCTCCTCTCTGATGTGGAGAAACACAAGCTTAAAACCACAAATGGGAAGGGGCTTGTCACACGACAGTCACCCAATGATTCACACAGGGTATCAGCGTTTCTTTTCTTGCTAAAAAGAACAGGTAGATCCTTTAAACTTCCTGGTCTTGGTTCTTGCTGGGTGAACAGCCATTTCGTCTCCACCTCACAAGCCTTGCAATGTAGGACACAGTGTTGCAAATTAGGTGGCCATCATAAGCTGCCAGCAAATTCATATTTTTTTTAATCTGTTCCTTTTAAATTTCTTCAAAAAAATATAAATTCAGATCTCCAGTCAGTGGATTAATGAACGTCACAATTTAACCTCCCCACCACACAAAATGAAATGTGACAACAGGAACATTTCATTATGAGGTCACAAATTAAAAAGAAACGGCACACACACACTCATCAGTCTCACTGCCATAGCCATACTCTGCTTTAATTTTTTTAAATCCGGGATTGGGCATGAGTACAATTGCTTTGACTGGGCTCAATCAGCTTGTGCTCCAGCATGTACCGTATTTCCTCGTGTACTGCTACAATACATTCCATTTCCAGTTTCTCTATATCAATAAACTCTACCCTGGATTCAAAGTTGTTCATAACTTTGTGAAGATCATCCAGTGCTTTTTGTACATGGTTTTTCCTGTGCTGCACCAGGCCAGCAGCTTGCTTTACAGAGCACTTTGCAAACCAATTGTCACCTGGTAAAACAGTGACTTCATTTGTGTGGATTAGCTGTCCTGGCATAAATGCAAGTGAGCCAAATGGCACTATAACATCATAAGACATGTTGTCAGGCAAAGTTTTAATCCTGCCTTGAAGTTCTTCATAGTATTTTGTACTTTAACACAGTGCTGGATTTTTTTCCTTGCAGCTTGAGACCACCAATCAATTTCGTTCTGCATCTCTTCCTGTTCCAGCTCATCCAGCCTGGCCCACAATTCCTCCTCAGTTAGGATACTTGATTTGCAGTCACCACTACCATCACCACCTTCCAAATCTGCCACAAAACCTTAGGGCTTAGGGTTTTCCTTTGGCTTATCAGCTTTCCTGTGTCTCCCTTCAGAATTTAAATCTTTAATTTCTAGGTCTTCATTCTGAACTTCCTCCCGAACATGGGTCAGTTTCCTGGGAACTAGGCGAGAGGGATTTTGTTTTATGGGAGGGGTCTCTCCTACATCCACATCACGTAGGGTTAGGGTTGCGAACCCTGGTTTGTTCCTGCAGATCCCTTTGAACACTGTGAGCAGCCTTGTTAGGTCACCTCTCTGTTCTGCTTTTAAATACAAGAGTACGGTGTCTAATTTCTCTCACATTTCAGTGTTAGCTAACCAGACAGTAGGGGGTTAGATTTGGGAATCCTCCAGGCCTCCCTCTAACTCGTCCTCACTGTTCCTTTTGCCCTCCTCTTTCCTGACTGCCTGACAGGCTTATTTGGCCCCTTCCCAGCTGTGATACTGTTTTAACATATTGATGTGGCACAGCCTTTGCTTTCTCCTACGACCTTGAGTGTCAATTACATAATTCACCTTGCTAATTCTCTTTACTACTCTGTATGGGCCACTGAACCAGGCTTTCACTGGTTCTCCCTGTATTGGTAATAGCACTAACACATGGTCTTGGGGCTGAAATGTTCTCGCCTTGGCATGTTTATCTGCCTGCCTTTTCATAGCTGTCTGGGAGGTTTTTAGGTGTTCCTGAGTCACTGCACAGGCTCTCGTGAGCTGTTCTCAGAACATGGAGATGTAGTCGAATGGGGATGATCCGTCCCTGTGTCCCCAAAACCTCTCCTTGATTAGTTTTAGAGGACCTCTCATCTCTTGTCCAGAAACTAATTTAAAGGGACTAAAGCCAGTGGACTCATTGGGTGAGTCTCTGGTAGCAAACAGAAGAAATCCCAGCCTTTTGTCCGAGTCATGGGGGTACTCATAGCAGTATGCCCTGATCATTGTCTTTACGGTCCGGTGGTACCACTTCAAAGCCCCTTGTGATTGTGGGTGGTAGGCTGAGGACTTTAGCTGGGTTTTGCCCAAATTACCCATGACCTTTTAAAAAATACTGAACATAAAGTTTGTGCCCTGATCCAACTGGATCTCAGCAGGCAGCCCATATCGGGTGAAGAATCGGGTTAGCCCCTCCACCACTATATTGGCAGAGATAGTTCTTAGAGGAATAGCCTCCGGAAATCGAGTAGCTACATCCACAATGGTGAGAAGATGCTTATAGCCCCCTTTTGTTTTCGGCAGGGTCCCACACAATCTACCAGCACTCTGTTGAACGGTTCCCCAAAAGCAGGTTATAGGAATTAGGCGTGCAGATTTTATTGCAGTTTGAGGCTTCCCCACAACCTGGACGTGTGGCAAGTCATACAGAACTCCACCACATCCTTGTGGTGTTTTGGACAGTGAAAATGCTGTCTGATGTGGGCTCGGGTTCTTTTGATACTGACATGTCCAGCCATTGGAATCTCATGAATTGTTCTCAGTATTTCCCTACGGTACCTCGGCAGCACCACTACCTGGTGAATCACTGTCCACTCTTCTCATCAGCACCTCAACCTTTAAATAGTAGCACTCTGGGACTCCGTCTGCTTCAGCTTCAGTTTGGGCAGTCTGTGCTAACATTTTTAACCCTGGGTCAACTTGCTGAGCCTCGACGAAGGAAGACCTGTTTAACCCCATCCTTTTGTTCCTCTAACTTCCCAAAGAAGGTTTCAGATAACCAGACAGTACGGTCATCTGTCTGCAGTGCCAGTTCAGCCTCCTCTGACGGAGCTTGTTTGGCCATGGACCAGGTAACCACACAGTCAGGAAAAATGCCAGAAATCTTTTCCTGTAACTGCTCTGTCTCCCTGACCTCTTTCGGTCTCTCTAAAACCACTGGGGAAGCTACCACCTTCTCCCCCGCCAGATCATTACCCAGGCGCAGGTCGACCCCGTCCACAGGTAAACTAGGGGCAATTTTCAGGGTTGCCGGTCCTGAAACAAGGTCGCACTCCAGGTGCACCCTGTATAAAGTAAAGGGCATATACTTTTCTCGGGGGAAAGCTTATGCCTTTGTATCCTAAGTATGACTATGGCTTACACGCCTCACTCGAGGGGTATGGGGTCATTTTTCCTCTGGACACAAAATTCTGGTAACTCTCAGGGATTTTGTTAAGTTTTCCCGCACTCTCAGTGGTAGGTTTACTGATTTTTACTGCCTGGTCTGCTGTGCTTTCCATCAGGGCCCCTTTTCCTGCACTGGTCTGGTGTACCTTGACTAAACCTATGGGTTTTCCCCATAACTTCCAGCAGTCAGCTCGAAGGTGACCTGCCTTGTTACAATGGAAACATACAGGCTTTTGGGCATCACCCCTGTTCTCAGCACCTTTCTATTAGGCCTGAGGAGTGCCCACTGTGTTTCCAGCTCTCCATTCTCACCCATGGCTGTTCATCCTCCTATCACCCTCCCACTTTCTATCCTTTTCAGATTTTTGGAGGTGACTAAGGTGACTTGGGGCAAGGGCTTGTGAATAAGTGTATAATCAGCCAGGATTGCTGCCTGCCTGGCTCTTGGAATCTTTTGTTCCTCCACATGGTTTTTTTATGGAAAGGGGAAGCAAGTTTTTGAAATCCTCGAGGAGGATCACCTCTCTAAGGTTTTCATAGGTGGACTCTATCTTAAGTGCCCGTATCCACTGGTCAAAAGCAAGTGCTTAACTCTTAGAAACTCGAGGTAAGTTTGTTCAGGGTGCTTTCGGAGGGTTCAGAATTTTTGGCGGTACGCCTCCTGTACTAGCTCAAATGCTCCCAGGATAGCATTTTTAGTCATCTCATAATCTGATGAACTCTCATCAGACAACACTGAATAAACCTCATGCGCTTTTCCTATTTGTTTGCTTTGCAATAACAGTGTCCAGCTCTCTGCCGGCCACTTCAACTGTTTTGCAAGCTTTTCAAAAGAGACAAAAAATGCTTCCACATCCCCGTCATTGAACTTTGGAATGAATTGGGAGAAGTTTAAGAGCTCAGCAGCCGGTCCTGAGCTAGGGGTAGGTTTCCTCACTAACGGCACCTTCACTGGGTACATTGGGTCTTCCCCTATTCAGTTCAAGCTGCCTTAACTCCCTTTGGAAAGCTCTTCCTTTTTCCCTTTCCCAGAATTCTTTCCTCTTTCTCTCTCTGGAAAGCTTTCTCTTTTCCTCTTTCCTGAAATTCTCTCTGCTGTGTCTCCTTTGTTCTAGTTGTATCTTAGCTAATGTTACTTCGTCTGTTTCAGTTTCTATGCCTGTCTCCGGTTCTTCTGTGTCAATTTTAAAAAGGTTGGCCACAAGTTTTAGGATTTCAGGCTTCCTAGCTTTTGGATGGATAGTAATCTCTAACTGTCCAGCTACATTCGTCACTCTTCAACAGGTAGGGCTTCTAACCTGGCCCAAGTTACTTCACTCTGGTCTAGGAAGGTACTGGCCTCAAATGTGGACATTTTAATACTCCAGCAGTGAAAACCATAAGAAAACCGGAACTGACGTTTTAAAATTATTGCTAGGGATCAATTTGGTTTCCCGCTTCCAATTTCCCATTTGTCTTTGGATTTGATCCCAGATGTGAGCCCCCAAATTTCTGTTACTGTCAGGTGAGGAAGGGTCAAAGGGCTTCCCTTTTTTCCCTCTCCCTGTTTGACCAAAACAGGTTTAATTTTTTTTAAAGTGGATGTACTGGCCAATACAGTAGGTGTTTGATTACTTACTTGCTATGATCACAAGAAGAACCAATCGGACAGGTTTTCTTGAGTTTAACAAAGGTTAACATTATTGTACCTAAACCGGACTAATAAAAATAATAAACTAAGTGCCAACTTTCACTCACATACACACACTGGAGGTTTACACACACACAAATAGGTTACACAGTGGGGAAGGGTATTTTGGTTGAGTTCGAGTCCATAGAAAAAAGGGGTATACCGTCTGTGGTGTTTGGTGATTCGGCTGAATTCGGTGCTACTGAGGCTTTTAGTTTGAAGAGGTAGACGACTGGTTCGGTGGGTCTCTTGGAGACAGCGATGTAGATGATTTCCTCCCAACAGGATTTCTGATTGTAGCCGGAGTATGCAAAGGTGGTCAGTCAACAGGCAGAGCTGAAAGCTTGTAAGCTGAAATGGAGAGAGAGGGACTCCCACTTGGGTCTGCATGTATCAGAGTCCAGAATCATCATCTCTCTGTTGCAGAAAAACACAAGTTTAGAACCACAGATGGGGAGGGGCTTGTCACTTGACAGTAAAGACCTGCTACCCAACCTGAACCTGACGGGACCCGACGACATGTGTTGGGTTCAGGTCGGGTCGGGTTGCACTTCCAGGTCCAGCATTCGGGCTCAGGTCGGACACGCTCTATCGCAGGTAAGTGGCTCCACTGTTAATGTAATAATTTGCCTAGAAAGGTGGGGGTTTTTTACCGTTATTGTAAGCTTGTGCAGATCAGCAACAAAGGGAAAAACGGAAATTAATTGATGGTCGGGTCGGGTTAGGCGCAGGAAAAAATGGAAGGAACCGGGCCAGGTCGGGCTCGGATCGGATGTGGTTCTATCGGGCTCGGGTCCGGTTTTTTTTTGCAGATCCGAGCAGGCCTTTACATGACAGTCACCCAGTGATTCAAACATGGAAGCAGTGTTTCTTTTCTAGCTAAAAAGAACAGGTTGTTCCCTTAAACTTCCTGGTCTTGGTTCCTAATGGGGTGAGCAGCCATTTCATCTCTGCCTTACAAGCCTTGTAACATAGGCTACAGTGTTACAAATTAGGGGGCCATCTTAAGCGGCCAGCAAATTCATCCTTTTTTTATCTGTTCCTTTTAAATTTCTTCAAAAAAAAATATTCAGATCTCCAGTCAGTGGATTAACGAAAATTATTGTTCAGCAAAGCAAGTTGGCGTGATACCTTCCTTAAATATGGAGACCAAAACTGTGCACAGTACAGCACAGTAAAGCCCCGTGCAATTGTAGCAAGACTTGTTTATTCTTGTAGTCCAATCCCCTTGCAATAAAGGCCAAGTTGCCATTTGCCTTCCAAATTGGTTGCTGTACCTGCATGCTAACTTTCTGTGTTTCTTGTATGAATACACCCATGAACATCAACATTTAGGAGTTTCATGCCTTTTAAAAATATTCTGTTTTTCTATTCTTACTACTAAAGTGATTAACCTCACATTTCCCCACATTATATTCAATCTGCCACTTTATTGCCCACTCACTCAATCTCTTTGCATCTGCTTTCTGTCCTCCTCAAAGCTTACATTCCCACCTAGCTTTGTAACGCCAGAAAACATAGCTACTTAACTCTCAGTCCCTTCATCTAAGTTATTAATATAGATTGTAAATAGCTGAGCCCCAGTACTGATCCTTGCAGCACTCCACGAGTTACAGCCTGCCAACTTGAAATTGCCCCGTTTATCCTTACTCTCTGCTTCCTGTCCGTTAACCAATCCTCCACCCATGCTAATATATTACCCCTAACTCCATGAGCCTCTATCTTGCATATTAACCTTTTGTGTGGCACCTTATCGAACGCCTTTTGAAAATCCAGGTATACTATATTTACCCTTTTATTTATACTACTAGTTACATCCTCAAAAAACTCTAATAAATTTGTCAAACATAATTTCCTTTCGTAAAACCATGTTGACTCTGTCTGATCATTACCATTATTTTCTAAGTGCATTGTTAAGACTACCTTAGTAATTTTTTCCAGCATTTTTCTGACAACCGATGTCAGGCTAACTGACATTTGCTAACTTCCAATCTGCTGGGACCATTCTAGAATCTAGGGAATTTTGAAAAATCATAACCAGTGCATCCACAATCTCTCCTGCTGCCTCTTTTAGAACCTTAGGATCTAGGCCATTAGGCCCTGGATATTTGCCAGGTTTTAGTCCCTTAAGTTTATCCAATACCTTTTCTCTGCTGATATTAATTACTTTAAGTTCCTCACTTATTAGCCTCTTGGTTACCCTCTATTTCTGGTATGTAATTTGTGTCTTCTACTGTGAAGACAGACACAAAATATTTGTTCAAAGTCTCTGCCATTTCTTCATCCCCTGTGCTAATTTCTCGTGTCTGTTTCTAGGGTACCAATGTTTACTTTTGCTCTTTTAATCTAATACTACCCTTAACTTCCCTAGTAAGCCACAGATGGATCTTTCTCACTGATTTTTTGTTTTTTAATGGAACTTATTTTTGTTGAACTTTTAATGGAATGTATTTTTGTTGAACACGTGCTAGCCACGCACACTGCTGGGTCCCCTTTCAAGTGTGCAGCCAGTTGGCAGCAAGTTCTGCACTGGGCTGCATGCTGCAATCATTGAAATGAGGAGCCAGCACAAAGTTTGCATGCTGCCTGCCTTGTTGGGACTAGGCGTGGGGTGGTTGCACAAATGGGCTTGATGCAGTTTTTCCTTGCGTGTCTTAATATGGGGATTGTTTGGACTGTTTATGTGCATCTCATTCAATAGATTCCATGCAAAGGCATTCAAAATAGCAATAGCAAGTCTGCTCTTCAAATGTTTGTGACAAAATGTGTGATTTGTGTGAAACTATTGTCATTGGATCCTACAAATTGTATTTCTCTCTTTCAGGTATTTGCTCATGAGGGAATGCTGGCACGCAGTGTCTTCTCAGAGACCAACATTCAAACAACTGGTGGCAGAGCTTGACAAGGTGTTGACTTCAATATCAGATGAGGTTAGTGCACCTACATACTATGTGCTGTGCTTTCAAGTTTTCTCCCCTGGACAGTTTTCTTCCTCTGTGCATCCTTACTGTACTGAAGTCAAAATACCTTGTACAGAGTGACTTCGAGTCTGTATACAGTTGAACTGTATAAAACACTAGTTAGGCAACAGCTGGAGTACTGAGTACAGTTCTGTTCATCACACTATAGGAAAGATATGATTGCACTAGAGAAGGTACAGAGGAGATTTACAAGGATGCTGCCTGGACTGGAGAATTTTAGTTATGAGGAAAAATTGGATAGGCTTGTTTGGAACAGGGGAGGCTGAGGAGAGACCTAATTAAAAGTGTAAATGTTTTAAATGTTTTCACCCAGAGGGTGGTGAGGATCTGGAACTCACTGCCTGAAAGGGCAGAAACCCTCATAACATGTAAAATGTACTTGGATATGCCGTAAGCCACAAGGCTATGGACCAATAGCTGAAAGTGGGATTAAGTTGGATGGCTACTTGTTGGCCGGCGCAGACACGATGGGCCGAATGACCTCCTTCCATGCTGTAAAGTTCTATGATTCTGTGATTCTAAGTCACACAGCAGCCTGACTTGGAAAGAGATTGTCGTTCCTTCATCACTGGCTCAGATTCCTTGAACCTCCTACCTAACAGCACTGTGGATGGACCTGCAGACTGCGGCGGTTCAAGAATATAGCTCACCAGTTCTCAAGGGCAATTAGACATGGGCAAAAATGCCAACCCTGCCAGCAATTTTAACATCCCATGAACGAATAGAAGAAAGGCTAGGACACTAGTCCGTTCTTTCCAAAAACAATCTCAGCAATGCACCCCAATATTTCCATCAGTCTGTTAATCATAGAGTCATAGAGAGAAACAGCACTGAAACAGGCCCTTCGGCTCAACGAGTCCGCACCGACCATCAACCACCCATTTATACTAATCCTACATTAATCCCATTTTTTTCCTCTCACATCCCCACCTTCCCTCAATTCTCCTATCATCTACCTACACCAGGGGCAATTTTTACAATGGCCAATTTACCTATCAACTCGCAAGTCTTTGGCATGTGGGAGGAAACCGGAGCACCCGGAGGAAACCCACGCGGTCACAGGGAGAACTTGCAAACTCCGCAAAGGCAGTACCCAAAAACGAACCCGGGTCGCTGGAGCTGTGAGGCTGCGGTGCTAGCCACTGCGGTGCTGTGCCGCCCACACTGTGTGTGTTCTTCCTCCTGGTATCGCCAGGCATTTAAAACCCAAGCTTGGCATTACCCAATCTCTTTTTCCTGATTTTATGTTGCCTTACAAACCATATAAATTGTAGCATAGAAGACAATTTGAAGCAAAGAAGTGTTTCTCATTTTTTTTATAACAAGGTGTAAAATGCTCATTTTGTGGAATGCAAACATTCCTTTGTCAAGTACATAATGGATAAATTGCTTCACCAATGTACCTGACTCCCAATCTCAGAAGAGCACTTCTACTGCACCAGTATAAATATCTCCATTTACTACACCACCTGTCTTCACAGCTTCTAAAGTGAGATTTCTAAAGTGAAATCTAAATTTTTGCTTAATTATGGTAGCTTTGTGTTGAGAATCAGTGCCTATTTGGAACTGGACTGAACCTGGCCAAACTCATTTCATTATGACATTAAACAGAGGAGACGTTCATTCTATCCAAATGCACTGGATAGGAACCCAAGCCTGAGATGTAAAAAGACAATGTAATAACCAACTGTACAGCCCAGTTCCCCTATTTTGGAGATGCTTTCATTCCAGCTAGGTTATGTAAAAGTCCAATGATAACTTTGTTCTTAATGTATACTGTATTTTGTAAATGATTGTGATGTCTGACAGATGAAGTAAGTGTGTTTGAATTTTCTCCCTCAACAGTATTTGGACCTCTCCACTCCTTTTGAGCAGTATTCTCCCTTATGTGAAGACAGCAACAGTACATGCTCGTCTAATGACTCTGTCTTTGCCCATGAGCCTTTGTCTGATGACCCTTGCTTACTCAACTACCATGACTGTAACACTCGAAACAGGACTTGAGAGAAATGTAATTCTGGAACTGTTGGCTCAATATTGTTAATTTCCCCTGTAATTTACCATGGCAGTACTTTGCAGGTGGTTCAAAACTGGATAGAGACTGAATTTCCTTAAGATCTCCTTCTTCCTGAAAGATATGAAATATCTTTTTTCAGAGGAAAATCCTTTCCCAGCATGGCTGTGTAAAACCATTAAGATCTTCATTGATTCTGACATAAAAATTCTTGCCACTTGAGATTGATAATTTTGACAATGAAAGCCATATTTGAATGGAGAAAAGCTCAGTGTATTCAGGCATGGGGCAGCAGCAGAACTCCCTACTTACGGAGCTCTGTGCTTTACCCTTTATGGTGATCATAATGATTTTCAACTTTCCTGCAAGACACTAACAAAGAACCTGCAGTATCACAGTGGGATGACTTATGGCAGTCAAGGAACATAAACTTAGCTACAGCAGAGACCAGTAGAGAATTTAGCTGGAATAGAAATTCGCCTAGACTAGAAGAAGAAACTGAAAAGCAATTAATATCAAGGGGTGTCCACTTGTGAAGAATCAACCAGTGAAAAAAGTACATTTTACTTCATGATTCAACCTTTATTGTGATTCATCACAAACTTCAATGATTGGAACAGATCAAGTGAAAGTGTGTTAGCATGAAATTCCTGGACTAACCTTTCCAGTAAAAGGATCAACTCTATCTTCTTCAACAACATGATGAATTCCCAATGAGATTGCATCACTCAGCAATCCAGATTTTTTTTTAAAAAGAGTTCAATTTTGCTCCCACTTACTGCTACAGAAGGAGTACAAAACTTTTGAGATAACAATTTCACCTGGTCCTGATGGCATGTTCCTGTCGACTTGCCTTAGACGGCCTTGAAATGATGATCCTACTATAACCAAATCACAGTGATGAATCAGTTCTGGAGTATTTGGAATCCTAAGGATGTAATAGTTTGATATCCCATTTTAAAGAGAAAATATCCCTGTATCTACACAGGCAAATAGCTATCAAAATAAATGTGATATAATTCTAATTTCTGCCATCTTTACAGAGCTGGTACCACATCTGGGCTGGCTCTTTTCCTGGAACTGCCTGCTCTGAAGACCCAGTGACTGAGCTCACCACAAATGTCCATGGGAAGATTTATGCGTCTAGTTCAAGTTTAACTTTTTTATAAGCAGATTGATTTAAACAATATTAGAATTGAAGCTCCAGACACAATTGGCGACATAATAACATAGTCATTTATCCCACTGATTCGCTGAATTCACCTTTGCCTTTAAACACAGTGACTAGTCTCACAAGAGGTATTACCATAGCAACTCTCTATAGAAAATTAAATTAATTTTTCTGTGTGAATAAAACAGTCTGGGAACAAGAACAGCTGGTCCAGCTGTTTGCAACACCACTTATCCAGATAATCATCAGTTTACTGTTTTAAACCTTGCAGAAAACTGTAAAATAGAAAAATATTTGTATCTGAAATTTTTGTTTAAGGAGCATGTCCAAACTTATTGGCAGTCATACTTCCTTTTCTGGTTATTAGTTTCAATATTTTTGTGGTCTAGAATTATTTACAGTAGCTATTGGAGACATCTGTAGAAAAGAACATTCGGATGTTATGTTTTTTTCTTGAGAGTAAGACTCCTTTTTTTGTTATTTGCCCATTCCCTGGTTTCTTATACCATACACAAACGGTTGCTGAGCGAACAGAGAATAACCAACTCCCAGGGCATGAAAATATGAGCAGCTTTCATTCCAATTTTACCTATCTCCTACTGTGGGAACTTTGCTCCACACACTGAGACAGCTCAGATTGGCAATGTGGAGGAAAGGGGCAGGGGAAGAGAAATTGCAGTAATGAATCCATATCCCACTGGTCCAGGGTCCAGAGGGTGGGAGAATTGCTCCAACATGCTTCAGCTGAAAAGTTTAACTTCCTTAGCATTCTCAGAGGCAGTGGGATGCAGGAATGTTGATAGCTGGTTTGTATCAGGGACACTGTCTCTTCAGGGAGCATCACCATTACTGTAATCATGCTGCCAGTGGCTGTTCTCAAGATAGAGACCATGAAAAAAAAACAGTGCTTTGTTTAGGATCCGAAGCTGCTGCTGTAAGTTCATGTATTATTTTAATGTCAGTCATTGATGTACCAAAACTCAGTGACTGATAAGAAGTTAGCTCTGCTGCAGTATTTGTAAATAGGGTGCCTTCCAACCAGACTTTAGCATTATGAGTATAAATATGACCTCGGGACCCTTGAACATGTGACCAACAGTCACCACAGAATGCCTGAATTGTCCTGTCCTTCTATCAATCACATTTCCTGTAAATAAGATTGAATTGAATGTAGCTGTACAGAATGTCTTATATTGGCATGTTTATTGCAAACAAATTGTTGCCTTTTTTTAAATTATTTTTCATAAACTGGTACTACAATGAAGGTGCCTTTCTTCAACAATACAATTGAAGAGTTCTGGGATATACTGTTGGCAGGGCAGGGATTTACAGTAATTGTGCATTTTATTGTGCACAATTTACCCACAGGAATAAGAGGCTGAAGCACAAGACTGAAAGCTTCTCCCCTCTTTCCATTATGTTGCTGAAGGTTCCTCATGGATGACTGATGTCTTCAGCATCAACAACACTTTGTAAAAATGAATGCTGGTTCTTTCCTGCTCTTTCCCCTTCGTTTTGTTATTCCTCTTGGAGCTGCCTGCTGCCTCAAAACCTGCTGTGGACTGATACAGCAGTTCGATTGAAATAGTAAGAAGGTGGAACTGTATTTAAAGTCAGGATTGGGATAAAACAGAATCAGGAAGGTGAGACAGCATTCCTGTATATGGTCTCCCTTGAGCAGGCAGAACTGCAATCCTCATATAGGAAGCAGGACTGCCTGCTTGCATCTTCCACCCCCTAAGGTAGTGGGGTTGTGTGTCATCTTAGTGTCGGCAGGATGCTGACTGAGAATTGAACTAAAAGGTGTAATGTTTATCTAGAGTTAATCTAGTTATTACTGTGTGATTACACCCTGACATTCATATTAACATTTACCAATAAAGGACCATTGCTAACACTGGTGGCACAAAGATTGGTTGCATACATTACCCCATCATTTATAGAAACCAATTCATTTAAATTACCTCTCCACAACCCAAAAACTTTCATTTTTTTCCTTACTAATTTTATCCTCTCCCCTCATTCACTCTCTGAACAAGAACATAAGAAATAGGAGCAGGAGTAGGCCATACAGCCCCTTGAGCCTGCTCTGCCATTCAATAAGTTCATGGCTGATCTTTTACATCAACTCCACTTTCCTATCCTATCCCCAAGGCCAAACTTGCTGAGCCATGCAAACTAGGGATTGAACCTGATCTATATCTCTGTTACTGACTAGATAGATTCACTGAGCCTTTTTTCAGTCTTCTCAATAGGAAATTCATGGTTTTGTTGTCCTAAATTGGGATTTTTTTCTTCTCTAAGAACAGTACAGTGTAAAGGCAAAACCCAGAGAGGAGATGATCATTGAGATATTGAATAGTATTGATTTACAAGCTGTGAGGTACTTTCTTTCATACCTCCTCAAATATTGGTTTTTTTTCTAGTTTGAAGCTTAAACAGAATTGATGGACAACCTCCATGAAAACCACTTTGTAAGACAACAGGAAGGATTTTCACATCAGCCTAATGTAGAAATTCCAGTGACATTAATCTAGAAACTTAGGGGCCTTCATATTAGACAATTCATCAGGTTTCCTAGCACATCCAGTCGGTAGTGCTACTATTTGGGATTGAGTTCATCATACTACTGTGCCCTGGTCTTACCAAGGCTGTGCCAGCCAATTACTGTACACTGGTCTTACCAAGGTTGGTACCAGCCAATTACTGAGTCATATGGTTAAATACTTATGTTGTAAAAATACCAACAACATTTTGGAAATCATCACAAGGTGTACTGGGAGGAAAGAATCAGCAGTTTAAGAAATAATTTCATTAATGAACCTATATTTTTGTACTACCTTTAATGGCTGATTATTACATTGAAATAACAATCCATATATTAATTTTATCAGTAATATTTTTAAAATATTAATCAAATATATTGTAAGTCATTTGTATGCAAGAATACTCTACAATTTCTTTTGTGAGTGTCCGTACATTTTTAAAATCACAGCAGGGTTTATACTGCTTCTCTGGGTGGTCTTATTTGTAATTTTTCTACCATAGAACTGGCAGAAGACTCACTAGCCTCAAAATTGTGAACTCTAATATCAAACATATTGTGAATGTATGGAACACCTAATGTATGTGATATCCATATACAACAACCTATTTCCTGACAGTGCACATATCACATAATCCCATGTCACTGATACATGCAAGCACAATGCCCTCGTCTCTCACATTTACTGAAATAGAGTCACAGAGTCATTTATGGCACAGAAGGAGGTCATGCGGTCGATCGGGTCTGTGCCGGCTGTCCATGAAACTATGCAGTCAGTCCCACTCTCTGGCTCGATTCCTGCAGCCCTGCAAGTCTATTTCTCTCAGGTGGTCATTCAACTTCCTCTTGTGGGCAGTGAGTTCCAGGTCATTACATACTCAACATTAATGCTCTGTCTCATGCACATCCATGGTGACATCCTCTCCTATACAGTACTGTTCCCTTGTCAGACATACATACCCTTGTACTCACATGCACACAAACAAACAACACAATCTCCTTGCCGTAAGTGTGCATACCATTATGCACCATATCGGTGACAATATCATTCCCTTGTCACACCAGTTACAACAGCTATTTCCAAACTGTGCAGAGTTCAGTCTGAGTCCCATGGTACCTATCACTTAAATCTCCCTGCTACTATTGCCAGAATCAGTCCTTGAGACAGCCAGTTCACGAGCTGGAATACTGTATATCAGTAGGATATTCCACTGGGGCAGTGTGAAGAAGACCAATTGCCCAGCTATAGTATGATGAAGAAACCCGGAAATGGGAATTTCTCCCAACTGGAACATTTTAGCCCATTTTAGGTGAGTTAATTCATTGATAGAAATGTTCCAAAAAATGAGTAACTTTTCAATCAACTTGTAAAATTAAAATGTGTTTTTGCAATTCAGAGAATTACATTTAATTTATTGATTTTTATGAAAGAAACTATATATTCTAGTTGAAATGTTTGAAGGCCTCATCTTCCCTGACATTGTATTTGAAGATGTTTGAAGACCTGCTCCACAGCAGCAACCTGTCACTTGCTGTATTTTCAGAGTTACATAGATAATTGAAATCAATTAGAGCCAATTAAGTAATTCCTGCCTTTTTCAACATTGATTTAATCTGGAACAATTTCCTTGTTTAACTTGTTTTATGTAAAAGGTCATTGAGCCAGACTGACCTAGTGAACCCTGTCTGTGTACCTCATGTATTCAACAATAAACTGTCCAGTTTTAGGGCCAAATAAAGACATTTAAGGTGAAATCAGCTTTGTGATGTTTATATAACTCTATAACTCTATCTCTTCCTGTGCAGTAACACTCCCAGTTTAGCAGAAAGAAAAGCTACTGTAAAGCAACAACAACTGCTTGCATTTATATAGTACCTTTTAAGTAAAAACATCCCAAGACACTTCACAGAGACATAGGAATTAAATGGATGCCAAGCAAAGAAAGGTGCTATTAAGAGGGATGAATAACTGCTTGATGGGTTTTCAGCTGAGTCTCAAAGGTAGAGTAGTAAAGCAATTTAGGGAGGGAATTTGAGAATGTGGTACTGGAAGCATGGCTGCCATTCGGCATAAAGATACCCAGGCTCCAATCACAGAGAATGATGTTGGTTATGGCGATTTCAGTATTCTTGGATGGGCAGAAACTTGACTGGAGGAACTGAAACAAAGGCTAGTACGAAACACTGGCACAAATCTAGGAGGCAACAAAAGGAATTTAGAGAAGTCAGAGAGGTTAGGTTTGGCTCCGTAAGTTATAAAGGCAAGTTATAAATTGAAGTTAGGTTTTTTGAAGAAGGGAGGCTGAAGGGAATTTGAAAGGGAAGAAAGCAGTAGCTGAGGGGAAGGAACCATTTCAATGTCAGCTACTATGGAGGCCAGGAGGGAATGGTGGGTGGTGAAGTGATTTAGTGGGAATGAGGTTGAGCATGTAGGAGCTGGGTCTCCAGGATGCAGCAAGCTTGGAAAGGGTGTGCGGAAGGTGGGAGAGAAACTAGAGAGGGGGAGGGCTCATGCTATTGTAGGATGAGGGCTGAGCAATGTTTGCTATGGTGGGCAAGGGGAAAGCAGGGAAGCAGCAAAGATAGCTGAACTGATGGTCTTTCATCTTGGTGACGAAGAAATCAATGAGCTCATCCCACTTCTTGATTAAGGTAAGAGTGGGGTAGGCAGGCAGAGGGGTTTAAGGAGGCAATTAGTAATGGAGTAAAGGAACATGGAGTTATCTTTGCACTCTAGGATGGGCAGGTGGGCAGTTAAAATTGCTGAGGTTACTTACCCGCTCTGGTGATTGCTGGGAGCCGATAGTTCCCAATTTTAATCTACGCATGTGAGCAAGTGGCAAAAACTCTGACCCGAAGCTGGTGGCATCTTTTTACATATTGCATATTGGGCTTTGATGATGTAATCGGGACCCGACTGCAATTTTATCTAGGCGTCAGAGTGGGAACGGCACTGTTTCCCATCAGTTTTAGACTGGGAGGAAGAAGAGCTGTCCCGAAGAGGCCCAAAAAGATACGTTTTTAAAACTTTTTTTGCTGTCCCTATGGGGCCCACAACGGCACCTCACGAGGACCTCACATACACAGACCTACTCCTGCTTTCCTAATTGTGAGACCCTAGTGGGATGTTCTAAGTAGCTGATCTGCAACTGGCCTCTGAGGAGCACAATTTTCTGCCATTTCCTCCCAACTTTCCGACCTCATCTTTGGAGCAGAAGTTGAATTTCTACCTACCCAAGTGCAGCTACCCAAAACTGGCCAAGAGTTAAAATTGGGTATTAGTTTTGTTATAAAATCACTTGAAATATTATAGCAGTTCTCCACTGAAGTTCTTATGTTAAATGAATGTAAGTCTTTTAAAGCCTTTCAAAGTACTGAAAGCTAACATGCAGATATCGCGAGCAATTAAGAAGGCAAATGGTATGTTGGCCTTCATTACAAGAGAATTTGAGCATAGGAGTCAAGATATCTTACTGCAATTATATAGAGCCTTGGTGAGACCGCACCTGGAGTAATGCATGCAGTTTTGGTCTCCCTACCTAAGGAAGGATATACTTGCCATAGAGGGAGTGCAAAGAAGGTTCACCAAACTAATTCCTGGGATGGAGGAATTGTCCTATGAGGAAAGATTGAATAGACTGGACCTTTATTCTCAGCAGTTTAGAAGAATGAGAGATGATCTCATTCAAACATATACAATTCTTAAAGGGCTCGACGAGGTTGATGCAGGAAGGATGTTTCCCCCGGCTGGGGAGTCCAGAACCAGGGGACACAGTCTCAGAATAAGGGGCAGGCCATTTAGGACTGAGATGAGGAGGAATTTCTTCACTCAGAGGGTGGTGAATCTTTGGAATTCTCTACCCCAGAGGGCTGTGGAGGCTGAGTCGTTGAGTATGTTCAAGACTGAGATTGATAGATTTCTACATATTAAAAACATCAAGGGTTACAGGGATAGTGCAGGAAAATGGTGTTGAAGTAGAAGATCAGCCATGATCTCATTGAATGGTGGAGTAGGCTTGAAGGGCTGAATGGCCAACTCCTGCTCCTATTTCTTGCATTCTTGTAGCAATTTCATTTGAGATAGGTCATAGGACGGGTGTGTGAGGTGGAAAAATGTTGTATTGATGTAGTAATGGACCAATCTTCTGAAGTTGGTGCCATGGTACGCTGTTGGAGTAGAGTGGAGGGAGCTTTTCTCTGCATCTAACCATGCTGCACCCATTCTGGGTCTTCAAAATGTCAAATGTTCCACTCCCCAGTACAAACACTCCTCACCTTGATGAGCACAAAAACTTAAGTTAAAAAATTGTATTATCTGAGACAAAATAATGGCAAGCCAGAAAAAAATTGCTATTCCTTGTGCTTTGTATTAGATTAGAGATACAGCACTGAAACAGGCCCTTCGGCCCACCGAGTCTGTGCCGAACATCAACCACCCATTTATACTAATCCTATATTCCTACCAAACATCCCCACCTGTCCCTATATTTCCCTACCACCTACCTATACTAGTGACAATTTATAATGGCCAATTTACCTATCAACCTGCAAGTCTTTTGGCTTGTGGGAGGAAACCGGAGCACCCGGAGAAAACCCACACAGACACAGGGAGAACTTGCAAACTCCACACAGGCAGTACCCGGAATCGAACCCAGGTCCCTGGCGCTGTGAGGCTGCGGTGCTAACCACTGCACCACTGTGCATTATTGTATATTTTCAAATTATTCTACGAAGTTATAAGAAATATTTTTATGTGGCATTTGGGCTGACTATATAATTCCTGCTGAAGGTTGCCAACTATGCAGATATTCTCTGACCCCATGCCCTTTAACTCAAGGCATAAAGGGGCCTTCAGCAGAGTTTCAATTCAAGGAATGGCAAACTCCAGAAATCCTCTTTTGGAGTTTCTACACTTGCTGCTGATAGGGATATTTGTGTCACAGCACTACTGTACTGCTAATTTTGAATGAGGTTTGTCTTGGATTGTGCTAAATTTGTTTTGTGAGACTTATGATGTCACTTGATCTTCATTATTCCACTATTGGCAGCGTGCCTTCAGCTGCCTAGGCTGTAAGTTCTGGAATTCACTCCCTAAACCTCTCCACCTCTCCTTCTTAAAGATGCTCTTTAAAACCTATCTCTTTGATCCAATATTTGGTCAACTGTCCCAATACCGACTTAGGTGGCTCGGTGACAAATTTTGTTTGATAACGCCCCTCTGAAGCACCTTGGGAAGTTTTACTATGTTAAAGGCGCCATTTAAATGCGAGTTGTTGTTGCAGGTAGACACGACACCACTGCGACTATTTCAGTACGACTATTCCAATATAAGAAATAACAATGATGTTTAAATTGGTTTGTTTCTTCTGCGTTAAGTTAAACATTAAATTAGCATCATATGAATAATGTAGAGAGATGGTGTATCTGGTGGCCAAACAACAAAGCAGAAAGCTGCAAAATATAAAGCCCAATATCCAGAATTATCAACTCCCACTTATATAAATATTTAAACAGGATTTCATCAGCCACAATCCTTCCAATCATAACATTTTCTCAAGTTCTGTAGAACAATGGTTTGCTAGAAGGAAATGTGATGTGTCTTAGTGACATATGGGGCTGGATTTTACTTTGAACCTGGCAGCCTTCCAACATGGAAGTGCTGCCATACAGCCCCGCGATATTACGAGTGGGGACTGATTTGAATAGAGGGGGCGATGTGGCTGCCCCCGATGACGTAGAGGGGGTGGCCGCCGCATCCCCGGCAACGGTGTCTGGTGCCATCATGCAGGCGCCATTTTTAAAGGGCTTCAAGCCCTTCAGTTATATCTTAAAATTTAAAGGTTCCGATCTCCGGGAAATAAAAATGCTCTGTTATTTCAAATATAAATCACATCTCCCACCCCCCATAGGTAATTTATACATTAAGTGCCCTCTCCTCCCCCCATAATAAACTTTTATTAGTCTCCTGAACTTTCCCCCTGCAACTTGTTCCCTTTGACCCTCAACCCCTTCCCACCATCCCCACGGCCAATAAAAATTGCTTTCCCCGCTCCCCCACTCCTCCTGACCTGAAAATTTTATTCCTCCACCCTCCCCACCAGATTCTCACCTCGGAACTCCGTTTGGAGTTGCGTTCGGCAGCGGTAAAATCGGCGTGGGACGGCCGCCACCTGCAGGTAGGTCAATTTACATCTAATTTATGTTAATTTGCATATTTAGATGAAGGCCCTGCCGCCGCACCGAGGTCCCCCCGCTGCTGGTGATATGCGGCGGGCCCTTCTCGACGTCGGGGGTCAAGGCGGGTCAAGGCGGGCCTCTCCCCACTGAATTTTACGGGCCCCCCGCCGCGTCGAGGGGCTAGTAAAATTCAGCCCATGCAGTCAGATCAATTATGAAGGCTGTTAGAAGAACACTCAACAAACCCTGTACTGTTCCTCCTTCACCCACCTGAACCTGCACTAATCAATAATGTTCAAAACTGAACAGCCCCCTTTGTGTTTTACTCTTGTTCCTCCGTGCCTGTAAACAACCACATCAAAGTCAGAGATAATTAGACTTGCTCGGGGTCCCAGGAACAATTTGATAGTTTGTAACTCTAGTATCTCATGTTTATGTAGGCATGGCTTAGGTCTTCATTCCTTTATCACTAACTGGTATGTGGGCAATTGATTAATAGTTGCAGTACAGTGATACAGGGTGGCTCCATTACTGATAACCTTTATTATGGAGATATTCTTTGTAGTGATTTGTTGCTATGCTGTCTGGAGCAGATCATAGACAAGATGCAGTCTGACATCACTGTTTCTACCACAGTCAAATAATCTTAGAAACAATGTCAAAAAGCAAACGCAGCTGGCTCAGCGAAGTATTGAATGCAACATGATGGGTATTTATTACTGTACTACATGAACAAGGCCACCTTCACATCATCCTTTCAAGGACAGCAATGCTCAATTATTTGCATATTTAAATAGGTTCCCATCTGTGACAATCCTTCCAATCATAACTTTTTATATTTATTTGTATACAAGCTGATCTACCATGGTGTTGAAAATAGTCTCTCTTTTATCTACCTCTGCTATCTTCATATTGTTGTTTGTGTCTCCTCTAGTTCTGCCTCTCTATCTTCTCTTTTACTTTTCTCCTGTTAGTTTTTTTCTTACTTTCTCTATTTTTTAGTTTCCTTTCCTTTTGTATGGGAAGTGGCAGTTGGTATGGAATGACGTGGCAAGCAAAGGAGACACCAATAGCTGCTGGGATTGGGTTGGGGGTGATGGGAAGAAGGTGGCCCTGAATGGTTCTTTTCATCACCTCCGCCAATCAATAGTTTTCTTTCAATCTCATGTCCCACACCTCTTAAGATTCCACTCCCCTTATACTGACATCCAAACTCCCATCAGCATCATACCCTCACTCCCAATCAACTTCTTTATTCTCCCCTCTCCCTTGCTCCACTCTCATTCACCTCAGCCATAACTCTCCATCCAATCCCTCCATTTTTATTTGCTCCTCCAAGGGCAGGTGGTAAGATTCTAGAGGCCCCCGATCCTCAGCCAGGTTCCCTGCTCCCATCCCCTGCCTATCTTCCTCTCTATTTTTGTCATTCTCTATCTCTCTCCCTCATCCCAATGCTGTTAGAATGATGTTTAAGCTTTTCTGTCACTAAGCGCAAGTGAGGTAATTTACTAGCTTCAAAATTCAACAGCCATTTTCTTTTGATATTGAAGTAATATTGTGAAGAAAGACAATCTTTCTCTCCCTCACCTCTCTGACTCTCCTGCTGCAAAAATCGACCTTTAGTGCCCATATTTTTGGTGCTAACGATACCATTTAACATCCAAGCAGCATCCACACCATGCATGCACACTTCTGGTGCAGGCCCTGCCGGGCGCTGTTCTGGATAAGTCAGTAGCACCGGCACTAGTAGCATGCGTCAGATGTATGCAGAGTAGGAAGATTTGTATGCAACTGACACCCTGCCCACCCCCACCAGCGCTATTTATAGTGATCGTTAGTTGCTGATTGATTTCTGCTGGCTGCTGCTGACTTAATAGAAGTGTTTGATGGTTTGTACTGTTATTTAAAGTTGGTGAAATCTGCAGGGAACGGTGTGGCATGTGGTGAAGGCCTTGGTTTTCACTTCAAGGTTTCTGCTCAGACCA
The DNA here is from genome assembly GCF_036365525.1 of Heterodontus francisci. Classification (NCBI taxonomy): domain Eukaryota; kingdom Metazoa; phylum Chordata; class Chondrichthyes; order Heterodontiformes; family Heterodontidae; genus Heterodontus; species Heterodontus francisci. The sequence goes on from NC_090382.1 coordinate 37,263,247, forward strand.
CTTATTCCCAGTCACGGGTGATATAGTTAGCATGGCAACAGCTGAGATTACGTGATTTTGGTCTGAGCTTCCGCTGCAGCACAGGCGTTGCATAGCTTCTGCATTTGATTCAAAAGAAGCTGAGACATTGGCCATCAGATGCTACATCATGATGGATCCACAAGTGTTGTCATCAAGTTGGCCAACACGTCCACTAAGGAGGTGCTGACTGAAATCTGCCACCTGTCATGATCCTGAGAGAGGACAGTAGGGCCCTGCTCCATAGAGCCACTGCCACTCCCCCAGGGCAGCACCTCAGCAATGCTAGTAATGTGCTGGAGCAGATTTGTGGACTGCTGTGATATCCTGCAAACCCCTTTGAGCACTGGTATCCACAACCATGGTGGCAGCAGTTTGAGCACTTGCATGACTTCAGTCTGAGCTTCCAATGCAGCACTCAGCTGTTGCGTGGTTTCTGCAAGTGTTGCAATGGGAGCTGAGACATCAGCCATCAGACACTGCATCACGGTTGGGTCTTCTCATGGAAAGGATGGGCTCCAAGCTCTGCACAAAGCCCTGTGCAAGGTTGGTGTCAGATTCCTGCATGCTCCTTGGCAGTGACTGCGAGCTTTCTGACAGGCCTGCCAATGCAGCAAGCATTTTGCGTGCATGGCCATCAGCTTTTACCTGTCGTCGCCCCATCGAAGTGTGGTGCAGCAGAACGCGTGTGCGACCTCACCTTCTGGCAGTCTGGCACCTGCGCTATCGCTTTCCCCTGCCCTGGTTGCAGGCCACTTGAACCTGATGCTTCACCACAGGCAGATCTTGTCTCTTAACTTCCCTCTAAAGGAGGCACAATGTCAATATCTGGTGACTGCGAGTGTTAGAACAAGTGACAGTGTTTCTTTATCAGTCTCTTCTTCCTCTACTACTTCTTGCCCCTGCACCACTGCCTGGCCAGGTTGCAGTTCTTGGATATCTGAAGGACGAGAGGGTTGTGCTGAGGGGAGGGATAGAAACCAAAAGGTGCATCCTTAAACCAGCTGCAGACTGTAAATCAAAATATATTGTGGGATGAAAGGGAAATGGAATGTGAGGAGGAGGATTAAGTATGAATATATGTCATCTTCAATTGTTTCAGCCCCACCGCTGGCCACAGCCACAGTTATGGCCACTCCAATGAAGGCGAGCACCGTCTCCTCCATGAGGATAAGGACATGCAGCCATGTCTGTCCCCTGTAGGTTAGCTTCTGCTGCCTCCAGTTATGGGACTCGTTGTCCTGCAAGAGAGAGAAGTTTGTCAATGGGTATGGTGCTATCTGTTTGGGTGATGTGCCTGACATGGTAGAACAGATGGAAATGTGTGCAAGCTTTGAGATTTGGGTGTGAGGGTGAAGTGAAGCTATGAATGTTAAATGTTGGTAGGTAAGTGAAGAAAGGATGGTGAATTGAGCAGTGTGGGAGGCTAGCGGTTCAGTTGTGAGGATATGGCATTTGAGGATGAATTCACTGACCTTGACCACTTGTGTGAGGTCATTAAACTTCTTCCTGCACTGCATCCAGTTCCTCGGGGCTAGACTACTTGCATCAACAGTGATGGCTATCTGCTTCCGCTGCCTTCGCAAAGTTTGTCTGGAGGGCCTCCTGGCCCCCTGTGGTTACAGGTCCTCTTTCCTCCTGTTCACCTCATGCACCAACAACAACAATAACAACAACAACTTGTATTACCTTTAACGTAATAAAACGTCTCAAGGCACTTTACATGAGCATTATAAAGTAGAATGTGACACTGAGCCACATAAGAAGATATTGGGGCAGAGGAACAATACTTGGTCAAAGAGGTAGATTTTAAAGAGTGTCTTAAAGGAGGAAAGAGAGGCAGAGAAGCATAGAGATGTAGAAAGGGAATTCCAGAGCTTAGGGCCGAGGTAACTGAAGGCACAGCCACCAACTGTGGAGTAGTTAAAATTGGAGATACTCAAAAAGCCTGAATTAGATGAGTGCAGTTATATCGGGGCATTGTTGGGCTGGAGAAGATTACAGACAGAGAGGTGAGGCCATGGAGTGATTTGAAAACAAGGATGAGAATTTTTAAATCAAGGCATTACTTAACTGGGTCCCAATATAGGTCAGCAAGCACAGGGGTCATGGGTGAACAGACTTGGTGCAAGTTAGGACAAAGCACGATTTCAAGTTTACAGAGGGTAGAATGTGGGAGGATGGCTAGGAGTCCATTGGAATAGTCAGGTCTAGAAGTTACAAAGGCATGGATGAGGACTTCAACAGCAGAGGCGGGGCGGAGTCATGCAATGTTATGGAGGTGGAAATAGGCGGTCTTAGTGATGGCACGGGTATGTAGTCAGAAGCTCATCTCAGGGTCAAATTTAATGACACCAATGTTGAGAACAGTGTGCTTCAGCCTCAGCCAGTTGCCAGGGAGAGAGATGGAGACAGTAGTTATGGATTGGAATTTGTGGTGGGGACTGAAAACAATGGCTTCAGTCTTTCCAATATTTCAACGCAGGGAATTTTTGCTCATACAGTATTGGATGTCGGAAGAGCAGTCTGATAATTTGGAGACAGTGGAGGAATCAAAAGAGTCAGTAGTGAGGTAGAGTTGAGGGTCATCAGCGTACATGTAAAAACTGCCGTTGTATGTTTCAATGATTTCACTAAGGGACAGCATGTAGATGAGAAATAGGAGGGGGCCACAGATAATTCCTCGGGAGACCCCTGAAGTAATGGTGCAGGAGCAGGAAGAGAAGCCATTGCAGGTGATTCTCTGGCTCCAGTCCTGTGGTAAAAGATTTTGAGGTCCATGACTGGTAATTTCAGGGACGAGAAATTTCCCATTGGCTTCTTCTTTCCAACCAGAATGGCTGTAAAATAAAAATCACTCCATCACAGCTGACAGCAGACAGGTGCTGGGATGGGAACAGCAGTTTCTGAACTTTGGACAGCTTTGGGGTTTTCCGGTGGGTTCCGAGTTTTTTAAAAGCCTGCCGGAAAACCCCGAATCTGCCCGCAATTCAGAAACTGCTGTTCCTGCTCCCAGCAAGGATTGGGGCAGGGGCAGAGAGAGAGGGATGGAGAGAGAGGGTGGGGGAGAGAGACTGAGAGAGAGAGAGAGAGAGGGATGGGGAGAGAGAGAGAGAGGGAGAGGGACGGGGGGGGACAGAGAGAGAGAGGGAGGGCAGACAGACAGACAGAGAGAGAGGGCACAGAGAGAGAGAGAGGGCACAGAGAGAGAGAGGGGCGACAGAGAGAGGGGGGGGGACAGAGAGAGAGGGGGGGATAGAAAGAGAGAGAGGGACAGAGGGAGCGAAGAGAGAGGGGGGAAGAGGGAGAGAGAAGGGGACAGAGGGAGAGAGAGGCAAACAGAGGGAGAGAGAGAGAGACACTGAGAGAGAGAGAGAGAACAGAAAGAGAGGGGTCAGAGAGAGAGAGGACAGAGAGAGAAAGGGAACAGAGAGAGAGAGAGGACAAAGAGAGAGGTGGGAGAGAAAGGGACAGAGGGAGGGAAGGGACAGAGGGAAAGATAGAGGGGTACAGAGGCAGAGAGAGGGAGACAGAGGGAGAGAGAGAGGGGGACAGAGAGAGAGGGGGAAGAGAGGGGTAGAGAGGATAGAGAGAGAGAGAGGGGACACAGCGAGACGGGGGGGGCAGACAGAGTGAGGGGTTACAAGGAGAGAGGGGGAAGACAGAGGGGACAGAGAGAGGTGACACAGAGAAAGAGAGAGGGGACAGAGAGAGAGCGAGGGGACAGAGAGAGAGAGAGAGGAGAGAGGGGGGACAGAGAGAGAAAGGGACACCGAGAAAGGGGGGACACAGAGAGAGAGGGGAGGGGGACAGAGAGAGAGGACACAGAGAGAGGGGGACAGAGGAAGAGAGAGAGGGGGACAGAGGAAGAGAGAGGGAGAGAGAGAGAGAGAGAGAGAGAGAAAACACAGACAGGGGGGGACACCGAGACAGAGAGAGAGAGAGAGGGGACACAGAGAGAGGGAGGCGGACAGAGAGAGTGTTTGGGGGGGACAGAGAGAGAGGACAAAGAGAGTGTTTGGGGGGGAGAAAGAGAGACAGAGGGAGGGAAGGGACAGAGGGAGAGAGGCGGACAGAGAGAGAGGGAGAGAGAGAGAGGATAGAGAGAGAGAAGGGACACAGCGAGGGGAGGCAGACAGAGACCGAGGGGGGTACAAGGAGAGAGAGGGGGAAGAGAGAAGAGATAGAGAGAGAGAGGGGACACAGAGAAAGAGATAGGGGACAGAGAGAGAGAGGAGGGACAGAGACAGAGAGAGGGGGGAAAGAGAGAGAGGGGGGAAAGAAAGAGAGGGGGGGAAAGAGAGGGGGACAGAGAGAGTGAGGGGGACAGAGGGAGAGCGCAAGAGAGGGGGACAGAGAGAGAGAGATGGGAGACAGATGGAGAGAGAGTGAGAGGGGATAGAGAGAGACGAGGGACAGAGAGAGAGTGGGGAGAGAGAAGAGGGGGAGACAGAGAGAGAAAGAGAAGGAGGGGGGACAGAGAGAGGGGGAGAGAAAAGGACATAGGGAGAGGGGGGACAGACGGAGACAGAGGGGGGACAGGGTGAGAGAGGGGGACAGAGTGAGAGAGGGGAACAGAAAGAGAGCTGGGGGACAGAGAGAGAGAGAGTTTGGGGACAGAGAGTGAGAGATTGGGGACAGAGAGTGAGAGAGAGAGGACAGAGAGAGAGGACAGAGAGAGATGGGGGGACAGAGAGAGAAAGGAGGGACAGAGAGAGAGGGGGGAGACAGAGGGACAGAGGGAGAAGACAGAGAGAGAGACAGAAAAAGAGGGGGGACAGAGAAAGAGAGAGGCGACAGAGAGAGAGGGGGAGAGAAAAGGACATAGGGAGAAGGGGGACAGAGGGAGAGAGAGAGGGCGACAGGGTGAGAGAGGGGGACAGAGAGAGAGAGGTGGGGGACAGAGAAAGAGAGATGGGGGACAGAAAGTGAGAGGGAGGGGGCAGAGAGAGAGAGAGAGGGAGAGAGAGGGGAACAGAGGGAGAGAGAGAGGGAGACAGAGAGAGAGGGGGGAACATGGTAATGTGCCCCCCTCCCCCCCACCACGCGAGAAGGTTGGACAGCCCCCTCTCTCTCTCTCTCTCTCTCCCCTCTCTGTCACTCTCTCTCTCTCTGTCCTCCTCTCTCTCTCCCTGGCCTGCCACTCCTTAGCAGCGAGGTAATTTTAAAACACAAGTTTAAAGGCTTGTGTTATGCAACTCATCTTAAAATAGGAGAAGTCACTGCACTGTCACAATTCCGCTGCTATCCATTTGGAATCATATTGTTTCAGAACTTGTATGGAGGGGAAAACAGGCAAGAAAATCCAAGGAATCTCCAGATGCCTGCACTGTAAGTTCCTCATGAATACAAGAGTACAGTGTAATGGGACTGAGTGATACTGGTAAAAAACAGGATGCTGCTGACCCGTATACAATGGTTAGTAAATACACAGTAATGGAAAGCTTTAATAGACCTTAATCTATGATGAACTGTCTAAAATTCCTTAACAAAATACATGCTGCATTGGCAGTTTTAAAACCTGTTGGGGAATACATAGTAAAAATTTATTGTGTTTCAATGGCCATGTTAGAAACCGTCATTAACAATTTTTTTTGCTGTGAATTGGTTTAAAGGACAAGTTTTACAAGTATGTGAGAGATCAGTAACTGCAATGTGTGTCATTTACTATACAGTTTGAGGGCAGATAACCTGAGTGGCCAATGTCATTTGAAAGTTGCCTGTATCATACAATTATATTACATTAAAAGTGTACCTTTGAAAACGGTAAGAGATTTGGCGTAGACATAAATTAGTCTGGAGTACAATCTTGCATATAGTGACTAAGCATTTTATAACTGAATAATACATGCAGTAACAACTGCTCAACCTTTTGCAGAAAAGCTTTTTGTTAGTGATAATCAGAGCTGAATTGGGATTGCCAGTAATCGACTGAGATATAGACATAAGTGAATTTAAGACAATCACTTTATTGGAGGAACTGAAGGGCGCTCTCTATTTGTAATTGTGTTTATCTAATTTTGTCACTAGCTTTGGTGAGTAAATAACATTTTGTCCATGAGAGGTGCTGTTGTTTCTGTATTTTAGAATCCAGGACCTGGTTTAACAGCTTGTCAAGATGAATAAACTAGTCTTAGCTACCTACCATTAATCTCTCTGTCCCTTCCTGTCCCACTCTGCTTTTCTGTTTTACCTGACTCTTCTGAAGTACTATCTGCTTCATCCTATAAAATTCTTCTGATTTGGAGATCACTGTCCTTTTGTTGGCTGCCCTGTCTTCAGACACATATTACAAGCAGGTGTAGAAGTTGCACAAACATTGACCATCACAGGTTAAATTGGCTTGTGACAACAGCAGCATGAGAAATGGTCCATCTTCCTATTGCTGATTTTTCTATTGCCTCACCTCAATAACCACAATAACAATCATCTCCTTGAGTTCCACGGTTTATTGAATGAATCTGCACTCCTGATAAAGTGTGAATCCACAGAGGTCATCTGATAAGGTCCATCTACCACCCCATGATATGGTGTAGCTATCTCTATTCTGTCAACAAAAATAATTAGCATTAGCATTGCATACTATTTTGCTTGCTAGCTAGCTAATACATTTGTGCTGCTCTCCATTGATGTTTGTATGCTTAGTTGCTTTATTTATAGGGAGAAATGTGTTTTAAATCATACAGTGTCTTGATGGCATTAGATTGGCTATACACATTATATATATTTATTTTAATTCATTCATGGGATGTGGGCGTCGCTGGGTAGGACAGCATTTATTTCCCATCCCTAATTGCCCTTGAGAAGGTGGTCTTCTTAAACCACTGTAGTCCATGTGGGGTAGGTATACCAACAGTGTTGTTAGGAAGGGAGTTCCAGGATTTTGACCCAGCGACAGTGAAGGAACGGCGATATAGTTCCAAGGCAGGATAGAGTGTGGCTTGGAGAGGAACTTGCAGGTGGTGGTATTGCCATGCATCTGCTGCCCTTGTCCTTCTAGATGCTAGAGGTTGTGGGTTTGGAAGGTGCTATCTAAGGAGCCTTGGTGAGTTGCTGCAGTGCATCTTGTAGATGGTACACACTGCTGCCACAGTGCGTCGGTGGAAGAGGGAGTGAATGTTTGTGGACGGAGTGCCAGTCAAGCGGGCTGCTTTGTCCTGGATGATGTCGAGCCTCTTGAGTGTTGTTGGAGCTGCACCATCCAGGCAAGTGGAGAGTATTCCATCACACTCCTGACTTGTGCCTTGTAGATGGTGGACAGGCTTTGGGGAGTCGGAAGGTGAGTTACTCGCTGCAGGATTCCTAGCCTCTGACCTGCTCTTGTAGCCACAGTATTTATATGGCTACGTCATTTCAGATTCTGTTCAATGGTAACCTCTAGGATGTTGATAGTGGGGGCTTCAGCGATGGTAATGCCATTGAATGTCAAGGGGAGATGGTTAGATTCGCTCTTATTGGAGATGGTCATTGCCTGGCACTTGTGTGGCGCGAATGTTAGTTGCCACTTCTCAGCCCAAGACTGGATATTGTCTGCATTTCTACACGACTGCTTCAGTATCTGAGGAGTCACGAATGGTACTGAACATTGTGCAATCATCAGCAAACATCCCTACTTCTGACCTTATGATTGAAGGAAGGTCATTGCTAAAGTTGCTGAAGATGGTTGGGCATAGTACACTACCCTGAGGAACTCCTGCATTGATGTCCTGGAACTGAGATGATTGATCTCCAACAACCACAATCATCTTCCTTTGCGCTGGGTACAACTCCAACCAGCGGAATGTTTTCCCCCTGATTCCCATTGAGTCCAGTTTTGCTCTGGCTCCTTGATGCCATACTTGGTCAAATGCTGCTTTGAAGTCAAGGGCAGTCACTCTCACCTCACCTTTTGAGTTCAATTCTTTTGTCCATGATTGAACCAAGGCTGTAATGAGGTCAGGAGCTGAGTGGCCCTGAGGGAACCCAAACTGAGCGTCACTGAGCTGGTTTTTGCTAAGCAAGTGTCGCTTGATAGCACTTTCGATGACACCTTCCATCACTTTACTGATGATTGAGAGTAGACTGGTGGGGTAGTAACTGGCCGGGTTGGATTTGTCCTGCTTTTTGTGTACAGGACATACCTGGGCAATATTTCACATTGCCAGGTAGATGCCAGTGTTGTAGCTGTACTGGAACAGCTTGGCTAGGGGCACAGCAAGTTCTGGAGCACAGGTCTTCAGTACTATTGCCGGAATATTGTCAGGGCCTATAGCCTTTGCAGTATCCAGTACCTTCAGTCGTTCCTTGATATCACATGGAGTGAATCGAATTGGCTGAAGACTGGCATCTGTGATGCTGGGGACTTCAGGAGGAGGTCGAGATGGATCATCCACTCGGTGCTTCTGGCTGAAGATGGATGCAAATGCTTCAGGCTTGTCTTTTGCACTGATGTGCTGGGCTCCACCATCATTGAGGGTGGGGATATTTGTGGAGCCACCTCCTCCAGTCAGTTGTTTAATTGTCCACCACCAATCACGACTGTATGTGGCAGGACTGCAGAGCTTAGATCTGATCTGTTGGTTATGAGATTGCTTAGCTCTGTCTATCGCATGCTGTTTACACAGTTTGGTACGCAAGTAGTCCTGGGTTGTAGCTTCACCAAGTTGACACCTCATTTTGAGGTATGCCTTGGTGCTGCTCCTGGCATGCCATTTGGTCTCCCCACTTGATGGTAATGGTAGAGTGGGGGATATCCCGGGCTATGAGGTTACAGATTGTGTTTGAGTACAATTCTGCTGCTGCTGATGGCCCACAACACTTCATGGATACCCAGTTTTGTATTGCTAAATCTGTTCGAAATCTATCCTATTTAGCACGGTGGTAGTGCCACACAACATGATGGAGGGTATCCTGAATGTGAAGACGGGATTTTGCCTCCAAAAGGACTGTGCGGTGGTCACTCCTACCAATACTGTCATGGACAGGTGCATCTGCGCCAGGCAGATTGGTGAGGACTAGGTCGAGTATGTTTTTCTCTCTTGTTGGTTCCCTCACCACCTGATGCAGATTCAGTCTTGGAGCTATGTCATAGAGAAATGCAGCACTGAAACAGGCCCTTCGGCCCACCGAGTCTGTGCTGACCAACACCACCCATTTGTATACTATCCCTACATTAATCCCATATTCCCTACCACATCCCCACCATTCTCCTACCTACCTACTTTAGGACTCGGCCAGCTCAGTCAATAGTGGTGCTACCGAGCCACTCTTGGTGATGGACATTGAAGTCCCCCGCCCAGGGTACATTCTGTGCCCTTGCCGCTCTCAGTACTTCCTCCAAGTGCTGTTCAACATGAAGGAATACTGACTCATCAGATGAGGAAGGGTAGTAGGTGGTAATCAGCAGGGGGTTTCCTTGCCAATGTTTGACCTGATGCCATGAGACTTCACGGGGTCTGAAGTCGATATTGAGGACTCCCAGGGCAACTCCCTCCTGGCTGTATACCACTGTGCCACCACCTCTGCTGGGTCTGTCTTGCCGGTGGGACAGGACATACCTAGGGATGGTGATGGCGGTGTCTAAGACATTGTTTGTAAGGTATGATTCGGCCAGGCTGTTGCTTGACTAGTTTGTGGGACAGCTCTCCCAACTTTGGCACAAGCCCTCAGATGTTAGTAAGAAGGACTTTGCAGGGTCGACAGGGCTGGGTTTTCTGTTGTCATTTCCGGTGCCTCGGTCGACACCAGGTGGTCTGTCTGGTTTCATTCCTTATTGACTTCGTAGCGGTTAGATTCAGCTGAGTGGCTTGCTCGGCCATTTCAGAAGGTGTTTAAGAGTCAACCACATTGCTGTGGGTCTGGAGTCACATGTAGGCCAGGCCAAGTAAGGACAACAGATTTCCTTCCCTAAAGGACATTAGTGAACCAGATTTGCAACCATTGATAATGGTTTCATGGCCATCATTAAACTAGCTTTTTTAATTCCAGATTTGTTAATTGAATTCAAATTCCACCTTCTGCCATGGTGGGATTTGAACCCAAGTCCCCAAAGCAATACCCTGGGTCTCTGTGTTTCTAGTCCAGTGGGGAGGAGAGGCAGCAATGTTGGATGAGGAAGCACTGGGTGGCGTTGCAGCACTGGGCCAATTTTCCTCTCAGTGGAGGTGGGGAGCTGCATTGTCCTGGAGCCCTATTCCATCTCCAAGAAGCACAATGAGTATTTTTCTTCTTGTGTGTGTGTTTTTTGGAGAGGAAGTATGTAATAGAGTGTAGATTTTCAGCTCAAGGTGCTTGATGATGCTGAGTTTCTTCTGAGTGAGGGACTGGAAGAGGCACAAGTCTTTTCTAATGGGTGAGGAGGTAGATTTTGCTACTTATTGGATGGAGAAAGAATTACTGCTGACGAGAGCCAGCAGTAGGCTTGATTTTGTTCTAAGTATACTAAAAAAGAGCAAGCTTCTTCTCAGCTGGCTGTTGTTTTCTCATGGGGAGAAAGGGAAGGTCCAGTTTGTGCTCAGTCTTGGTGGGGGTGAGGGTGGTAAAGTCTAGTTTGTACTCAGTGGGGATGGGAGGGGAAGGACGAGTTTGTCCTCTGTGGAAAGAGGGAAGGCTGAATTTTTCTTCTGTTTCAGTGGCTTGGTTATCTCTGATGTAAGTACGTGTCCAGTCTGGATGAGCTGCAATTTCCCCTAGTTAAATATTGATAAGCAAAGCCATCGTCTTTGGTCCCTGCCACAAACTCTGCACCCTCGGCACTTTTCCATGCCTCTCCCTGGCCACTCCATCATGCTAAACCAGATTGTTCGCAATCTTGCATCCTATTCGATCCTGAGCTGTGCTTCTGACCCCAAGTTCTCTTCTTCACAAAGAAGGCCGATTTCTGACTATGCAATATCAAGCGCCTCGACCCCTACATCATCCCATCTGCCACTAAAACAGAAAAAAAATTCAGCCTTTCCTCTTTCCACAGTGGACAAACTCTTCCTTCCCCTCCCATCCCCACTGAGAACAAACTAGACTTTACCACCCTCACCCCCACCAAAACTGAGCACAAACTGGACCTTCCCTTTTTCCCCACGAAGAAACAACAGACAGCTGAGTAGAAGCTTGCTCTTTTTTTAGTATACTTAGAACAAAATCAAGCCTACTCCTGGCTCTCGTCAGCAGTAATTCTTCTTCCATCCAATAAGAAACCCTTAGTAATACCCTTTGTCATCTCCAGACTGGAGTATTGCACTGCTCTCCTGGGCACCCTCCTATCTTCCACCCTGAGTGGTTTGTCCAAACCTCTTTTGCCTGTATGCTCTTCTGCATGAAGTCCCACTCACCCAGTGCTCCTGTCCTCACTGATCTGCATTAGGTCCTGTTCCCTAATGCCTCCAATTCAAAAATCTCATACTCGTGTTTATACCCCTTGATAGTCTCACCCTCCCTATTTCCGTAACTTTCTTCGGTCCTATAAACCCCATCCCGAACTCTCTGTTCCTCTGACTGCAGTCTTTTGTGCACCCCCACCCCAGTCCCTTTTTGTCACCATTGGCAGCCATGTTTTCTGCCAATTTGGCCCTATATATTGGAATTCTAAGCCTTCGGTCACTCCTTCTAATATCTCTTTCTTTAGATTGGCATTCATTTATTTCTGATGACACCTTTGAATTAGATTAGAACTTCTTTTCATATCAAAGGTGCTATATAAATACAAGTTGTCATTACCTGGTTTCTTCCTTATTTACAAAGCAGATGGTTCTAACTCAGGTCTGTGACTTCTTAGACTGGAATTTATTCAGCCAACAGGAACGGGACTGGAGGGCTGGGGTCCGAAAAGTCAGGATAGACATGCTTGCCCGGAAACTGGTCATGATGTCAGTTCCGGATTTGGTCAGTGGCAGAAATGCTCCAAGACCGCGTTGCCTTTGCAAAGCAGCAGGACTGCAATTTGAATTGGTGAACAGCTAGTTAAAATGCATTTACATTGAATTTGAAGCAAATTTTATGGGGTGGATTTCAGATTTAGTCAATGGCACACAGGGATCAAGTGCCTTCAAATCCCCGGCTGTTTAAAAGTGGCAGCACCAAGGATTGTCCTCAGTGACACCGCGGGAAGGCAGCCATGGGGAGTGATGGATTAGGGAAGAACGGGGAGCGGAGGCCATTGTCGGCCTACAGTGCTGGGCTCTCTGCAAGGGTGGGTGGAGCCTTGGGTGCAAGGGTATGGTGGGTGGCAGTCACGGGTGACAGGGTGGGCGCAGTCTCGGGTGGTAGGGTGGGCGCAGTCTTAGGTGCAAGGATAGGGCGGGTGCTGTTTTTGGTACTGGGCTCTCAAGGGTTTGCACTGAGGGGCATTAGTGCGTCTTCGGAGGGAAGTAGCAATGGAAAGGTCACAAGGCAAGTTTGTTTCTGCAAGGACAGCACACGGGAGGGGAAAAATCAGCTGGCATGGCTCTGATACACTATGTCTTTGTGGACCCCCATGCCACACAGCAGTGGCTCAGAGGGAGGGAGGGCTAGTATCTGGCTGCACCTATCCGTGAAGTTCCAACAGGGGAGCAGCAGTAGCCGGCCACTCCAAGAAGGGTATATCCGCACCAGAGAGTGTACCAAGCTTGCCTCAGTTACCTCCAAATGTCCGAGCGGCAATGTCAGCCAAGACTTTGGCCCTCCAGGGAGGCCATCACCGACTTATGTGCCATGCTGCAGGCCGAGCTGCGACCCATGGGCTTCGGTGGCTCTGAGGATCGTTGTGGCATTCAATTTCTATAGCTCTGGCTCTTTCCAGGGATCCACTGGGGACATATGTGGGGTCTCACAGGCAGCAGCCCATCGTTGCAACAAGGAAGTGACCAATGCATTGTGATGACAATGTGCGATATCGGATTGACCCTGACAGTCAGGCGGAGAGGGCCATTGGCTTCAGGGTCATCACTGGATTTCCTCAGGTGCAAGGTGGCATCAACTGCACACGTGGCCACCAAGACTCCCACGGCGCAGCCAGTGGCCTTCCTCAACAGGACGGGCTTACATTTAATCAACGGTCGACTGGTCTGCGACCACTGCAAGCGCATTTTGGAGATGTGCGCCCGCTTCCCAGGCAGCAGACACGATGCCTACATACTTCGGTAGTCCCAGATGCCACAGTTTTTCAGGCCCCTTGCTTGCCTTCAGGGATGGATTCTTGGGATAAGGGCTACCCATTGAAGACATGGCTACTCATGCCTGTGAGGAATCCTCGCAATGCAGCAGAGAAGAGATACAACACCTGCCATGGCTCCACCCGAGAGACCATCAAGCAAGCCACTGGGCCTCTGAAGATGAGATTCCAGTGCTTTGATCGCTCTGGTGGAGCCTTACAGTTTGCCCCAGTGAAGGTCTCGTGTATCGTGGTGGTCTGCTGTGCTCTGCACAATCTAGCACAGCAGAAGGGGAGGCCTTGCATGAAGAGGTCATGATTGATTGCCAATCCTCATCTGATGAAGAGGATGTGGAAAAGGCTATTCAACAGATAGCACTGGATCTTACTTCCCTTGCACCAGAAGCCATGGCCATTGAGAGTCACGTAAAGGAGACACAACACAATCTCATACATACCTGCTTTCTGCCACCGTGATGGCCTCTCAAAGTGAACTCAACAAAGACTCACCTAACTGTATTCCGCCTGTCGTCTCCTTCCTATCGCACTCCAGAGTCTAGCAACCAGGATTACCACGTGCTCTGACACATCTGAGATGCTGACAAAATGTGGCCTTTGCCTACACTGCAGCCCATTGGGAGAGCAAAGGTAAAGGTTGCCTCTCACAAGGCAGCAATAGAAGCATGAGCCATTTACAGCAATGAATCTGCCATTCAAGTGGGGAGAGTAAATAGAAATGTAGTGGTTTTGGGGACAGTATCGTCAGAGGGATAGTTCTCTGCAGCTGAGAGCGTGAGTCCAAAAGGCTATGTTGGTTACCCGGTGCCAGGGTTCGGGACATATGCTCGGGTTTGGAGAGGAACTTGTAGTGGGAGGAGGAGAATCCAGTTGTCGTGGTCCATGTGGATACCAACGACATAGGTAGGATGAGGAAAGAGGTTCGGCTTAGGGATTATGAGCAGCTAGGGGCTAAATTAAAAAGCAGAACCACAAAGATAACAATCCTTAGATTACTACCTGAGCTACGAGTGAAGTGGCATAGAGTAAATAAGATTAGAGAGTTGAATGCATAGCTCAAAGATTGGTGTGGGAGAAATAGGTTTCTATTCATGGGGCACTGGAAACAGTACTGGGGAAAGTGGCAGCTCTATCATTGGATTAGTCTTCACCTGAACCGTGCTGGGACCAGTGTTCTGGCGAGTCGCGTAACTACAGTGGTAGAGAGAACTTTAAACTAAAAAGTGGGAGCTAGGAATCATGTGAGGGAAGATGTGCTAAATTAAAGAGAAAGGACAAGGCAATAGAGCAGAATAGCGATATGGGTAATGATAACCAGAGTGTGGCAGGATGGGACAGAATGTGTAAACTTAAGAGTGCACCAGCAGATAAGGATAGAGTTTGCAAGAATACTAAAAAGACAGAATTAAAGGCTCTGTATCTGAATGTGCACAGCATTCATAACAAAACAGACGAATTGATAGCAAAAAAAAATGTATGACCTGATAGCCATTTGAGAGCCGTGGTTGCAAGGTGACCAAGGCTGGGACCTAAATAATCAAGGGTATTTGACATTTTGGAAGGACAGGAAGCTAGGAAAAGATAGTGGGGTAGCTCTGTTATTTAGGATGACATTAGTACTGTAGTGAGAGATGACCTTAGTTCAGAAGTGAGAGATGACCTTAGTTCAGAAGATCAAGATGTAGAATCAGTTTGGTTAGAGATAAGAAATAGCAAAGCTAAGAAGTCACTTGTGGGAGTAGCTTATAGGCTCCCTAACAGTAGCTACACTGTAGGACAGAGTATACAGGAAGAAATAATGAGAGCTTGCAAGGAATCATGGGTGATTTTAATCTTCATATAGATCAGACAAATCAAATTGGCAAAGGTAGCCTGGATGATGAATTCATAGAGTGTATTCGGGACAATTTCTTAGAGCATTATGTTTTAGTGCCAACCAGGAAGCATGCTATTTTAGACCTGGCAATGTGCAATGGGACAGGATTAATTAATGACCTCATAGTAAAGGAGTCTCTAGGCAACTGTAATCATAACATGATAGAATTTCACACTCAGTTTGAGGGTGAGACGTGTTGGTCTAAGACAAGTGTCTTACCCTTGTAATTGCCTTTATTTAAATAGATGAGGACAGAGTTGGCTAAAATGAACTGGGAAAATAGTAGAGAAGCAGTGGCAGACATTTAAGGAGATATTTCGTAAATCTCAGCAAAGATTTGTTCCAGTGATAAAGAAAGATGCTATGAGAAGGATGCACCATCGTGGCTAACTAAGGAAGTTAAGGATCGTATCAAATTGAAAGAAAACACATACAATACTGCAAAGATTAGTGATAGGTCAGGAGATTGGACAGATTTTAGAAACCAGCAAAGAATCACAAAAAAAAACGAGGGATAAGCTGGAGTATGAGAGCTATCTAGTGAAAATATTTTAAAAGGATGATGAGGGAGATAGAAATTACGATGAAACAAAAAAAGTATGATGCATGTCAGGTGAACTCATCAAGTAAGAACCAGGGCATATACAATAAGCTGAGAATTGAGGTGAAGAGGAAAATAAGACTGACAAAGAGAGACTATGAGAATAGAATAACAGTCAACATAAAAGGGAACCCAAAGATTTTCTGCCAGCGTGTAAATAGTAAGCGAGAAGTAAGAAATGGAGTGGGCCTTATTACGGACAAAGAGGGTAATATATACTTAGAGGCACAGGGCAAGGCTAATATACTTAATGAGTACTTTGTATCAGTGTTTACAAAGGAAATGGAACGTGACAAAATATCAGTAGAAGTAGAGGCAATAGATAAGATAAAAATTGGAGGGGAGAGGTACTACAAAGGCTGGCTATGCTTAGGGTAGTTAAGTCACCTCGTCTGGATGGCTTGCATCCAAGGTTGCTAAAGGAAGTGGGGATGGAGGTAGTGGAAGGGCTTGCCATAATCTTCGAATCGTGCCTGGATATAGGGGAGGTGCCAGAGGAATGGAGAGTGGCAAATGTGACATCCTTATTCAAAAAACAGTATAAGGACAGTCCTAGCAACTATAGGCTAGTTAGTTTAACATCTGTGGTGACTAAGGTTTTAGAAACAATTACCAGAGAAAATATCAACAATTAGAGAGGTTTGAGTTAATTAAGGATAGCCAGCATGGATTTGTCAAAGACAGATCATGCTTAGCTAATCTAATTGAATTTTTTGATGAAGTAACAGAGAAGGTTGAAGAAGGGAATGCGGTGGATGTTGGCTGTATGGATTTTAAGAATACATTTGATAAGGTGCCACATAAAAGGCTGGTTGACAAAACTGAGGCTCATGGAATAGGAGGGTCACTGTCCAACTGGATAGAAAATTTGTTTAAGGACAGAAAGAGTGAGTCATAGTAAATGTTTACTTTTCAGACTGCAGGATGGTAGACAGTGGTGTTCCCCAAGGGTCAGTGCTGGGACCACGGTTTTTTTTTGCTATATATAAATGACTTGGATCTTGGAATACAGAGTAGAATCTCAAAATTTGCCAATGACCCCAAACTTAGAGGTGCGGCAAACGGTCAGGATGATATGACCCACCTGCAACATAGGAAGATAGGAACAGGAGTAGGCCATTCAGCCCCTCGAGCCTGTCCGCCATTCAATGAGATCATGGCTGATCCGTGGCCTAACTCCCTATACCTGCCTTTGGCCCATATCTCTTTATATCCGCCTGACGTCGGTGGTGGGAAAATTCTAGAGTCCATTATCAAAGATTTTATAGCAGAGCACTTGGAGAACAGTGGTAGAATCGGACAGAGTCAGCATGGATTTACAAAAGGGAAATCATACTTGACAAATCTACTAGAATTCTTCGAGGACGTAACGAGCAGAGTTGATGAGGGGGACAGTAGATGTGATTTATTTGGACTTTCAGAAGGCTTTCAACAAAGTCCCACACAAGAGATTAGCATGTAAAATTAAAGCGCATGGGATTGGGGGTAGTGTATTGCGATTGATAGAAAATTGGTTGGTGGACAGCAAACAAAGAGTAGGGATAAATGGGTCTTTTTCCGAATGGCAGGCAGTGACTAGTGGGGTACTGCAGGGATCGGTGCTAGGACCCCAGCTATTCACAATATATATTAATGATTTAGATGAGGGAACTAAATGTAATATCTCCAAATTTGCAAATGACACAAAACTGGGTGGGAGGGTGAGTTGTGAGGAGGATGCAGAGAGGCTTCAGGGTAATTTGGACAAGTTGAGTGAGTGGGCTAATGCATGGCAGATGCAGTATAATGTGGATAAAAGTAAGGTAGCAAAAACAGGAAGGCAGATTATCTGAATGGCTATAAACTGAAAGAGGGGAATATGCAGCGAGACCTAGGTGTTCTCGTACACCAGTCGCTGAAGGTAAGCATGCAGGTGCAACAGGCGGTAAAAAAGGCAAATGGTATGTTGGCCTTCATAGCGAGAGGATTCAAGTACAGAAGCAGGGATGTCTTGCTGCAATTATACAGGGTCTTGGTGAGGCCACACCTGGAATATTGTGTGCAGTTTTGGTCTTATCTGCTATTATCTGCAGGGAAGGTTTACCAGACTGATTCCTGGGATGGCGTGACTGACATATGAGGAGAGATTGAGTCGGTTAGGATTATATTCGCTGGAGTTCAGAAGAGTGCGGGGGAATCTCATAAAAACCTTTAAAATTCTAAGAGGACTTGACAGGGTAGATGCAGGAAGGATGTTCCCGATGGTGGGGGAGTCCAGAACCAAGGGTCATAGTCTAAGGATATGGGGTAAACCTTTCAGGACTGAGATGAGGAGAAATTTCTTCACTCAGAGAGTGGTGAGTCTGTGGAATTCGCTACCACAGAAAGCAATTGAGGCCAAAACATTGAATGTTTTCAAAAAGGAGTTAGATATAGCTCTTGGGTCTAAAGGGATCAAAAGGTATGGGGAGAAAGCCGGAACAGGCTACTGAGTTGGATGGTCAGCCATGATCATAATGAATGGCGGAGCAGGCTCGAAGGGCCAAATGGCCTACTCCTGCTCCTATTTTCTATGTTTTTATATCTTTGCTTAACAAAAATCTATCTATCTCAGATTTAAAATTAACAACTGTTCTAGCTTCAACTGCTGTTTGTGGGAGAGAGTTCCAAACCTCTACCACCCTTTGCATGGAGAAGTGCTTCCTAACATCTCTCCTGAATGGTCTGGTCCTAATTTTTAGACTATGCCCCCTAGTTTTAGAATCTCCAACCAGCGGAAATAGTTTATCTTTATCTAGCCTGTCTTTTCCAGTTAATATCTTGAAGACTTCAAACAGATCACCCCTTAACCTTCAAAATTCTAGTGAAAACAGGCCTAATTTGTGTAATCTCTCCTCGTAAGTTAACCCCTATAGTTCAGGTATCATTCTTGTAAACCTACGTTGCACTCCCTCCAAGGCCAATATATCCTTCCTAAGGTGTGGTGCCCAGAACTGCTCACAGTACTTCAAGTGGGGTCTAACCAGGGTTTTGTACAGCTGCAGCATAACCTCTGTGTCTTTATACTCCAACCTTCTAGATATAAAGGCTAGCTTTCCATTAGCGTTTTTGATTATTTTCTGCACTTGCTCGTGGCATTTTAAAGATCTGAACCCCCAAGTCTCTTTGGACATCCACTGTACTTAGCCTCTTCCCATTTAGAAAGTACCCTGCTCTATCCTTTTTTGGTCCAAAATGGATAATCTCACACTTGCCCGCATTGAAATCCATCTGCCACAGTTTTGCCCACTCACCTAGTCTGTCAATATCTCTTTGCAATTTTATGCTATCATCTAGACTGTCTACAATGCCGCCTAACTTTGTATCATCAGCAAATTTGGATATATGACTTACTATGCCATCATCCAAGTCGTTAATGAATAATGTGAATAATTGAGGCCCCAACACAGATCCCTGCGAGACACATCCTGCCAATCGGAGTACTTACCCATTATCCCCACTCTCTGTTGCCTATCACTCACCCAACTTCCTAACCATGTCAATAATTTGCCCTCAACTCCATGGGCTTCTCCGTTATTTAACAGTCTCTTATGTGGATCTCTATCAAATGTCTTCTTGAAGTCCATATAAATAACATCCATAGACACTCCCCTGTCCATTACCTTAGTCACCTTTTCAAAAAATTCTATGAGATTTGTCCGGCATGACCTTCTCGTCATGAATCCATGCTGGCTGTTCCTGATTAACTGAACTTTTTCTAGGTGTTCAGTCACCCTATCCTTGATTATAGACTCCAGCAACTTGCCCACCACAGATGCCAGGCTAATTTCTTTGGTTCCCCTTTTCACCCTTCTTAAAAAGTGGAATGACATGTGCAACTTTCCAATCTAGAGGGACCACTCCTGAATCTAGGGAACACTGAAAGACTATAGTTAGGGCACCTACAATGTGCTCCCCTACTTCCTTTAACACCCTTGGATGGAAACCATCAGGTCCTGGGGATTTCTCACTCTTCAGTTCCATTAATTTCCTTGTTACTGATGTTTTACTTACATTAATTGTATTAAGTTCCTGTCCCCTATCAGCTATTAATTGTTTCGGGACTTCCGGCAAGTTATCCTCCTTTTCAACTGTAAATACTGAGACAAAGTAATTGTTCAACATGTCTGCCATTTCCCCATTATCAATAACAATATCTCCATTTTCAGCTTTTAATGGGCCTACATTGCTCTTGACCACCCACTTTCCCTTTATGTAACTATAAAATTTCTTCTTATTGATTTTGATGTTCCTTGCAAGTTTCCTTTCATAATCCCTTTAGTAGCTCTTATAAGCTGCTTTGTGACCCTTTGCTGGTCTTTGTATCGATCCCATTCAGCCGGATCTGTGCAGCGTTTTGCATCTTTGTAAGCCCTTTCTTTTTGTTTTATGCTATCCCTAATCTCTTTAGTTGTCCATGGCTATTTTTTCTGTGAAGTGGAGCTTTTTCCTCTCAGGGGTATTTACTCGCTCTGTACTTCGTTAAATGTTTCTTTAAGTATTCTCCACTGTTCTTCAGTCGTTTGACCCATTAACAGATCTACCCAGTTTACCGTGGACAATCTCTGTCTTATCCCGGTAAAGTCAGCCTTACCCAGGTCTAAAATTCTAGTAGCTGATTCGTGCTTTTCACTTTCAAATGCTACCTTGAATTTGATCATGTTGTGATCACTATTTGATAAATGTTCATGCACAGTTAGGCTACTAATTAAATTTGGCTCATTACTCATAACTAAATCTAATATTGCCTGTCCCCTTGTTACATCTAGGACATATTGCTGTAGGAAACTATCCCAGACACATACCAGAAATTCACAGTTCCGAAGAAGGGTCACTGACCGGAAACGTTAACTCTGCTTCTCTTTCCACAGATGCTGCCAGACCTGCTGAGTGAATCCAGCATTTCTTGTTTTTGTTCCAGAAATTCACTACCTTTCTGACAGGTAATAATCTACCTCTCCAAATCTATGTGTAAGTTAAAATGTCCCATTAATACTATTCTGCCTTCGTTACACACTTGCCTAATTTGTGCATTTATACAAACTAACACCTCAGAACTGCTACCAGGGGTCTATACAACTATTACAGTTTTAGATCCTTTTCTGTTCCTCAATTCCACCCATAAGATCTCCACTGGATGCTTTCCCCTCATTATATCCTCCCTCACCAATGAGATGATATTATTTCTAATCAGTAAGGCTACTCCACCCCCTCTGCCATTTTCCCTGTCCCTCCTGTAAACTTTATATCCAGGTATATTTAGTTCCCAGTCCCGACCATCCTGCAGCCACGTCTCCGCAACAGCCACCACATCATAATCTTCCATTTGAATTTGCGCCTGCAGTTCATCTAGTTTATTCCTTACACTCTGTGCATTTGTATATAGAACTCTTATTTGGGCTATACCGCCTAACCTGTCCCTCAGCACTGATGCTTTATTCACCTGTTAATTATTTCTCTCTTCTGGTTTAACCAGTATGCCTCTTGCAGTTTGATAACAATCAGCCTCACCACTAACCTGCACTCCTGCCTTCTCCTGTAATTTCCTGTTTTTCCATGCAACTGAACCTTCCCCCCCACTATTTAGTTTAAAGCCCTATCTACAGCCCTAGTTATACGATTCGCCAGGACTCTGGTCCCAGCATGATTCAGGTGGAGCCTGTCCCATCGGAACAGCTCCCTCCTTCCCCAGTACTGGTGCCAATGTCCCACGAATTCAAACTCATTTCTCCCACACCAATCTTTGAGCCACACATTTACCTCTTTAATCTTATTGACCCTTTGCCAATTTGCTCGTGGCTCAGGTAGTAAACCGGAGATTATTACCTTTTTGGTTCTGCTTTTTAATTTAGCCCGTAGCTGCTCATATTCCCTCAGCAGAACCTCTAACCTCATTCTACCTATATCGTCGGTACCTATGTGAACCACGACAACTGGATCTTTCCCTTCCCACTCCAAGTTCCTCTGCAGCCCAGATGAGATATCCCGAACCCTGGCACCAGGTAGGCAACAGAGCCTTCGGGACTCTCGATCTTGGCCACAGAGAACAGTATCTATGCCCCCAACTATACTATCCCCGATTACGACTACATTTCTTTTTCTCCCCCCCCCACTTGAATGGTTCCCCGAACCACGGTGCTGTGGTCAGTTTGTTCATCCTCCCTATAGTCTCTGCTCTCGTCCACACAGGGAACAAGAATCTCAAACCTGTTGGACAAGGACAATGGCTGAGGCTCCTGCAGCACTACCTCCTGGATCCCTCTACCTGCCTCACTCATAGTCACACCCTCCTGTCCCTGACTACTGGCCAAATTCAAGGTAGTTAATCTAAGGGGTGTGACTGCCTCCTGAAACACAGCGTCCAGGTAACTCTCCCTCTCCCTGATGTCTCAGAGTGTCCGAAGCTCAGACTCCAGCTCATCAACTCTGAGCTGAAGTTCCTCGAGCAGCCAACACTTGCTACAGATGTGTTCACCAGGAACCACAATGGGGTCCACCAGCTCCCAGATCATGCAGGTCAACACATCACCTGGCCCTGCAACTCTATTTTATATAATTAGATTTTAATTTATTTAAATTTCCGACTGGTCTTTAGTTATTTTTAAACCGCTTTAGTCTTTAGTTTGTATACTTATAAATCAATCAAGTCTTACTCTATAATAAAAGCAAATTACTGCGGATGCTGGAAATCTGAAATAAAAACAAGAAATGCTGGAACCACTCAGCAGGTCTGGCAGCATCTGTGAAAAGAGAAGCAGAGTTAACGTTTCGGGTCAGTGACCCTTCTTCGGAACTGACAAATATTAGAAAAGTCACAGGTTATAAGCAAGTGAGGTGGGGGTGGGGCAAGAGATAACAAAGGAGGTGTAGATTGGACCAGGCCACATAGCTGACCAAAAGGTCACGGGGCAAAGGCAAACAATATGTTAATGTTGATTAAATTAAATTAAATTAAAAACTTACCTGAATACTAACCCCAGCTGCTTTCTGTTTCCCTGCTCTCACTGTTCAATGTGACATCACTCTGATGTCAGTTTTCAATTTTTTTTTCCCGCTCCTTGGGCTCCGCTCCTCTCTGCCTCTCTCCCACACAAACCTCCGGTCCTGCTGCTCCTCGGGCTCCGCTCCTCTCTGCCCCTCTCCCACACAAACCTCCGGTCCTGCTGCTCCTCGGGCTCCGCTCTGCTCTGCCTCTCTCCCACACAAACCTCCAGTACTGCTGCTCCTCGGGCTCCGCTCCTCTCTGCCTCTCTCCCACACAAACCTCCGGTCCTGCTGCTCCTCGGGCTCCGCTCCTCTCTGCCTCTCTCCCACACAAACCTCCAGTACTGTTGCTCCTCGGGCTCCGCTCCTCTCTGCCTCTCTCCCACACAAACCTCCGGTCCTGCTGCTCCTCGGGCTCCGCTCCTCTCTGCCTCTCTCCCACACAAACCTCCAGTACTGCTGCTCCTCGGGCTCCGCTCCTCTCTGCCTCTCTCCCACACAAACCTCCGGTCCTGCTGCTCCTCGGGCTCCGCTCTGCTCTGCCTCTCTCCCACACAAACCTCCAGTACTGCTGCTCCTCGGGCTCCGCTCCTCTCTGCCTCTCTCCCACACAAACCTCCGGTCCTGCTGCTCCTCGGGCTCCACTCCTCTCTGCCTCTCTCCCACACAAACCTCCAGTACTGCTGCTCCTCGGGCTCCGCTCCTCTCTGCCTCTCTCCCACACAAACCTCCGGTCCTGCTGCTCCTCGGGCTCCACTCCTCTCTGCCTCTCTCCCACACAAACCTCCGGTCCTGCTGCTCCTCAGGCTCCGCTCCTCTCTGCCTCTCTCCCACACAAACCTCCGGTCCTGCTGCTCCTCGGGCTCCACCCCTCTCTGCCTCTCTCCCACACAAACCTCCGGTCCTGCTGCTCCTCGGGCTCCGCTCCTCTCTGCCTCTCTCCCACACAAACCTCCGGTCCTGCTGCTCCTTGGGCTCCACTCCTCTCTGCCTCTCTCCCACACAAACCTCCGGTCCTGCTGCTCCTCGGGCTCCACTCCTCTCTGCCTCTCTCCCACACAAACCTCCGGTCCTGCTGCTCCTTGGGCTCCGCTCCTCTCTGCCTCTCAGGCCATAGATAGGCTAGTGGAGTGGGCAGAGAGGTAGCAGATGGAATTTAACACTGACAAGTGTGAGATGATGCATTTTGGCAGAAGGAATAGGGAGAGGCAATATATACTTAATGTCACAATTCTAGGAATTGTGTGACAGAGGGACATGGGGGTGCATGTGCATAGATCTTTGAAGGTGTCAGGGCACATTGAGAGTGATTAGTAAAGCATATGGGATCTTGGGCTTCATAAATAGAGGCATTGAGTATAAAAGCAGGGAAGTTATGCTGAACCTTTATAAAGGTCTGTTTAGGCCCCAACGAGAGTGCTGCATCCAATTCTGATCACCACACTTCAGGAAGGATGTGGGGGTCCTTGAGAGGGTGCAGAGGAGATTTACCAGAATGGTTCCAGCATTGGAAGGTTTTAGTTACAAGGTTAGGTTAGAAGAGCTGGGACTGTTCTCCTTAGGACAAAGGAGATTGAGGGAAGATTTAATAGAAGTGTACAAGATTATGACAGGCTTAGATAAGTTAGACAAGGGAAAACTGTTCCCATTCACTAATGGTACAAGGACTAGAGGACACAGATTGAAAGTTCTGGGCAAGAGATGCAGGGGGAATACGAGGAAGTACTTTTTTACACTGCAGTTGATAATGACTTGGAACTCGCTGTCCACAAAGGTAGTGGAAGCGGAGACAATCAATGACTTCAAGAGGAAGTTGGATGGCCACCTAAGATAAATAGACTTGCAGGGGAGTGGGACTGACTGGATAGCTCCATGGAGAGCGGAATAGACTTGATGGGCTGAATGGCCTCCTTCTGTGCCATAAATGACTCTGTGACTCTACGAAAAGAGTAACTCAAGCGAGCGTTGGTTCCTGAGACTGGGGAAGTAATAATGGGAAACAAGGAAAGGGCAGAACTGTTGAACAGGTATTTTGTGTCTGTCTTCACTGTAGAAAACACAAAAAAATTCCCAGAATAAAGGAAATTAAAACTATCATAATCACAATCATTAGGGAAAAGGTACTGGGAAAACCATTACAACTAAAGGCTGACAAGTCCCCTGGACCTGATGGCTTTCATCTTACGGTCTTAAAAGAAGTGGCTGCTGAGATAGTAGATTGGTTGTGATCCTCCAAAATTCCCTAGATTCTGGAAAGGTCCCAGTGGATTGGAAAATCGGAAATATAACACCTCTATTCGAGAAAGGAGGGAGACAGAAAGTAGGAAACTCGGGCCAGTTAGCCTAACATCTGATGTCGGGAAAATGTTAGAAGCCATATTAAGGAGGTAATAGCAGGACATTTAGAAAATAAGAATACAATCAGGCAGAGCCAACAGGGCTTTGTGAAAGGGAAATCATATTTGACTAATTTATTAGAGTTCTTTGAGGAAGTATCAAGCAAGGTGGATAAAGGGGAACCTGTAGATGCAGTGTACTTGGATTTCCAAAAGGTATTATATAAGGTGCCGTGTTAAATGTTATTAAACAAAATAAGAGCTCATGGTGTGGGGGATAACATATTAGCATGGATAGAGGATTGGTTAGCTAACAGGAAGCAGACAGTAAGGATAAATGGGTCATTTTCAGGTTGGCAAGCTGTTACTAGTGGAGTGCCACAGGGATCAGTGCTGGGGCCTCAACTGTTTACAATCTATATCAATGACTTGGATGAAGGGACCGAATGGATGGTCACTAAATTTTCTGATGAAACAAAGATAGGTAGGAAAGTAAGCTGTCAAGAGGACATAAGGGCCAGAATTTTACGGCCCCCACAGGAGCGGGCTGGTGGCAGGGGGGCCGTAAAATTGAGTGGGAGGCAGGGGGTGCCGTTCCCTACACGATCCCGCCCTGCTGCAATTTTATGCTGGGCGGCGGCGGCAAGAAACGGCCCGCCCACCCCAGGCCAATTAACTGACACTTACAGGTCTCCTCCCACTGCCACTGGTATTTTACCAGCGGCGACTGGGCAGCAAAGGCCCCCAGAAAGCCGCCAGGTAAAACCTGGTGGCTCTCTTGCGGGCTGGAATGGCCTTCCTGATTGGGCACCCTGTGCCCCACGGAGGGACCCCCATAGCCCAACTGCCCCACTGCACAAAGGTTCCCCCCCCCACCTCTAACCAACCCCCTTGCCTCACTGGGGCTTGGCTGATTGTCCCCGACGAGGCCCCAAAAACGTACCTTCTTTTCAGGGCCATCCTCCCTCTTGCTGTCATTGGCTGGGTGCAGTCCTTTCAGTGGCCACCGCTCCCGGTGGCGCAGCTGGAACTGAGAGCTGTCGGCCCGCTATTTGGCCGGCAGCTCCATTAGGCAGGACCTCCTGCCTCAAGGAGGTGGAACTGCCGCCCGAGGCCAATTAAGGGCCTTGGGAGCGGAAAATCCCAGCGTGGCTCCCCAGGCGCCCCCCCCCCCCCCCCCCGGAGGCGGGCTCGCGCCTGACTTTTTGGCCGGTGGGTGGGGCCTTCTGCCCAAAATAAAATTCCAGCCAAAGGGTCTACAAAGGGATTTAGACAGGTTAAGTGAGTGGGCAAAAATTTGGCAGATGGAAGACTGGATTTTATGCCCCCTCCTCCGAGGCGAGGTAGAACGTGGGGGGTGGGGGGGGGGGGTGATTGCGCCCACAGAATTGCGAAGAGTGGTGGGGCACAGAGGGCCCGTCACTGCCCCGTCGCCAAATGATCTTGCTGGGAGGCAGGATAGGCCTACTTCAGCCTTCCTGTCCAGAGGCCAATTGAGGCCCTTATGTGGCCTATTAGCAGTCACTGAAGGGCCTTTTCCTGCCGCTGCTGGGATCTAACCACCCCGCGGGGAAGGGCGCCTTGTAAAATGAGACGCCCTCCTTACGGGCTTGGGTGGGGGCATCCCTTCTCCCTCTGTGGACAACCCATGGAGGGCCCTGGCCAGGAAGCAATCCACATTCCAGGGCCCCCTTCTCCCTGGGCTTTACGATTACATCACCCAGCCACCCTCGTCGGGGTCTTCCGGACTGGCCCCGGCAACCCCGCCTCACTGAGGTCTAGGATTCCAGCGTTGGGCCTGAGTCCAAGGCCTCTGCAATACTGGCAGTGGCCACCGCTCCTGGTGGCGTGCCGGTACAGCTGAACTGCAGGCCCAGTGATTGGCCAGCAGCTCTTGGAGGCAGGACGGCTGTCTTTAAAGGGACGGGATCCTGACGTGGGACACAACCCTCGAAACACCGGAAGATCGTTCTGGGGGTGGGGGTGGGGGTGGGGTGAGGGGGGTTGATGCAAAGGCCGAGGTGGAGCTTCCCCACCATTTCACCTCCACAAATTCCAGCCCCGAGTATAATGTGGGAAAATGTGAACTTGTCCACTTTGGCAGGAAGAATAGAAAAGCAGTAAGTTATTTAAATGGAGAGAGATTAGGAAGGTAAATGGAATGTTGGCATTTATTGTAAGGGGGTTCGAGTACAAAAGTAGGGATGTGTTGCTACAGTTGTACAGGCCCTCAGACTGCATCTGGGGTACTGAGTACAGTTTTGGTCTCCTTACCTAAGAAAGGATATAACTGCATTAGAAGCAGCTCAGAGAAGGTTCACTTGACTGATTCCTGGGATGAAGGGGTTATCTTATGAGGAAAGGTTGAGCAGGTTGGGCCTATACCCATTGGAGCTTAGAAGAATGAGAGGTGATCTCACTGAAACATATAAGATCCCGAAGGGATCCACCATTCTCATCACTGTGTGCTCATCAGCTTTCTGCCATCTGCAGCGTGATGCCACCACCAAACGCATCTTTCCCTCCCCTTCCCTGCTAGCATTCCGAAGGGATTGTTCCCTTCGCGACACCCTGGTCCACTCCTCCATTAGTCCCAACACCTCATCCCCTTCCCAAAGCACCTTCCCTTGCAATCACAGGAGGTGTAATACCTGCCCTTTTACCTCCTCTCTCCTCACTATCCAAGGCCCCAAACACTCCTTTCAGGTGAAGTAGTGATTTACTTGTACTTTTTCAATTTAGTATACTGTATTCACTGCTCACAATGCAGTCTCCTCTACACTGGGGAGACCAAACGCAGATTGGGTGATCGCTTTGTGGAACAAGTCTGCTCAGTTCAGAAACATGACCCCGAGCTTCCGGTTGCTGGCCATTTCAACACACTCCCTGCTCTCATGCCCACATCTCTGTCCTGGGATTGCTGCAGTGTTCCAGTGAACATCAACGCAAGCTCGAGGAACAACACCTCATTTACTGATTAGGCACACTACTGCCTACGTTCTGAACATTTAGTTCAATAATTTCAGAGCATGACTGGCCCTTTTTTATTTTATTTTAATTTTTTCTTTTTGTTTTATTTTGTTTCATCTTTTTTTTTACCATGTGCCTGCCCAATTATTTTTCATGTTTGTGCTTTTGGCTAGGGCTGTTCATTATTCTGTCATTAACACCCTCTCTCCACTAATGCTTTGTCTTTCACCATATCATTAGCACACTCTCTTTGCCTTTGTCCTATGACCTCCTTGTCAGTTAATCTCTCCAGCCCTCTGTCCTATCAACACCTTCGCTTTTGTTCTCTTTTCCCCCACCCCCTTTATTTGCTTAATACTTATTACATTTCTAACCTTTGCCAGTTCTGATGAAAGGTCAGTGACCTGAAATGTTAACTCTGCTTC
The DNA here is from genome assembly GCF_036365525.1 of Heterodontus francisci. NCBI lineage: Eukaryota > Metazoa > Chordata > Chondrichthyes > Heterodontiformes > Heterodontidae > Heterodontus > Heterodontus francisci. The sequence continues at coordinate 37,291,598 of NC_090382.1, forward strand.
TCTCTCCACAAATGCTGCCAGACCAGCTGAGTATTTCCAGCAATTTCTGTTTTTATTTCAGATTTCCAGCATCCGCAGTATTTTGCTTTTAAGATCCTGAAGGGACTTGACAGGGTGGACGTTGAGAGGATGTTTCCCCTCAAGGGGGAATCTAGAACTAGGGACATAGTTTAAAAATATGGAGTCTCCCATTTAGACGGAGATGAGGAGAATTTATTTTTCTCAGAGGGTCAGGCGGGAGAATCTCTTCTTGCCATCCCTTGGAAAGAGGACCTCTGCCCTTCTCTTGTAGCCTGGAGCAGAATCTCCAACCTGTGGGGTAACTAAGCGTCTTGCCTCGGACATGTTCCCAGTTGGCTTCCGATCCGTCCGGTCGGTCCACAGTTCTACTGCAGGGGCGCAGAGAGATGCAGAATTCGCAGCAGCAGCAGTCGTACAGGGGGGCCCAGGCATTACAGCAGCAGCAGCATAGGGGTATCCAGAGGAGGGTCCAGCTGCAGCAGCAGTAGAGGGTTATCCAGAGGAGAGGGTCCAGCAGCAGCAGCAGTAGAGGGATATCCAGAGAGGGGTCCAGCAGCAGCAGTAGTAAAGGGGGTCCAGGATTACAGCAGCAGAAGAGGGGTCCAGCAGCACTCCAGATTCACTGCATCAGTGAAAGGCTGCAGTACAAGCAGGGCTGGCAGTGCTTTAAAGATGGTGCCAGCACCTGCATTCTCATCAGCTGATGACATGACCAGCACCTCATAGCACCCCCCACCACCCCCCCCCGCCCCCACCATCCTGCAATAGGATAGGTTCCATGCCTTGATTATGTTAGTTGGCCAGCTAACATGTGATTGTGGTTAGCCAGCTGGCCGCACACGTGACATGCAGCAACGGCACCCACTTCCAGTGCTGCCACTGGGACCCACGACAGGCTGACAAAGTTAAGCCCTTTGTTTACATAATTCTCAGGAAACATAGAGAAGTCTTCCAGACTGGTCTGATCTTTTGCTGTGTTGCTTTTGTCTGGCCTATTGCTATGATGACCCAATCTCAAATTATTTTTGGATGAACTAGCTTGTGGTTACTAAGAGAGTACAGTGGACCTTACAGGTAACATTAAGTGTAAACTCATAGTACTCAAGATGAATGAAATGTTATGGTCTCTATAATCTCCGAGACTGCATTACACTGATTTATATCTATTGTATCCTGTGTCTAAGAATGTTTGTTTGTGTGCCTCAGGCTTAGTAAACACAGTCTCCAGATTCTTGGTTCAGTGACATTTTACCCTTCTATAGGGCTGGTGACCCATGCTGTTGGGAACACCCACACACAAGCTTCTCTTTTGCAGTTCTCCACTTGCAGGTGAGTTTAAATCTTCTTATTCAATGGCAGTCACAGCACCAGACAACAGTTTGGGGAGATGGTGCATATCATTGCTGCTACTGGTTGCAATATGTTACCACAGGCAATAATCCAACACTTGGAGAATTGTTTTAATCTAACCCGCCCAACGAGAGACTGGCTGGATTATAGAGTCATAGAGTTATACAGCACAGAAACAGGCCCTTCGGCCCATTGTGTCAGTGCCAGCCATCAAGCCCCTAATTATTCTAATCCCATTTTCCAGCACTTGGCCCGTAGCCTTGTATGCTATGGCGTTTAAAATGCTCATCTAAATACTTCTTAAATGTTGTGAGGGTTCCTGCCTCTACCACCTCTTCAGGCAGTGCGTTCCAGATTCCAACCACCCTCTGAGTGAAAAAAGTTTTCCTCAAATCCCCTCGAAACCTCCTGCCCCTTACCTTGAATCTATGCCCCCTGATTATTGACCCCTCCGCTAAGGGAAAAAGTTTCTTCATATCTAACCTATCAATGCCCCTCATAATTTTGTATACCTCAATCATATCTTCCCTCACCCTTCTCTGCTCTATGGAAAACAACCCTAGCCTTTTCAGTCTCTCTTCATAGCTGAAATGCTCCAGCCCAGGCAACATCCTCGTGAATCTCCTCTGCACCCCCTCCAGTGATTGGATCAGATTGGCTATTCATTTTAAATCTTTTTTCCATTTATTTGTATATATCTCAAGTTATGGATATGAACAGAGCATGATGTTCAATGTTAGGACTTGGCCATCAATAAGGCAACAGAGTTAAGAACAACTCTTTTTCAATCTGCAGGCCCACAAAATTCAACAGAACAAACTAACAAATAAAGATATAAATACAAATAGGACTAAGGCTTTGAAGTTGTCAGGGCTTGGGTCCTTATGTGGCCTACACTCAGACATCCCTAAGAAGTTACAGCACAAACCAGACACAGATACACTTCCCAATAATATGCCTTCATTCCAAATGCAGGAAAGTATCCCCTTTGCTTTTTACATTTTTTGATTTCACACAACTGTCATTACTAAGGGGCTTCTTTGAATGAAATTGCCAATCAAGCATCACTGTGGTCAGCTTTGTATCATGAACTGGGTTAAGGCTACTAAAATTCATTTAATGCAGGGCTTTAAAGCCAATTGTCACCAGAGACTCAGGGCTGGATTGCTGCCCTCAGCCTCCCATGCTCCCCAGAAAATCAATCTTCTGCACTTCATCACTAGTACCACTTGGCTCCAGGCCTCATTACAACCTTGGTCCAAACATGGACAATGGAGCTGAATTCCAGAAGTGAGATAAGACTGACTGCACTTAACATCAAGACAGCATTTGACCAAGTGTATTGTCAAGGAGCATTTGTAAAATTGCAGTCAATGGGAATTGGGGGAAAACTCTCCACTGGCTGGAGTCATACTAGCACAAAAGAAGATGGTTGTGGTTGTTGGGAGGCCAATTATCTCAGCCCCAGGACATCACTCCAGGAGTTTCTCAGGGTAGTGTCCTAGGCCTAAACATCTTCAGCTCCTTCATCAATGACTTTCACTCCATCATAAGATCAGAAATGGGCATATTCACTCCCGATTGCACACTGTTCACTATCATTTGCAACTCCTCAGATAATGAAGCAGTCCATGCCTGCATGCAGCAAGACCTGGACAATATTCAGGTTTGAGCTAATAAGTGACATTTGCACCACACATGTCCCAGGCAATGACCATCTCCAGCAAGAGAGATTCTAACCACCTCTGCTTGATATTCAACAGCATTACCATTTCAAAGGAAGAGCTCTTAAGTGTGTTGGCACTAATCAAACAGAGGCGGCTTTGGTGGATTGGGCACAACGGGATTGAAGACGGTTGCACACCCAAGGACTTCTGTATGATGAGGTAGCCAGGACCAGATGACCAGTGCGGCACCCAAAGCTCCACTTCAAGGATGCTTGCAAGCGTGACATGAAGGCCCTAAATGTCGACTATCGCACATGGGAGTCACGGGCTGGTGAAAGAGAGAAATGACAACACATCCTGTGGACTGGTGTGCACTACCACGATGACCAGTTGCTACGGCAGCTTGGCAACAGGCACCAACATCAAAAACAACAACTCACAACGTTATTTGGCAGCTTCACATGCAGCACTTGTGGCAGAATCTGCTACTGAAGGATTGGCCTTCATAGCCATCAGCAAAGGTGCACCAAGAGAAGACATCCCACCTAAATGGATTGTTTGCTGCATGTCCATCATCTTTCGTAGATGGAAGGATGCCAACTTACCATCACTGAATCCCACACCATCAGCATCCTGGAAGTCACGATTGATCAGAAACTTAACTGAACCAGCCACATAAATACTGTGACTACAACAGCAGGTCAGAGGCTAGGTATTCTGCAGTGAGTGATTCATCACCTGATTCTCCAAAGCCTGTCCAACATCTACAAGGAACAAGTCAGGAGTATTATGGAATACTCTCTGCTTGAAGGTGAAGTCCACTTGAACTTGAAGTTGCCAAGGGCTCTTTGACAGCACTTCCCAAGCCCACAACCTCTACTACAGAGGACAAGAGCAGCAGACACATGGAACACCACCACCTTCAAATGTACTATTATTTGTTCCTTTGATATGTGACTATTGTAAGACTCACAGGACTATAGGTAATAGCCAAAGAAAATGTGGGTTTTTATTGTACTTTAAACGAGAACCTATATATACTGCATGAGCCACATCGAAACACATCCCACTCTGTCAGGCTACACCCACAACTCCCTGGTCATGTGTGACACGACATCACTTCCTCCTGTGACCTTCACATACAGCTTCTTAAGGTGTTCCGCTGTTAAGGTCATCCCACAACACCAAGTTCTCCTCCAAGTCACACACCATCCTCGCTTGGAACTATATTGCCAATCCTTCATTGCCATTGGGTCAAAATCTTGAAACTCTCTCGCTAACAGCACTGTGGGAGTACCTACACCACATGGACTGCAATGGTTCAAGAAGGTGGCTCACCACGACCTTCTCGAGGGAAATAAATGCTCAGATCCCTTGACTGAATAATGTTATATAGCACCTAAAATGTAGGAACAAATTCTAACAGAATTCTCCGTGGAGTCAATGGGAGAATAGATGCTGACCAAGGAGAGAAATTAGGAATTATTGGAAAGATGGGTGCATTGTAGATCAGTTACTGACGGTCAGAGTGCTGAGAGCAATTTCAGTATCACAGGAAATATGTCTCATAACATTAAAGCTTACTGGCTTAGGTAAAACTTTTCATCCAGCCTTTAACAATAACTTGTATTTATATAGCACATTTAAATAATAAAAAGGCCCAAGGCACTTCACAGAGGCATTATAAAACAAAATATGACACCAAGCCACTTAAGAAGATATTAGGATAGATAACCAAAAGCTTGGTCAGAGAATTGGTTTTAAGGAGTATCTTAAAGGAGGAAAGAGAGGTAGAGAGGTGGAGATGATTATGGAAGAAATTACAGAGCTTAGGGCCTGGGCAGCTGAAGGCCTAATTGCTCTTGAGACGGTGGTGGTGAGCCACCTTCTTGAACAGCTGGTCCATCTGGTGTAGGTACACCCACTGTGCTGTTAGGAAGGGAGTTCCAGATTTTTGATCCAGCACACCCAGATCCCTCTGTACCGCAAAGTTCTGCAGTCTCTCTCCATTTAAAGATTCTGCTTTTCCATTCTTCCTGCCAAAGTGGACAAGTTCACATTTTTTCCACATTATACTCCATCTGCCAAATTTTTGCCCACTCACTTAAACTATCTATATGCCTTTATGGACTCTTTATGTCCTCTTGACAGCTTACCTTCCTACTGATCTTTGTGTGATCTGCAAATTTAGCTACCATACATGCGGTTCCTTCATCCAAGTGATTGATATAGATTGTAAATAGTTGAGGCCCAGCACTGATCCCTGTGGCACTCCACTAGTCACATCCTGCCAACCCGAAATGACCCATTTATCCTTACTCTTTGCTTCGTGTTAGCTGACCAATCCTCTATCCATGCTAATATGTTATCCCCTACACCATGAACTCTTCTTTTGTGTAGTAAACCTTTGATGTGGCACCTTATAAAATGCCTTTTGAAAATCCAAGTACACCACATCCACAGATTCCCCTTTATCCACCTTGCTTGTTACTTCCTCAAAGAACTCTAATAAATTAGTCAAACACAATTTCCCTTTCACAAAACCACACTTGATCACATTATGATTTTCTAAATGTCTTGCTCTAACCTCCTTAATAATGGATTCTAGTATTTTCCCTGTAACAGATGTTAGGCTAACTGGCCTATAATTTCCTGCTTTCTGTCTCCCTCCTTTCTCAAATAGAGGTATTACATTAGCTATTTTCCAATCTGCTGGGACCTTTCCAGAATCTAGGGAATTTTGAAAGATCACAACTAATGCAGCTAATATCTCTGCAGCCACTTCTTTTAAGACCCTAGGATGCAGGCCATCAGGTCCTGGGGAGTTGTCAGCCTTTAGCTCTAATAGTTTTCCCAGTACCTTATCCTTGGTGATTGTGATTGTTCTAAATTCCTTCCTCCCTTTTACCTTTTGTTTTTCAAGCATCTTTGGAATTTTTTTGTATCTTCGACAGTGAAGACTGACACAAATACCTGTTCATGCTTCCACCATTTCCTTATTACCCATTATTAATTCCCCAGTCTCACTCTCTAGAGGACCAATGCTCACTTGAGTTACTCTTTTCCTTTGTAAATACTTGTAGAAACGCTTACAATCTCTTTTTATATTTTCAGCTAGTTTTCTCTCGTACTCTAATTTTTTCCTTTTTTTTAGTCATTCTTTGCTGGTTTTTATAATCTATCCAATCTTTTGATCTACCACTAATCTTCGCAGAATTGTACACTTTTTCTTTCAATTTGATACTATCTTTAACTTCCTTAGTTAGCCACGGAGGGCGCATCCTTCTCCAAGAGTCTTTCTTTCTCACGAGAATATATCTTTGCTGAGAGATGTGGAATATCACCTTAAATGTCTGCCACTGTTTCTCTACTGTCCTATCTTTTAACCTAATTTCCCAGTTCACTTTAGCCAACTCTGACTTCATATCCTTGTAATTACCTTTATTTAAGTTTAAGACATTAGTCTGAGACCCACACTTCTCACCCTCAAATGGAATGTGAAATTCTGTTGTGTTATGATCACTGTTGCCTAGAGGCTTTTTTACTATGAGGTCATTAATTAATCTTGGCTCTTGCACATTACCAGGTCTGGAATGGCCTGCTCCCTGGTTGACACTAGAATATACTGCATGAAGAAATTATCCCAAATAAACTCTATGAACTCATCTTCCAGGTTATCTATGCCAATCTGATTCCCCCAATCTATATGTAGATTAAAATTATCCATGATGATTGCAGCACCTTTCTTACAAGTCCCCATTACTTCTTCATGTATAGTCTGTCCTACAGTGTAGCTACTGTTTCCGCAAGCGAGAGCAGGACCCAATTGTACTTTATGTGGTCCAGCCAGTTCTGGGGGTGGATGGCTAAACCAGCTGTCTGCCATATCCATTCAAGTCTGCAATACTCGGACTTAAGGAAGTGAAGCTGAAGGCCGTACTGGGAAAATGGTCAGGGTGAGAGAGAGTAACGGTTTTAATGAGGACTAGGGCATTGAAGGTGGATGTGAGTGTGTGATTGAGCAGCTCGGTAGATGCAGAAATGTTGTGCTGAATAGAAGGCCAAACGCTAGACAATTGGAATTTTGAGAGTCCAGTTACCCATCTTCCTCCCTTTTAACTCTGTTTTTTTGGCCTTTATTACTGTTCTTAAAAATAACTAAAATTCTAATCTGTATAATCCTTCCACTGTGCCTTGAAGTATTGTGGATAGGATAAGTAACAATAAACATCTGTTGAACAAACATATTGGCGTGATTAGCTGCAAAAGGTTGGTGTGATAAAGGGAATGAATGTTCCAGTGAAACATTTCACTTCTGGATCCTGTTAATACTGCATTTAATTGTAGTACAGTTGAACCAGTATGTGATTTCTTTGTCCACAACCGAATATGCCCCCCCACCACTGTGGTTAACAAGGTCCTCAACCGTGTCTGTTCCATTTCACGCATTTCTGCTTTCACTGCTTCTCGCCCCTCCCAGAACCATGATAGGTTCCCTGGTCCTCATCTTCCACCTCAGCAGCCTTTGTACTCAACAGTTCATCCTCCACCATTTCCATCATCTCCAGCATGATTCCACCATTAAACACATCTTACCCCGCCCCCTCCCACCCCACTTTCAGCATTCTGAAGGGACCCTCCCCTCCTCGACCCCTGGTCCATTCTTCAATCACCCACAACAACTCCTCCCCTGAATTGGAACTTTGCCATGCAAGTGCAGGTAATAAAACACCTGTCCTCTTACCTCCTCGCTTCTCACTGTCCAAGGCTCCAAACGCTTGTTCCAAGTGAAACAGCGATTCACTTGCACTTCTTTCAATTTAATATACTGTATTTGCTGCTCACAATGCAATCTCCTCGACACCAGGGAGATCAAACACAGATTGGATGATCGCTTTGCAGATCAAATACCTCCATTCAGTCCTCAAGTGTGACCTGAGCTTCCAGTCGCCTTTCATTTTAATTCCCTGCCCCCTCCCACTCTGAACTTTCTATCCTCAGCTTCCTACACTGTTCCAATGAAGCTCAACATAAGCTCAATGACCTGCACCTCAATTTTTGACTAGGCACTTAACAGCCTTCCAGACTCAGCATTGAGTGCAATAATTTCAGATCATAACTGTTTTGTTTTAATTTTGTTTTAATCTCTTCTGCCTTCCACACTATCACAGACCTTTTCTTTTGTTCTTTCCTCCCCGCGCGCACCCACCCCTTTCCCTGCCTTGCTTAAAAACAATTACATCTCTAAGCACTCCCAGTTCTGATGAAGGGCCATCAACCTGAAACATGGGTCAGGATTTTACCAGCCCTTTGGAGATGGACTGTGGGGCAGGAGAGAAGCCTGACGTCCTCCTGCTGCCATGGGATATTTCGAGAGGTGAGAGAGGCAGTGGCTCGGTTGCCTGCCGACCAGAGGTGGATGGCCAATTAAGGTATTAACTGACCTATTAACAGCCATTTTACATCCCTGCCGGCATTTCACCAGTGTCAGAATGGCCTCCATGCTGTCTCGGAGATTGCCAGGTACATCAAGGCTTCTACCCCAGCAGCTTCCTGGAAGGGTTGGGGAGGGGGGTGGTGGTAGGATGAAGCCTTCCTTCCAGGGGATTCCATGTCGCACGGAGGGGCCCCCCAGAGGTAATGGTCATCCCCATGGCTTTGACACCACTGCTGGAGGGTTCACCCCTCTGATCACCGGAGCCTGCCTGCCTGGACCTGGCACATTAAACAAAATTCTCTCCGGCCCTTCAAATATTCATGCACTTCTACTAACTTTCTTCCTATCATTAAACAATGTTAGAATAACCTCTGCCTCAACATGGAGACACCCTCTTCTTCTCCTTTCTATCAATGGCGCTACTGAGGCTGCCAAGCTCTGAATGGGCCAACAGTTTGGAGAGGCAGGCATAGTGGTCCCGGTGGCATCCTGTTAATTGGCAGCTGTCAGTAAAATCTCCCGCATATCCCGCCGTTTGCCTGCACAGGCTCGGGACCTGTATTTGGTCCCGTCAGTGGGATCCACAGCGTGCCAGTAAAATTCCAGCCATGCTGGCAGACTTGCTGAGCATTTCCAGCATTTTTGTTTTTATGTGATACTGGTACTGATTTCACTATTTGACTGCTTGTTGCTTCCATAGGGAAGTATGTCATAGCAGTTGCATGTGTGCCGGAGAGTCTTCAGGCTGACGTCCTTTGATAGTTGAGATTGAAACCCCTCATTAACACTGAGTTATTTAGCACATAGAGGCACACACGCATGAAACCTTCTCCCCATTGCTTTCACTGATAGCATCTTGCTTTCTATTGAAAGTACGGCTTCAACATTCCTTTTCCATTCATGGAACAGTTTTACCACAAGAGTAAGACAAGGGGTAACTAAAGTATGTGTTTGTTTTTCCAAGGGGCCATCTGACCCTCTCAGTTTATTCATAGTCGGGACATTCCTTTTCCTAAATGAAATACCTTTTATCTACAGAACAAACACCTGGCATTCGGCTTTTCAGTATAAAAAGGGTCTCAAGGAAAGGGGAGTTATTTATTAGTAATTATTACGAAACACATTTTAGCACTTGTTTATGTGTCAAGAATGTTCATAATAACAGAAGAATATTATTGTGTGTTTCTTTCACAAGAAATTGAGCATATGACTCTAACCTTGGTTTTTGATTTTTTAAAAACTGAATATTACCAGAAAATGGTTTCTGACTCCTGATTGATTTTGTTTTTAGCTGTTCTGTTTACTGCCAAGAATTAGTCACAATATTGGAGCATTTGAATCTGTTACATTGCTAAATAATAATAAATATTGTTTGTTTCACAACTAGCTATTATTCAGTTTCTGCAGGAAAACCACTACCCTTCCACTGCATGCACATCAAATTGCTGCCAAATAGCTCTATTCATCCACCAAACAAGGATCCAGACTGGAGGGAGAACCAGCTTCCCTTGCAAAGGGAAAATTTTCAATAGCGTTCGCACGTTTACACTGGAATTTCTATTGAATCTGTGAATTCCACACTTGACTCTCTCTGAGAGTCTTTAAGTCTATTGCATGCTATAGTAAAGGACATGATGCAGAAGGGAACATAAGGCAGAAAAATGGTACTGAAACTGATATGATATAGAAAGGGTAAGATAAAGCCTGCATTGCAGAGAAGGTGTCATAGTAAAGGATGTTTTATACAGAATGTTACAGTGAGGGGCTTATGATAGACAGGTTGGTACAAAAAGAGGTGTAACATATTGGTGAATGTTATAGAGAAGAATATGTATCAGTGGGCCAAATTTTAATAAAAACAGAAAGTCCTGGAAATACTCAGCAGGTCAGGCAGCATCTGTGGAGACAGAAGCAGAGTTGACGTTTCAAGTCTGTGACCTTTAGTCAGAACTGGCAAAGGTTAGAAAAGAATTAGGTTTTAAGCAAGTGAAGGGGGTGTGGGGGGGGCATTGGTGGGGAAGAGAACAAAAGGGTAGAGGATAGAGCAGAGGGCAGGAAAGATTAAATAACAAAGCTGTCCTGGGACAAAAGCAAAAAGTGTGTTAATGCTTGTGGTGAAAGACAAAGCATTAGTCCAGAGACAGTTTAATAATGGAATAAGGAGCAGCTCTGTCCACATGAAAAACAGGTACATGCTTAAAAAATAAATTAAAATAAAAAATATAAAAATATATTTTTAAAAAAGGCCAGTCATGCCCTGAAGTTATTGAACTCAATGTTCAGTCCGCAAGGCTGTAGAGTGCCTAATCGAAAGATCAGGTGCTGCTCCTCGAGCTTGCGTTGATGTTCACTGGAACACTGGAGCAGGCCAAAGACAGAAATGTTGTCATGAAAGTTGGGGAGGGTGGGGGCAGGGGTTGTTGAAATGGCAAACGACTGTAAGCTCGGGGTCATGCTCTCGGACTGAGCAGAGGTGTTCCACAATGTGGTCACCCAATCTGCATTTGGTCTCCCCAGTATAGAGGCGACCACATTGTGAGCAGCAAATACAGTATACTAAATTGAAAGAAGCACAAGTAAATCACTGCTTCACTTAGAAGGAGTGTTTGGGGCCTTAGATGATGATGAGAGAGGAGGTAAAAGGGCAGGTATTACACCTCCTGCGATTGCATGGGAAGGTGCTGTGGGAAGGGGACAAGGTGTCGAGGGTGATGGAGGAGTTGTCGCAGAGGGAAAGATCCCTTCAGAATGCTGACTGGAGAGGGGAGGGGAAGATGTGTTTGGTGGTGGCATCACGCTGGAGGTGGTGGAAATGGCAGAGGATGATCCTTTGGATGTGGAGGCTGGTGGGGTAGAAAGTGAGGACAAGGGGAACCCTGTTGTGGTTCTGGGAGGGAGGGGAAGGGGTGAGGTCAGAATTGTGGGAAATGGGTCAGACACAGTTGAGGGCCCTGTTAACCACAGTGGGGGGAATCCTCGGTTGAGGAAAACATGTTAAAAGTGCAGTTGTGGAAGGTTGCATCATCAGAACAGATGCATCGGAGAAGGAGAAACTGGGAGAATGGGATGGAGTCCTTACAAGAGGCAGGGTGTGAGGAGGTGCAGTCAAGGTAGCCGTGGGAGTCGGTGGGCTTATTTTGAATATTAGTAGACAGCTTAACCCCAGAGATAGAGTCATAGAGTTATACAGCACAGAAACAGGCCCTTCGGCCCATCATGTCTGTGCCAGCCATCAAACACCTAACTATTCTAATCCCATTTTCCAGCACTTGGCCCGTAGCCTTGTATGCTATGGCATTTCAAGTGCTCATCTAAATACTTCTTAAATGTTGTGAGGGTTCCTGCCTCTAACACCACTTCAGGCAGTGTGTTCCAGATTCCAACCACCCTCTGGGTGAAATTGTTTTCCTCAAATCCCCTCTAAACCTCCTGCCCCTTACCTTAAATCTATGCCACAAAAACAAGAAATGCTGGATTCACTCAGCAGGTCTGGCAGCATCTGTGGAAAGAGAAGCAGAGTTAACGTTTCGGGTCAGTGACCCTTCTTTAAATCTATGCCCCCTGGTTATTGAACACTCCGTTAAGGGAAAAAGTCTCTTCCTATCTAACCTATCAATGATCCTCATAATTTTGTATACCTCAATCAGGTCCCCCCTCAGCCTTCTCTGCTCTAAGGAAAACAACCCTAGCCTTTTCAGTCTCTCTTCATAGCTGAAATGCTCCAGCCCAAGCAACATCCTGATGAATCTCCTCTGCACCCTCTCCAGTGCAATCACATCCTTCCTATAGTGCAATGCCCAGAACTGTACACAGTACTCCAGCTGTGGACTAACTAGCGTTTCATACAGCTCCATCATAACCTCCTTGCTCTTATATTCTATGCCTCGGCTAATAAAGGCAAGTATCCCATATACCTTCCTAACCACCTTATCTACTTGTGCTGCTGCCTTCAGTGATCTATGGACAAGTACACCAAGGTCCCTCTGACCTTCTGTACCTCCTAGGGTTCTACCATCCATTGTATATTCCCTTGCCTTGTTAGTCCTCCCAAAATGCATCACCTCACACTTCTCAGGATTAAATTCCATTTGCCACAGCTCTGCCCATCTTACCAGCCCATCTATATCGTCCTGTCATCTAAGGCTTTCCTCCTCACTATTTATGACACCACCAATTTTCGTGTCATCTGCGAACTTACTTATCATACCTCCTATATTCATGTCTAAATCATTAATGTACACTACAAACAGCAAGGGTCCCAGCACCGATCCCTGTGGTACACCACTGGTCACAGGCTTCCACTCGCAAAAATAACCCTCGACCATTACCCTCTGTTTCTTGCCACCAAGCCAATCTTGGATCCAATTTGCCAAATTGCCCTGGATCCCATGGGCTCTTACCTTGTTAACCAATCTCCCATGCGGGACCTTATCTAAAGCCTTACTGAAGTCCATGTAGACTACATCAACTGCCTTACCCTCATCTACACATTTAGTCACCTCCTTGAAAAATTCAATCAAGTTAGTTAGACACGATCTCCCCCTGACAAAGCCATGCTGACTATCCCTGATTATTCCCTGCCTCTCTAAGTGGAAATTAATCCTGTCCCTCAAAATTTTTTCCAATAGTTTCCCAACCACTGATGTTAGACTCACCGACCTGTAACTACCTGGTCTATCCCGACTACCCTTCTTGAATAATGGTACCACATTCGCTGTCCTCCAGTCCTCTGGCACCTCTCCTGTGGCCAGAGAGGATCTGAAAATTTGTGTCAGAGCCCCTGCTATCACCTCCCTTGCATCATACAACAGCCTGGGATAGATCTCATCTGGGCCTGGGGATTTATCCACTTTTAAGCCCGCTAAAGCATCTAATACTTCCTCTCTTTCAATGTTAATATTTTCAAGTATATTGCAATTCCTCTCCCTGATCTCTACACCTACATTGTCGTTTTCCACAGTGAAAACAGATGAAAAGTAATCATTTAAAACCTCACCTATGTCCTCCGGCTCCACACACAGATTGCCACTTTGGTCCCTAAAGGGCCCTACTCTTTCTCAAGGTTATCCTCTTGCCCTTAACATACTTACAAAACGCCTTAGGATTTTCCTTTATATTGACCGCCAATGTTTTTTCATGTCCCCTCTTCGCTCTCCTAATTACTTTTTTAAGTACCCCCCCTACACTTTCTATACTCCTCTAATGCCTCTGCTGTTTTCAGTGCTCCAAAGCTGTCATAAGCCTCCTATTTTTTCCTGATCCAATACTCTGTATCCCTTGACATCCAGGGTTCCCTGGACTTGATGGTGCTACCCTTGACCTTAATGGGAGCATGTTGGTCCTGAACTCTCACTATTTCCTCTTTGAATGCCTCCCACTGGCCTGATGTAGACTTTCCTACAAGTACCTGCTCCCAGTCCACTTTGGCCAGATCCTGTTTTATCAAATTGAAATCGGCCTTCCCCCAATTCATTACCTTTATTTCTGGCCCGTCTTTGTCCTTTTCCATAACTACCTTAAATCTTACAGAGTTATGGTCACTATCCCCAAAATGCTCCCCCACTGATACTTCTACCACTTGTCCAGCTTCATTCCCTAGGATTAGGTCCAGTACTGCCCCTTCTCTTACAGGACTTTCTACGTACTGGCTCAAAAAGCTCTCCTGTATGCATTTTAAGAATTCCTCCCCCTTTAAGCCTTTTGCACTATGACTATCCCAGTTGTTGTTAGGTAAGTTGAAATCCCCTACTACTATTACCCTATTATTTTTACACCTCTCTGAGATTTGCCTACATATCTGTTCCTCTATCTCTCCGTGACTGTTTGGAGGCCTGTAGTACACGCCCAGCCAAGTGATTACCCCCCTTTTGTTCTTAAGTTCTACCCATTATCCTCATTTGAGGAACCTTCTAAGGTATCATCCCTCCTTACTGCAGTAATTGACTCCTTGATCAACAGTGCAATACCACCTCCTCTTTTATCCCCTCCCCTATCACGCCTGAAGATTCTATACTCTGGAATATTGAGTTGCCAGTCCTGCCCCTCCCTCAGCCATATCTCTGTGATAGCAATAATATCATAATCCCATGTGCTAATCAATGCCCTTAATTCATCTACCTTATTAGTAAGACTCCTTGCATTAAAGTATATGCAATCCAGCCTTGCATTTTTCACTTGTGCCTTAACAGGTCTATATTTGCTCTGCCTTCCAGACTGATTCAGTTTCTCTTCTATATTTGGCTGTGCCTCACCCCCTACTGTACCTCCACTCTGTATCCCATCCCCCTACCAAATTAGTTTCAACCCCCCCACCCCAACAGCACTAGCAAACCTCCCAGCAAGGATGTTGGTCCCATTCCGGTTCAGGTGCAAACCATCCAAATTGTACAGGTCCCACCTTTGCCAGAAACAGACCCAGTGATCCAGGAACCTAAAGCCTTCCCTCCTGCACCATCTCCTCAGCCACGCATTCATCTGCTCTATCCTCCTATTCCTATACTCGCTAGCATGTGGCCCAGGGAGTAATCCAGAGATTACAACCTTTGAAGTCCTGCTTTTTAATCTGCTACCTCGCTCCCTAAATTCTTGTTGCAGGACCTCATCCCTCTTTCTACCTATGTCGTTGGTACCAATGTGTATCACGACCTCTGACTGCTCCCCCTCCCCCTTCAGAATGTCCTGCAGCCGCTCCGTGACATCCTTGACCCTAGCACCAGGGAGGCAACATACCATTCTGGAGTCACGTTTGTGGCCACAGAAACGCCTATCTGCACCCCTTACGATAGAATCCCCTATCATTACAGCTCTTCCACCCCTTTTCCTTCCCTGCTGCGCAGCAGAGCCCTCCGTGGTGGCACGAACTTGGCTGTTGCTGCTTTCTCCTGGGAGGTCATCCCCCCCAACAGTATCCAAAGGGGTATATTTGTTTGAGAGGGGGATGGCCTCAGGGGACTCCTGCACTCCCTGCCTGCACCTACTACTCCGTCTGGTGGTCACCCATCCCTTTTCTGCCTGTGCAGCCATTACCTGCGGTGTGACCACCTCACTAGACGTGCTATCCACGACGTGGATGGAGACAGAGAAGTCGAGGAAGAGAAGGGAAGTGTCAGGAATAGACCACGTAAAGGTGAGAAGAGGGTGGAAATTGGAAGCAAAGTTGATGAAGTTTTCCAGTTCAGGGCGAGAGCAGGAAGTGGCATCGATACAGTCATCAATGTATCGGAAAAAGAGGTGAGGGAGGGGGCCTGAGTAGGACTGGAACAAGGAATGTTCGACATCCCACAAAGAGACAGGCATGACTAGGACCTATGCAGGTACCCATAGCAACACCTTTTATTTGAAAGAAGTGAGTGGAGTTGAAGGAGAAGTTGTTCAATGCAAGAACAAATTCAGCCAGGCGGAGGAGGGTGGTGGTGGATGGGGACTGGTTGGGCCTCTGTTCAAGGAAGAATCGGAGAGACCTCTGACCATCCTGGTGTGGGATGGAGGTTAGGGCCAGGAAACTGGAAATTATCAAAATGACGTGGGGCGTCCGAAGAGTCACGGATGCAGTTGGGAAGAGTCTGGACCAGGGGAGAAAAGATAGAGTCAAGATAGGAAGAAATAAGTTCAGTGGGGCAGGAACAGGCTGATGGGTCTACCAGGACAGTCCTGTTTGTGGATTTTGGGAAGGAGGTAGAAGTGGGCAGTCCGGGCTTGTGGGACTATGAGGTTGGAAGCTGTAGAGGGAAGATCTCCAGAGCAGATGAGGTCAGTGACAGTCCTGGAGACAGTGGCTGGATGTTTGGTGGTGGGGCATTGGTCCAGGGGAAGGTAGGAAGAAGTGTCTGAGAGTTGGCGCTCAGCCAAATTTTAATTCTGTATAATTGGATGAGTTTTGAGTGAGTTAAATTCTCATTGTCAAAGAGGTGTGAAATGCACAGTGTTGTAGAGCACAAAATTATTTATCAAAATATTATACAGAAGGATATGAATATCAGAAAGTGTTAAAGAGGAGATGGTATATCGGAGGATGACATAAGACGTTACATAAAGGTATAGAGCATATTAGATTATTATAATAAGAGAAATGGTATATGAGACAGTGATATCTGTTTGATATGAATATAATCTCACTTTATATCACTTTATTCAGTATAATTATGTTTACAGTTTTATTTTCTGTATAACTTTACTCAGTTTAATGCCTCTTAGAATTTGATATTTTATCTAATCACTGCTGTCAATCCTTCTCTTGTGATATAAATACTTGAAAAATCTCTTCCTAGTGAAAGCACAAGTATTCTCCAATTAGTGAAGCTGTAGTGTGCCGAGAACATTGGTGTTGTTCTGACATACAGTAGTGTTAACTTTGTATTGAGATAGAAAATATCTTAGGATCTTGTTTACAACATCGACAGGTGCAAGGAAAAAAACCAATACAACATGCGCCTTGTTATGCCCATGCAATTTGTTTTTCATCAAAATAAGAAATGATAATGCAGGGGCAATGGAATTTATTTCCCTGTGCAACATGGTCAGGTGCAGCACACACTTTTTTTAAAGGAAAAAAAAAATTACTGATTGCCTCAAGTACTCTGAACTAGGTGTAGCAGCAAAAGGCAGAAAAAGTTTCTATATATATTACTGTAGCAAGATGTATCCCATAATTGCAACAAGTACTCTTGGCACTCAAATGCCACAGCACAGCCTGAGAGCGATCCCATATATTATACTGACAATGTGTCAACTTTATACCAATGATGTACCCAACATCAAGTATTCATGCTCTGCTACTAGTTTTCTTCTATCATTAAACAATGTTAGAATAACCTCGGAGGATCAAAGACAAAGAAATGTTAAAGATGTCATGAAATTACCGCAACAACAGTTTGTTTTGACACAGATTTTGCCTTTGACCTTCAGAGTTTATTCTAAATTCCTATTAAAAGTTTATAATAATAGTTGCATTTATAAAGCACCTTTCATGTCAAACCATCCCTATATGCTTTACGCAATGAATTTCCTTTTGAAGATAAACTTATGTACAGGATGAATAATTTGAATAAGACACAATTCAGATACCTCCATCGCACGCTCCAACTTTCAAAGAGAACCATTATTACATCATTATTACATTTCTGTTTCGCACATTTAACCATTGGCTTGGATTTTGCACTAGTAATGACAGCAAAACTGTCATTGTTCGTCATCATTGCTCCTCTGAAACTGACAGCAACTTCTGGAGTCCACACAAATGCGGAAATCCAGAATCACTGTCAGTGATTCTACGCTTTTCCATAGGATGCACTGTTGAAGTCTCTGCAAATGGAAATCAAATTCAAGTCATTGAACTGACGAGAACTTCCCCTTTTATGCTATTAGAAATCCCCCAAAAGGTTACACCTTGTTAATGATGTGTACCTGGGTTTTTAAGTCATAACTACTGCGAAGAAGCTCTCTGGCCCTGGAAAAATAACTTGATATTTGTGTAATGTCAACTTTTTATATTATGATAACTCCATGGTTCATCTAACAGTAAAATACATTTTATAAAGTTTTTTATGGTACTTCAACTTCTAATGTGTGTGTTCCAAGCTTTATCTCAACCTCTGTAAAATTTATAAAAAGTGAAGGATAATTAGTGCATTTAATTTCTTCGTTTGCTGTCTGTGAGAATTCTTCAATGCAATTGGCTGCTTACCCTGCTTGATGACATCACTGTTGCGGGATGCCTGGAGATCCCTTTGACCTGGCACCAGATTCAAATTAACAAAGGAGAAATCCATGCCACAGAGATCACTAGATCTTTGTGGTCATTTTTTTTTGAGGTCAGCGGCAAGTGCCATCACTCTGCCATTGACAGCAAAACCTGGGCTGTTATCTCTTTGACTGAAGTTATCAAACAAGGCCATTGAAAGTCGAAGTGGGAACAAATTTTGTTATGGTTTCCAGACCCAGATTAAGAATTCTTGGTTATCTGAGCATCCAGAACTTTTGGGACCCCTCTGCATTCCAGCAGTAAAAGATCAGCACTCTAATTCACTGTTTCACCCAGGCCTCTATCAAAGAAGTTATCCCTCTGTCTGGGCTAGATTTAGGTTAACGGTGTAGAAGTAACAGGAGAGTACAGTGTGTATTTGTCCCGTTCAATCTTCTTACAAAATTTTAAATCCAAAAAACGAAAAGCTGTTCATTAGCAGTCAGTGCAAGTGACTCAAAGCAACATTCAGTTCATGTTTCTAACCATGTAGTACCTAAAACATTCTTCTACTTGCAGCTGTTATTGCCAAAGTATGCTTATTTTCAATTATCATTTCTATTCTTCATCATCCAGTTTAGTGTGTGCTGATCACAGCAACTTAGCTGCACGGTCTCCTAACATTAATGTTGTGAACCATCATTTGCTAACCATCATGTAATTAGTAGCTGAAAGAAATGCAAATCATTTCGTACAGAAAAGGTTCATTCCAGTCTGTCAGGAGCCTGAAACAATGGCAATCTTGTCATGTCTACCCTCCTGTTACAGGCCATCTTTTCATGAGGAGCTTAGTGATATTTTATCAATAAACTGGCTATACTGACCTTGACACAGTGATGTCAAATGTACCTTGAGTAATTAGATAGCAAATATTGTGTTGACAAAGAACTGAAAAAAAATCACGAGAGTGGGAGACAGACACAGAATGATAGTCATAGAGTCATATAGTTATACAGCACAGAAACAGGCCCTTCGGCCCATCGTGTCAGTACCAGCCATCAAGCACCTAACTATTCTAATCCCATTTTCCAGCACTTGGCCCGTAGCCTTGTATGCTATGGCATTTCAAGTGCTTATCTAAATAGCTCTTACATGTTGTGAGGGTTCCTGCCTTTACCACCTCTTCAGGCAGTGCATTCCAGATTGCAACCACCCGCTGGGTGAAATCTTTTCCCCTCAAATCCCCTCTAAACCTCCTACCCCTTAACTTAAATCTATGCCCCCTGGTTATTGAACACTCTGCTAAGGGAAAAGGTCTCTTCCTATCTAACCTATCAATGCCCCTCATAATTTTGTATACCTCAATCAGATGCCTCCTCAGCCTTCTCTGCTCTAAGGAAAACAACCCTAGCCTTTTCAGTCTCTCTTCATAGCTAAAATGCTCCAACCCAGGCAACATCCTGGTGAATCTCCTCTGCACCCTCTCCAGTGCAATCACATCCTTCCTATAGTGTGGTGCCCAGAACTGTACACAGTACTCCAGCTGTGACCTAACTTGCATTTTATACAGCTCAATCATAACCTCTCTGCTCTTATATTCTATGCCTCGACTAATAAAGGCAAGTATCCCATATACCTTCCTAACCACCTTATCTACTTGTGCTGCTGCCTTCAGTGATCTATGGACAAGTACACCAAGGTCTCTCTGACCCTCGGTACTTCCCAGGGTTCTACCATCCATTGTATATTCCCTTGTCTTGTTAGTCCTCCCAAAATGCATCACCTCACACTTCTCAGGATTAAATTCCATTTGCCACTGCTCCGCCCATCTTACCAGCCCATCTATATCGTCCTGTAATCTAAGGATTTCCTCCTCACTATTTATGACACCACCAATTTTCATGTCATCTGATAACTTATTGATTATACCTCCCATATTCATGTCTAAATCATTAATGTACACTACAAACAGCAAGGGTCCCAGCACCGATTCCTGCGGTACACCACTGGTCACAGGCTTCCACTCGCAAAAACAACCCTCGACCATCACCATCTGCTGCCTGCCACTAAGCCAATTTTGGATCCAATTTGCCAAATTGCCCTGGATCCCATGGGCTCTTACCTTCTTAACCAATCTCCCATGTGGGACCTTATCAAAAGTCTTACTGAAGTCCATGTAGACTACATCAACTGCTTTACCCTCATCTACACATCTAGTCACCTCCTTGAAAAATTCAATCAAGTTAGTTAGACACGATCTCCCCCTGACAAAGCCATGCTGACTATCCCTGATTAATCCCTGCCTCTCCAAGTGGAGATTAATCCTGTCCCTCAGAGTTTTTTTCAATAGTTTCCCAACCACTGATGTTAGACTCACCGGCCTGTAATTACTTGGCTTATCCCTACTACCCTTCTTGAATTCGCTGTCCTCTAATCCTCTGGTACCTCTCCTGTGGCCAGAGAGGATCTGAAAATTTGTGTCAGACCCCCTGCTATCTCCTCCCCCTGCCTCACGTAACAGCCTGGGATACATCTCATCTGGGCCTGGGGATTTATCCACTTTTAAGCCCACTAAAACAGCTAATACTTCCTCTCTTTCAATGCTAATATGTTCAAGTATATCACAATCCCCCTCCCTGATCTCTACACCTACATCAACCTTCTCCATAGTGAACACAGATGAAAAGTAATCATTTAAAACCTCACCTATGTCCTCCGGCTCCACATACAGATTGCCACTTTGGTCCCTAATGGCCCTACTCTTTCTCTGGTTATCCTCTTGCCCTTAACATACTTACAAAATGCCTTAGGATTTTCCTTTATCTTGCCCTCCAGTGTGTTTTCATGTCCCCTCTTCGGTCTCCTAATTACTTTTTAAGTACCCCCCTCCACCCCACCACCCCCCCCCCCCCCCCCACCCCCCAACACTTTCTATACTCCTCTAGTGCCTTGTGGTAATATTCAGTGAGTCGTAACTGAAAAAAGTCAATATGTTTAAATTCAGATGCTTTGTTGGCAGCTGTTTCATATTAGTTCCGCAGTTACCTTTAATAACCATGACCATAATAAGCAGCAATAACCTGAAAATAATCCAAAGAATGGCTTTCTGAACTTAGCCTGTACCCGTGTTGGGTTTCAGTGTGTATGGGAGTGTATCGAGATACAATTGGCATCCAAAATTGATTTTTTTTTAAATTAAGAGGAAAAAACATTGTGTTCCTACTTCAAGCAGAATGGTCTGGCAGAAAAAAAATCAAAATATTTTATTACCATATATACGATGATCTACAGCTGTAATCTATATGGGCCAACAGCATCAAGTTTCACTTTTAAACAAAAACATGAGTGAAAGGGTACCAACTCTCCCTCAGCTAGGGTCAGTGGGTTAAACAATACAGAAATAAAGCTCTGTATATTGAAGAAATCTTGGTTGCCATGATATGTTGTGCATGGCTAGGAAAATATGCCATATATGCACTTTAACCATAACACTGCGAAGTTCCTTATTAATGCCTTCCCCACACTCTCAACAGTGCAGCATTTATCACCGTTAAAAAAAAAGTGCATTGCGTACTCGAAAAATGAATATGTGTGAACAGAAAATCAGTAACTCCTTGTTATCTACACCCATTGCATTCACTCATGCAACTGAATGGTTTCATCTGTTTACTCTTGTTGCCTCACGCTGAGATTACACAGACCAGCTTCCAGCCTGGCATATTCAGTCACCTTCTATATCCAGTAATATTTGATTGGTATTATTTCTTCAATTAACGCAGCTGGTTGAAATAACAATTACAAAACCATCTATATTTCAGAGTGTTAATACAGTTTAAGCTATGTTTTCTTAATAAGTAAAAAAAACATTTTTTCAAACAGGCTACAGAACAGGAACTGGCTGGACTGCACTGCACATCACAGGAATTATGAAAGCAATGTAACTGCACTGTGGCATTCTGAACCTCAGACCCAGAGCTCTGTCTATATCAGTCTGAGAGCCTGATGTATAGAATAATCAACATTCATGTCCTTTTTCCAGGGGCAATACAATTCAAGATCAGGTGAAGATGTGCTTTGTTGAACAGAGAGGTCTTCCCTATTGATTTTTCCTCCCTGAGATGAAATGTTCCACCAATACAAATGGCTCCATCAAGTGGTCAGGATTGGGTGGCACAATGGATTTGTACAAGAGTGTCCAACCTTTTGAGACAATGGCTGGATCCTTATGACACTAGTGAATAGGCCATATCTCATTAAATTGCCTTTGAATCCTAATTAAACAGTGTCCAACTTCCAATCTATTTTGCATATTGTGAAATATTTGGACCACGTCTGTCCCCCTTTCCCTTTCTTCTTTGTAGTCGCTTGTTTTAACCTCACAACATGATTACAGATGAAGGAGGTCATATGGTCCCTCTTGATACATCCATCCAGAGAGATTGTAACATCACCCCATTTGTAGCATCCAATTGTTTCATAAATGATTCCAGGCTTTTGCCTCTACTACCCTACCTGGAAGTTTATTCTACATGTTGGTCACTCTTTGCGTGAAATGTATCCTAATATCAGTCCAAAAATTACCCATCTCTAAACTGAACCAATGTCCCCTAGTTCAACTCCCACAGTTTAATTCAAAGTGATATTCTAGGTTAACTTTCTCCATACCCTTAATATGCTATGTAACATTACCTTTCAGTCATCTTTTTTCCAAGCTGTAAAGACCACATTTCTCCAGTCTTTCCCCATAACTCAGACCCCTGAATCTGGAGATCAGCTCCGTGGCTTGTATCCGCATTACCTTTAGTGTTCAACTGTTTCTCTTTTCTTGGCAACCAGAACAGAACACAATATTGAAGGTGATCATTACCTCCTCGACTTATGTTCTACTGTTTTGGCTATTGCAGTTCAACATCCTAATGGCTTTGTTCATTGCTGCTCTGCATTGGTTGGACATATTTAGCATTGAGTCCGGTAAAGTCCCTCTGTCTCTTTCAGCTTCATGTTTACCAATTTCAAAACATTCAAGGAATATACATGTTTCTACCATTTCCCTTGCCCCTCTTAGTCTGGCATCATTTACAAACTGGACGACTCTGCACTGAGTTTCTGAATCTTCAAGAGTGAAGAGAATGTCATTAAAAAAAGTTTTAATAAAAATATCTGTAACAAGACAGTTATACAGTGAAGCCCACTGGCAGCTTGGAGGTAAGTGAATTGCTGTTGGGCAAATTCTTCTGCAGTATTTTACAAGCAAATCAAACTACTTTTCCTAATCCGACTTACTGGATAGAAAAGAGCTCAGTTGGATAGGAATGCAATCCTCGTGAATTGTGGCTATCAGATAACAATGCCATGAGGCTTCAGAGACTGCCCCATTCTGTGAGTAAGTTGAAAACCTTGACCTTGACATCATTACAAATGTAGTACAAAATTAACTGCAAAAAAAGTGAGGCCTGTGATTAGTTTGTGTTCTACCTGCAAGCCATGGGTTTATGAACATAGGAGTCTAGCGTTATTAATGACATGGTTCTGAAATGTTACTAACATATAACTGATGGTTCTTGATTTTGAATAAAAGAAAACAGACCCACAAATTATATAGAGGTATTACCTAATTATTTTACACAGCCCTCCGCAATTCTGGAGATCGAAAGAACTTGTTACTGTTTCTGAAGCGTGCTGAGTAACTGCTTTTGGCAGATGAACTGTGTACAAGGCTGTCAGCTGCAGATAGTGCAAGGTTCAGCTGTGATGCTGCCTGCTGCTGAATAGTCTGCACAACATTTACTGTCTGGATTGAAACATGAAGGATGTCTATCTGAATGAGGTATCTAAAGGCTGCTAGGCAAGAGTCAACCTGTTAAAGAGAGGGGAGAAAATTAGATAATGGAATGGTGCACTGTATGGTAGTTCAGTGCATTTACTTCTAATTTAATTGCATTTGTTCTTTACTTCCAACACATCACATTTACAGTAGTGAGTGAGCTTTACCAATTGGCTAGGATGAATCTACTTCTTGGTTGACCCAGAATGTATCCATTTTTTCTGGCCTAATGGAAAATATACTTGTGTTCTTCGACATTCAGGAGCCACCTGGCAGGATCAGACACTTGAATTTGGTTTCCTAAATTCTCAACTTCAGAAACAAATCCCAAAATAAACTTGAATTTTCATCACTACTGCTCCCTTTGCTGAGGGATTCCTAGCTTTTCATTGTACAATGCTTGAATTTCATTGTTGTTGAGTGTTAAGGATGGCTATCCCATTGACCTTACATTTAAAAACTGAGCAATGCTTGATAGTGCATTTTGAATTCAGCAACACCATTTTATGCTGGTTGGTTGGCACACAATTGAAAACCACTCAACGTTCAGTAAACTCATGACTTTTACATAACTCAGCTATTGTGTTAAATATTACTGCCGCAGTGCATATTGCTAGCAATATTGCTCACCGTACTTGTAATATGTGAATAAAAGCACAGCAGGCAGCATTAGCCTAGTGGAGGTTTGTGCAAGTACTGTGAGTAATACTAATCTGATACCAATTAACCCAGTTAGCATGATCTTTATCAGCCAGTGCAGATACAGCAAGTTAAGTGAAAGAAAGGTTGGCATTTATATCGCGCTTTGAAGTACTTTAGAAGTGTATTTGTTGTTGCAGACAATTTGCACACAGCAAGCTCCCAGAAACAGCAATGAAATAAAGGACCAAATTATCTGTTTTCGGTGTTAGTTGAGAGATAAATGTTGGCCAGGATAATCTGTTAAAGGACATCAAAAGTGCAGTGAGCTTTACCAGTCTGATGGAGATCAGAATAGGTACACTGAATGTTATCAGTAGAGTGTCAGTCAGCACTGGCACAGCAAGTGTTACCACTTGATGCAGGTCAACACAGGTATAATGAGTCTTATTAGTTCAATACTAAGCACATGGATTGCTCTTAGTCTACTACTTGCAATTGAATCCATATCAGTACAAATACCAGTCTATAATAATTTAGGCATAAGCAGCAGTCTCTTTTTCTGGATGTTGAAGAGACCTCTCAGACAGAAGATAGCCCTACAATGATCATTAACTATGCAATGTGAGTGATTCAAACCATCTGCAGATGAAGTGCTAGAACTAACGGATTGTGCACAGCAGAGCAGAGCCCGTCAATTGAGTTATTCATGGAAAACCTCATTAACCCAGAACAACAGCTTTCTCATACGGCTTCGACAGCTGACGCTGACATCATCCCCCACAGAGTGACATTTCATTCACAAATGTCTATGTGTAATAAGTGATATCAGGACAGCAGCTAGAGCAGAACTGCTGAGCATTAGTCAAGCTAGTCAATGATGCCATTCAGGAGACAATCTCTAAAGCTGGAACTGACCACAATGTAGTCAAAGCTGCCAATAACAGGCTTACTTACCTCCACATCTAGCCAAGGGCCCGAAATGCCACATTTTAACCCATGAAGCACTTACCAAGAGACTGGGCTAAATTTTCGGGCCCCGCCGAGATTGGGAAGGCAGATGGGGCCTGCAAATACCGGTGCCGGCCGGAGTGCCAGTTAGGCTATGTTGTTCCTGGTGTGGCCATGTTCACCAGGGTGTGGAGAGGGCAGGATCATGATCCCATCCTACCCTCAATTAAGGTGCTCATTAAAGGGGGGACTTGAAAGATTCATGACGGGCTATATGTGCTGTCTGGGGCAGACCAGATGAAAGGAGACGGGAACAGGATGGGGAGCCAGTCATGGCTGTTCCAGGCAATTACTTCAGACCCATAAAAGCTGCAACGGCACAGAGGGGAACTCAGCCATTGGGAGGCAGGTACCCTTGACGCTGTGCAGGTGGCAGGGAGGGGGGCAGTAAGCACTCAGGCACTGCAGGGGATCGTCACTCTCCTGGCATGCAGAGGCAAAAGAGCAGGGGACAGGGCAACCAAGGACAACTGGGAAACTAGCTGAGCACAAGGAACGCAACAGCTGGCAATGGGGGCATGACTCTCAAAATTTGGACAGAGTGGCGATGAGGAGCAACACCCTTTGCAGGAAGGGCAGAGCTTCAGGCATGAGGAGGGTAGAGGAGAGATGAGGGGTAGGAATAAGATGGAGGCCATATCCTCCGCTTAGGATCGACTGCCGAAGAAGGAGCTACCTGGAGATGATCAAGCTCTCGTGCTGCAGGAGACTGGGACTCTCCAGGCAGATGGTCACAGACATCTGTGCCCTCGTTGCTGAAGACCTCACACCTTGCAGCACTGCTCGACATGCCCTGCCAGTAGCTGTCAAAGTCACTGTGGCCTTGAACTTCTTCACCTCTGGCTCCTTCCAAGGATGTGGCACTGGACCTTAGTGGCATCTTGCACACAGCACCACACCATTGCATCTCAAAGGTCATTGATGCCCTTTTTCTAAGAGCTGGACAATACATTCATTTCACATCAGATGAGGCCTCGCAAACACAGAGGCAAGTGGATATCGTCGCCAATGCTGGATTTCCTCAGGTGCAGGGCATCATCAATTGCACCATTGTTAATTGTGCATCAATTGCTTAATTATATGCAGGTGGAGTGTGTTAACTGAGGTCCTACTTGAGCACTTATAAGGATACTCTTACTGAGACTGGTGGAGGTTTTGAGTGAGGAGCTACATGTTTGTAATCCTTTAGTAGGGTTTTAATCTTTGACAAGAAGAGTGAGCAAACTGTCTGTGTAACTTTAAGACAATTTGCTTTTTTTTCTCTCTGATTCTTATCACCTGATGCCATTAATACTTCTTTAACACTCTGACGAGAAATATCAGGTTTTGTTAAGGGGATACAATAATGCCCTGACTGGGTAAACTGCAAATTCACTGACTTTCCAAAAACAATTGCCTTATCATGCTCTGTATCAAGTTTCAATTGTGACTTTTTCATTGAAGGTTTACTCAACAATAAAGGTATCTCATTAGAGACTATATCAGTACAAATGAATTGCCTTACTCCAGCTATTTTACATGGAATTACTATCCTCTTCAGTGACTTCAATGTATTGTCATCACCAAACCTATTGCTAGTAGTACTAGTATACTCCTTAACCTTGTGTCAATCCTCACTACTGAGTGAATCCAGATAACAATGTAATCAATCTGTTTCATACACTGTCGATGTACAAGCACTATCAAATACAGCAAAGTTGAATGAATCTGCAATTAACACATTCATCACAGGACTAAAACTCATTGTCACCAGTACAATTCATTCAGATTCATCAGCATCCTCCTCTTCTGCCTCACAATTCTCTGTGCCATGAGTTATTTTGAGGACTCTGCCCCTCCACTTTGGGCAGTTCATTGCATAATGATACTCTTGAGTTACACCTGAAGCACTTATTTACTGTTCCTGGGGCATTCCTGGCATTCATTCGCCCATGATTGCTGTTCCAATTCTGTCTTCCACTGTAATAGATCTGCTAAAGGTGCTTTCATCTTCATTTCTCTTGTCTTTAACTCTTCCATTGTACTTATGCCTGCAGCCAGTAGCTGGACCATTTTGAAATTAAGTAAACATTGAGTCCTCCATTCTTTGTGTCACTGCAGAATATTCTGTTTGTTCTATCAGGGCTGCAGGAAATGACAGTTTCCCCAGGAATTTCTTTAAGGCAGCAGATATCAGATCTAACAGGGAGTCTTTTTCCAAGAATTGAACCCCAGTCAGAACCAAGAGCCTGTCCAGAGGTGACACCTGAGCACAATCTAGCAATTTAAATGCTAGCACTGAACCATGGATTGCCAAATTGAATTTCCTCAATCTTCTATACAGTCTGTTAATGTCCATGATATATTCCTCCATTGAATAACGATCTGTTTCCCGAAATCTACACATTCAATAGGTCATCTTTCTTGTAAATTTCATCTAAGAATTCAAACAGAAGATTCAACTCTTCAACAGTATCCAACTGACAAGTATCCAGTTCACAAAACACTTTACGTCTGATTTTACTTTTGGTAGGAAGTGACAATGCCAAGGCCATACTTTGTTTTCTCTTTGGTAGGGACGTAACCCGTGTCCACATATCCACTTGATTCTTCTGCTGGTCATATGATTCAGACTCAGAGAACATTGGAGGGTAATCATACCCTGACAATTTACACTTGCTTTCTGCCATATTTTCCACAATAGCCTGTGAGATTTTCTATATGAAAAAAAAAATTCCTAGTTTCCAACCTTCAGCTTTAGGTAACCATCGTCTACTACCACGTTAAATCCCAGAAAGCTTGTTGTGGAAGGACGTTGCTGGAGCCTATCTTTACTCAGTTTCACATTTATTGTAGAGTAAAAGGATTAAAAATATGAAGCTCCTCCCTCAGAACCCTCCATCAGTCTCAGTAAGAGTCTCCTTATAAGTGCTCAAGTAAGACCCCAGTTAACAGGCATCAAGGCACCCAGCGACTGGTCAGTGAGATTCATCAACAGGAAGGGCTTCCACTCCTTCAACAATCAGCTCGTCTGTGACCACAAGAGCTTCCTCCACCTGTGCCCTTGCTTTCCTGGCAGCTGCCATGATTCCTTCATCATCTGCCAGTCCAGGCTGCCACTAATCTTCACTTCAATCCCCAAACTAAATGGATGGATCAGAGGGGACAAGGGATATCTCTTGAAGAGATGGGCATTCACTCCTCTATGAGAGGCTGAGACAGAGGCACAGAGGTGATGCAACCGAAACCATCTGCTCACCAGGACAACCATTTAGCAGGTCTTCTGAAGATGCACTTCCAGTGCCTGGACCAGTCAGTGGCACCCTGCAATACATACCTGCAATGCTCTCGCCTTCCAGAGAGGTGTGGAGCTTGAGGACGGTGAGATCCTGGAGCGAGACAGTTCATCGAAGGAATAGGAGGAGCTGGAGGTGGGAGAGAAGGAGGAAGTGGAGGTGAAAGGGGACGATGCAGAACGCTGACGTGTCCTGGCTGCACAAGGAGGTGGCCCGGCACGGTGCAGGGCATGAAGGTTTCTTCAGGATGCCATGAATGTCAGGGATCATTTGATTCAGGAACATTTCAACTGAGTCCCTCTAACCTAGGATGTAGAGCATGGGATGTGAGTCACTTTGAGGTTCCTGTGCTTACACATCCATTGAAGACACAGGCTGGAACACCTAATTTCTTACCGCCGATGAATAATGCATATGTGCCCAGAGCCTTTGCCCTCTCCTATGAATACCAGAGACGGTGGCCTAGTGGTAATAAGATCATAAGAACTAGGAGCAGGAATAGGCCATCCGGCCCCTCGAGCCTGCTCCGCCATTCAATAAGATCATGGCTGATCTTTTCGTGGACTCAGATCCACTTACCCGCGCTCTCACCGTATCCCTTAATTCCTTTATTGTTCAAAAAGATATCTACCTTAGCTTTAAAAATGTTTACTGAAGAAGCGTCAACTACTTCACTGGGCAAGGAATTCCAGAGATTAACAACCCTCTGGGTGAAGATGTTCCTTCTTAATTCAGTCCTAAATCTGCTCCCTCTAATCTTGAGGCTATGCCCTCTTGTCCTAGCTTCACCTGCCAGTGGAAACATCCTCTCTACTTGTATCTTATCTATTCCCTTCATAATTTTATATGTTTCTATAAGATCCCCCCTCATTCTTCTGAATTCCAATGAATATAATCCCAATCTACTCAGTCTCTCCTAATAAGCCAACCCCCTCAACTCCGGAATCAACCTAGTGAACCTCCTCTGCACCCTCTCCAGTGCCAGTACATCCTTTCTCAAGTATGGAGACCAAAACTGCACACAGTACTCCAGGTGCGGCCTCACCAGTACCTTATACAGCAACATAACCTCTCTGCTTTTAAACTCAATCCCTTTAGCAATGAAGGACAAAATTCCATTTGCCTTCCTAATTACTTGCTGTACCTGCAGACCAACCTTCTGCGATTCATGCACAATGATACCCAGGTCCCTCTGCATAGCAGCATGCTGCAACTTTTTACCATTCAAGTAATAATCCTTTTTACTGTTACTCCTACCGAAATGAATGACTTCACATTTATTAACATTGTATTCCATCTGCCAGACCTTTGCCCACTCACTCAATGTATCTATGTTCCTCTGCAAAGTTTCACAGTCATCTGCACACTTTGCTCTGCCACTCATCTTTGTGTCACCTGCAAACTTTGACACCCTACACGTGGTCCCCAACTCCAAATCATCTATATAAATTGTAAATAATTGCGGTCCCAACACCGATCCCTGAGGCACACCACTAGTGACTGATTGCCAACCAGAATAGCACTCATTTATCCCCACTCTCTGCTTCCTGTTAGTCAACCAATCCTCTGTCCATGCTAATACTTTACCCCTAACGCCATGCATCGTTATCTTATGCAGCAGCCTCTTGTGCGGCACCTTGTCGAAGGCCTTTTGGAAATCTAGGTACACCACATCCACTGGGTCCCCACTGTCCTCCTTGCTCGTAATGTCATCATAGAATTCCAAAAGATTTGTCAAGCATGACCTGCCCTTAATGAACCCATGCTGTGTCTGCCCAACGGGACAATTTCTATCGAGATGCCCTGCTAT
Source organism: Heterodontus francisci (assembly GCF_036365525.1). Lineage (NCBI taxonomy): Eukaryota > Metazoa > Chordata > Chondrichthyes > Heterodontiformes > Heterodontidae > Heterodontus > Heterodontus francisci. Next base: position 37,322,311 of record NC_090382.1, read on the forward strand.
TTCTTCCTTGATAATAGACTCAAGCATCTTTCCCACTACAGAGGTTAAGGTCTATAATTCCCCATCTTTTGTCTACCTCCCTTTTTAAACAGTGGCGTCACATCTGCTGTTTTCCAATCTGCTGGGACTACCCCAGAGTCCAGCGAATTTTGGAAAATTACCGCCAGGGCACCTGCTATTTCTCCCGCCATCTCTTTTAGTACCCTGGAATGCATTCCATCAGGGCCAGGAGACTTATCAATCCTTAGCTCCATTAGCTTGCCCAACACTACCTCTTCCGTAATAATGATTGTTTCCAGGTACTCACCTACGTTCGTCTCTTTGTCAATTACTGGCATGTTATTAATGTCCTCCACTGTGAAGACCGATACAAAATACCTGTTCAATGCCTCGGCCATTTCATCATATCCCATAACTAAATTCCCCTTCTCATCCTCTAAAGGACCAACGTTTACTTTAGCCACTCTTTTTCGTTTTATATATTTATAGAAACTTTTGCTGTCAGTCTTTATATTCTGTGCTAGTTTTTTCTCATGTTCTATCTTACTTTTCTTTATAGCTCTTTTTGTGGCTTTCTGTTGACCTTTAAAGTTTTCCCAATCTTCTAGTTTCATGCTGTTTTTGGCCACTTTGTATGCCTTCTCTTTTTCTTTTTCAATTTGATAGCCTCCCTTATTTCCTTAGACACCCATGGCAGATTACCCCTTTTCTTCCAGTCCTTCCTTTTCACTGGAATATACTTTTGCTGAGCACTTTGAAAAATTGCTTTGAAAGTCCTTCACTGCCCGTCAACTGTCCCACCATAAAATCTTTGTTTCCAGTCTACTTTAGCCAAGTCCTCCCTCATTCTATTATAGTCCCCCTTGTTCAAGCGCAGGACCCTGGTATTAGATTTTATCTTCACACTCTCCATCTGTATTTCAAATTCAACCATACTGTGATCACTCCTTCCAAGAGGATCCCTAACTATGAGGTCATTAATGTCGCTGAACTAGTAATCCAGAGGACCAGACTAATGTTCTGGGGACACAGGTTCAAATCACACCGCGGCAGCTGGTGGAATTTAAATACAAATAATTAATAAAAGTCTGGAATTGAAAGCTAGTCTCAGTAATGGTGCTATGAAACTATCATTGATTGTTGTAAAAACCCATCTGGCTCACTAATGTCCTTTAGAAAAGGAAATTTGCTGTTCTTACCTGTTCTGGCCTATATGTGACTCTGGACCCACAGCAACATGGTTGACTCTTAACTGCCCTCTGAAATGTCCTAGCAAGCCACTCAGTTGTCAATGGCAATTAGGGACGGGCAACAAATGCTGGCCTTGCCAACGATGCCTACATCCCATGAAAGAATAAAAAAAATCCATGATCTCCTTCACCACCTAATACCACTTTTTTGTCACGTCAGCTTTAAAAGGAGTCTCAGATATGTGCCTTGAAGTGTCATTATTTATAACATGATAAGAAAGAGAAACAGTGAACAAGGACAGTCAGAAGACACCCCAGTGACCCACATGGTGCTCCGTATGACACAGTGGCCTCCACGCTCGGCCACTCTTATGCAGTACTACGCTTTTGGCCTCGGAGGAGTTGGAGGCAACCTGCTCACTGGTCTCTGCCTCCAGCTGAGATGCATGTGGCAGTCGTCCTCATTATGGAGGTGCTTGGCCATCTCCAGAGGCTGCTCTACCTGCATCATTGCTGGGGCAACCTCCGTCACTTGGCCCTGCTACACAGAGGTTCCCACAGTTTGAGGTGCCAAGGAGGACGAGGCTGATGAAGGCACCCCATGAGGGAAGGTACCCTCATCTTCCTCCGTGACATCCTTAGCCTTGCCTGGCTCTCCGGATGGCTGGAGGGGTCACCAGCTGGGGCGCAACTGGCATCCACACCAAACATCTCTGAGCCACCAGCTCCACTGACCGCTCAAGGCGACACAGTGTGGCAATGCATCCTTTGCATGCAAATACGCTGCTCCTGTGTCCACTTAGAGTGATGCAACATATACCTCTTCATGAGACTGGCCACTCACTCTATGGAAGAGCTCATGCACTCATAGCCCTGAGCCATTGTGGCATTCATGAGCTGGATGGAATCATCCTCAGCCCATGACCCCGCACTACCTCAAGGAACTCTGACATTTGCGAGCACATCTCCTACTGCTGTCCAATGTAGAGCCTCCATTCTTGTGAAGCCTGAGGCCCTGCAACTGTGTCCAGCAGAGCAGGGCTTTGTCTGTCCTCCCTCCTCCAAGAGGAACTGCCCACAGCTGCCTCTGCCTCTAGCCCCTCCTCCTGCATACTTGTGCCATGCTCCTCACCCTGTGCCATCCTATCTAAACAGACACCAGGACCCACCGAGGTGAGAGTAACTGCAATGGTGGACGGTGCACTTGTCAGGTGTGGTGGTGCTTCTTCGGTTTAGGAGGGAGCAGGAGAGGGTGTCATCGAGTGGTCATCTGGGAGATCAGTACAAAGCAGTCCACCTGATCGGCACCCCATTCACCACCTTAAACATTCACTCCCTCCACCATCGACGCACAGTGGCAGCAGTGTGTACCATATACAAGATGCACTGCAGCAATTCACCAAGCTTCCTTCGACAGCACCTTCCACACCCGTGACCTCTTCCACCTAGCAGGACAAGGCCAGCAGACACTTGGGATCACCATCATCTGCAAGTTCCCCTCCAAGTCACACACCACCCTGACTTGGAAATATTCACTGTTCCTTCACTGTCACTGGATCAAAATCATGGAACTCACTTCCTAACAGCACTATGGATGTACCTGCACCAGATGGACTGCAGCGGTTCAAGAAGGCAGCTGTCACCTAAACGTGCTATGCCAAATGAAGATTTTTTAATCCATTGGCTGGAAATCTGAATTAAATTTTTTTAAAAACAGATAAAAGGTGACTTTGCTAGCAGATAAGATGGCCACTGCAATTTGCATCACTATACCCTACATTCCAATGCATCGAGATGGAGATGAGTTCAGTCCCTTCAAGAACAATGACCTGCGGAATTTAAATGAACTACCTGCCCTGCTCCCATTTACACGACATTAAGGCAATCACTTGGGACCATTAAACTGGTGGAGACAAAGCACTCAAACCTAATCACTTGAATAATGGGATCCTGGTTGAGAGAGGGAATTCTTAGACATAAAATGATTAAGCTACAAGAGGGAATACACATTGATAGCCATCATGTTGACTCACTGGGTGACAGTCATGTGACAGACCCACTATCTGTGTGTTTAAACTGGTGTTTTTTCTGCAGCAACTAGACAAGCAGTTCGACACCAACAAGGGATGACCCAAGTAGGGTCCCTCTTCCCTCTCTCTCCAGTCCACCCTACAAGCTTCAAACCCTGCTTTCTGCCTGTAACACCTAAGCCTATCGCTGCTGCAGACAGAGACCCCATGAAGGAAATCATTTGCACTGCTGTCTCCAGGAGAACCACCAAATCAGCGGTCTACATCTGCAAACTGGACGCACCAGAACCACCAAATTTAGCCTGAAGCCAGCCGAGTTACCAAACTGCGCATACTGTTTATCCCTTTTCATTGTTTCGTATTCTAATCCGACCAATCTATCCTTCCCCACTCTGTAACCTATTTGTGTGCGTGCGTATGAACCTTGAGTGTGTGTGTGTGTGTGAAAGTTGGAATGTAATTTATTATTTTACTTAGATCGGTTTAAGGACAATAAAGCTAACCTATTTCTTTGTTAAACGCAAGAAAACCTCTTCGATTGGTTCTTTTTATGATCATAGCATGTAAATAGTTTAAACACTCACTGAATTGGAAACCTGTTGCGATCAAACCAGGAGAGGGAACCCTCCTCACCTGTTCGTAACACAGCTCACCACCACCTTCTCAAGGGCAATTAGGGATGGGCAACAAATACTGACCTTGCCAGTGACGCTCACATCCCAGGAAAGAATGCAAAAAAAGACATAAGAAGAGATCATGAGAAGCAGGCTTGGAAAGCAGAACTCACTGCAGTGCTGAGGCTACCCAATGCACCTCAATGCTTGGCATGCTGCAAGATGGGATGGAGTCCGCTGTAACCCCTTATTGAGCACTTCGCCCTCTGTATTCATCAGCTGCACCATGGGATCGCATCTCGCCAGGCCCGACGTCCTCCTCGTCTGCGATCCTGGCTATCTCCATTGCTCATTCTTCATTGGCATTATGCTCTGGTAGTATGGAACCCCACCTCCTGTCAGTGCCCTTTCCCGGGCATTATGTGCCCAATTCTCCTGCAAAGACAAAACAGAGCAAAATGCTGTCCTCTATGGCCAATGGCATCTGCCCCTAACCATTAGAAGCTGCAAGTTTTAGTGGTGACAGGTCCTCAGTGCCATGGCTATGAGCCATTCTGGGGTGTGTGTAAGTGGCCTGGGCACACACCCCTCCCATGTTCAGGAGCAGCATATGCCCTGAGGGTCCTCAGCTGGTGTGTCTGCTGGAGGGTGCAAATGCAGAGGCCTGCCTGGGGGTTGGGTGATGCACTTACCTTGCCATAGAGTATGAGGTCAGTGAACCTCTTTGGCCATTGAATCCAGGTTCTTCTGATTACACTTCTGCTGCTGACAGTTGCTGCTATCGCAACCTAGCGTCTCATTTACACAACATTCTTTATTCTGAACAAACTGTGTTTATTATTTGACCTGAATCTGCAACTCCAGAGTAAATGTGCCAAGATTAACAAACTGAAGATTCAATGAGCCTTACATTTCATTGCATGCCTTCTCCTCCAGCCTCTGGGAAGAAAACCTCTTTTCTCTCCCTCAAGCAACACCTCCAGGTCATTATCTGAGAACAATGGGGCTGCCCTGCCTCAGGTGCCAGGCCTCTGGCTTTCCATTGACATATCTGCACACAGCAGTCCACTCCAAGGCTCACAGAAACTCTTCTGCTTGCTTCCTCAAGGTTCAACCAGTAATATCTGCTGTGGGGAGTTGGAATTGGGCCCACATCTCAACTGGCCCACCTCCCCTCCTGTCCCCACAGCCTCTAATTGGCCACCAAACCGAACTCCAATCCAAATAATGGGTTAGTCTACACTGAAGAACTTGATTAGTGACTGGACCTCGGGGCTAAGAGAAAATAGTACCCAGGGTCACAAAAGTGAAGTGTATTATAATTCCTGTGAGGTAAAGAACACTATTAAAACCCCAAAACTGAACAGCACTGCAGTTTGTTACATACTACAAACTGGAAGCAGTGTGTTATAATCCTGACAGCTGAGAGTATTGATGCAGTGCAATATAATCCTGATAATTGAGGGCAGTCTTGCAGTCTGTTGTGATCATTGATGATAAGAGAAATATTGCAGTGTTGCTCTAGGTGTCAACCTTGGCTCAGTGGTAGTTCTGTCCCCTCTAACTCAAAAAATTGTGGGTTGAGGTCCCATTCTAGGGATTTGGGCATATGAGATAGATTGACACTTCAGTGCAGTACTGAGACAGTTCTGCCCTGTCAGAGGTGCTGTGTTTAGTTTAGTTTAGAGATACAGCACTGAAACAGGCCCTTCGGCCCACCGAGTCTGTGCCGACCATCAACCACCCATTTATACTAATCCGACACTAATTCCATATTCCTACCACATCCCCACCTGTCCCTATATTTCCCTACCACCGACCTATACTAGGGGCAATTTATAATGGCCAATTTACCTATCAACCTGCAAGTCTTTTGGTGGTGGGAGGAAACCGGAGCACCCGGAGGAAACCCACGCAGACACAGGGAGAACTTGCAAACTCCACACAGGCAGTACCCAGAATTGAACCCGGGTCGCTGGAGCGGTGAGGCTGCGGTGCTAACCACTGCGCCGGATGCAAAAGATACCATGGCACTATTCAAAGAATTCTTCCAGTGTCTTAGCTAATATTAATTCCTCAATTGAAAAAGAAATTATCTTCTCATTATCACATTTCTGTTTATAGGAGCTTGTTGTGCAAAAACTGGTTGCTACGTTTCCTACATTACAACAGTGACAACACTTCACAATTGGCTGTAAAGCAATTTTGGATGTGGTGAAAGGTGCTATATAAATGCAAGTTCTTTCTTTAATTCCTGATTAGGAAAGCTGTATCACAGAATACTGTAATGCCTAATCACAAGGACAGTATTTCAAATGCTGAAGACAACAATGCAATGTGCTACAATCCCTAATCTGAAGAATATCATTGCACAATGTTAGAAGCTTCATCACCTCTCCTGTCTGGGCTGAATTTGAACCAAGAGGTTTAAAGACTATGCCTCAATTCACTTTTACCTTTTTGCTAAGCTCTTGGAGACGACGACTGTATGGGTACCTTCTGTCCCCTGCTGGAGACCAATGGAAAGATCTACTTGATTTGTGTGCCCCCAACCACTGTTTCCAGGGCCCATCAAAAGCTGGGACCTTGGGGGTGTGGTGGGGGTGGGGGGTTGGTTAGTGAAATCAGGGAATTCGCCTGTTTTGTATTATATGTTGCTATTGGCAACAAGAGTAATGCATTCCCGCATTGACAGAGGGCTATCAATATAAAATTACCTTAACCCAGTGTCTCATTTACACAACATTCTTTATTCTGAACAAACTGTGTTTATTATTTGATCTGAATCTGCAACTCCAGAGGAAGAGTGCCAAGTTTAGCAGAATGAAGATTCAATGACCCTTTCATTGGTTATGTTGCGTGTTTATTGAACAGTCTGTTTTTGTACTGGGGCCCTTCTACAAACGTCGTCTCAGTGTCAGTTTGCAGAGTGGTTAGTTAGTGCAGTGAGGCCAGTAATGGTGCAGCTTTTACTCTACCATCCATTTCTACTATGGGTAAGCTGTTACTCAGACAGGGTCCTTTCCACTTGCCCTAAGCCGGTAAGCAACCCGCACAGTTTTTCTTGCAGTGCTCCCTATGCGGCAACAGGCCTGTTCGCTGCTGGGCTAATTGTGGTGGTGGCGGGATGAGGTTCGTAATTGGGCATTATTTGTCCACTTAAGGGCCTCAATAGGCGACAGGGTAGGATAGCCATTCACAGGCCTTCCTGACCTGGACTTAATTTCGACGGAGGCGGGAAGGTTGCGGGGTCCCTCCCGCTGCGACGATCCCACACGATTACATACTCTCCCTGCCTTCAAACCCCCTGCAGGGGAGAACATAAAATTCACCCCACAGAGTCTCCAGACCCACACTCAGGATAATAGGTGTGACCAAATACCACGTTAACAAGGTGAGCAACATTCAAACACCCTTGTCTAACAATGGCCACACATTCAGAGACGTTGTGTGAAAACACCAGCGGACAGCAACTTTGGTCACCTGACAGAAACCAAGCCTGATAAGTCTTTTTTTTAATTAAAAAAAGACTTTTCTGTGCAGAAAGCCAGCAGCCAGGAGGCTGAGAGCGATCTATTCCCGCCAAGAAGACATTGCCAACTACCATCTTTAAAAACCACCTATGAGCAGAGATGAAAAGGTGACCTTTGAAAACTCCCCATCTGTGATATTAAAACAGGATCTTCATCATCGGACTGTAACTGAGATTTAACCAAAGTCTGCAGAAAAGCATTCGTCCAAGTATTCACAACTAACTCTTTTTTAAAAAACACCAGACCTAAATGCATGCTATCTTTTAATCTATATCTTTTCTTGTGTGTGTGCATGTGTGTTCGTGTGTATGTGGGTGAAGTTGTGAATTTTCAGGTTTTTGTTTAATAAACATTTGTTGTTCTTTAAAACTACAAGAAAACCTGTTATTTGTCTGTTTATTGACCATAAAAATGCTCAAGGATTAAAATACAATCCTAATAAAAACACTGCCGTTGAGAGGTGAAATAGGAGAACCAAACCTATGATTCCTACATATCCGTAACATTTCTATAATACACCTCTTTGTGGTGCACTGAAGTGCATCCTGCCTAAACCCATGGAGGTGGTCTGGGAGCAGCGGAACTTGGACAGAAACTTGGAATAATGGCCTCTGCTCATTTGTCCTCTGTTGTGTGCCCAAAAAACAGGTGCACTTGAGGCATCCAACAGAGGAAAACCAATCTCATCATCTCTGCACCAAAACGGTCTTGTATTGTATTATTGGCATACTAACACCAGACGGGAGTTGTGGACATGTAACAGTCCGACAGGTTTAGAGTGATACTACATAACAAAGCTCATTCTTCTGACTTTATGGCAAATAAGTGTGAGCTTTACTGACACACAAGAGGGAAGCTGATACTGCAGGTTTGAAGCCACTGCCCCTTCTCTTGCAGATAATAAGGCATCTATGGGCAACATACAATGCCAGAGGTCCATTTCCCTTAAGAAGCCCATACATTTCAAACATATTCTCGTTGTTGAATATCTATCCAGGGAAAGAGTTTTTTATATTATTTGTTCTTGAGATGTGAACATCGCTAGCAAGATGAGCATTTATTGCCCATCCTTAATTTCCCTTGAGAAGGTGATAGTGAGCCACCTTCTTAAACTGCTGCAGTCTGTGTGGTGTAGGTACACCCATAGCGCTGTCAGGAAGGGAGTTCCAGGATTTTGACCCAGCGACAGTGAAGAAACGGCGATATAGTTCCAAATCAGGATGGTGTGTGACTTGGGAGGAGTTGGTGTTACCATGTGCCTCCTGTCCTTGTCCTTCTAGGTGGGTTTGGAAGGACCCTTGGCCAGTTGCTGTTGTGAATCTTGTATATGGTACACACTGCTGCCACAGTGCGCTGGTGGTGGAGGGTGTAAATGTTTAAGGTGGTGGATGGGGCGCTGATCATGTGAGCTGCTTTGTCTTGGATGGTGTCGAGTTTCTTGAGTGTTGTTGGAGCTGCATTCATCCAGGCAAATGGCGAGTATTCCATCAAATTCATGACTTGTGCCTTGTAGGTGGTGGACAGGCTTTGGAGAGTCAGGAGGTGAGTAACAATGCAGAATTCCCAGTCTGTGACCTGCTCTTGTAGCCACAGTATTTACATGGCTGGTCTAGTTCAGTTTCTGGTCAATGGCAATCCCCAGGATGTTGATGGTGTGGATTCAGTGATAGTAATGCCAAGGGGAGATGGTTAGATTCTCTAGATGTCATTGCCTGGCACTTGTGTGGCACAAATGTTACTTGCCACCTATCAGCCCAAGCCTGAATGTTGTCCCGGTCTTGCTGCAAGATGGCACAGATTGCTTCAGTATCTGAGGAGTTGTGGATGGTACTGAACACTGTGTAATCATCAGTGAACATTCCCACTTCTGACCTTCTGATGGAGGGAAGGTCACTGATGAAGCAGCTGAAGATGGTTGGGGCCTGCTTGTGTGCAGTGCTGAGTTTCACATTTATAGATGGAGTCAAACATTTTACACAGTGAGATCCATGTTTAGTAATGTACTTCCTCTCCCTGGGTCCCACATTGTAAATAAAGCATTCATTCACTCATACTTTGCTATTCAAAGCTGATAACAATGTAGATACCTATACAGTGGTTGACAAAGATGAGAAAGGAAGGCTTTTATTTAGCTGTATGCACACACACAAAAGACTGAAATGAGACTTGTTTGAGATTGCTTATCATTAAAACTAGCTGCTCACACTCCAGAATCACCTGACTGAAAGAAAAACAACAGAGGACGATTTCCGGCATGCTGTGGTGGATTTGTTTTCTCTCCTTTCTGTGCAGCGTTATTGAAGCTGGCTGCAGATGTATTGGAAAGTTGAATGGCACAGAGATCTGAACTTTGACATGTTTTGTTGAAAGAGGAAGGGACTGACATAAAAGATTTTGACAGCACTCAAAGTTCTCGTAATTGTGGGGGTGGGGGGTGGGGAGGGGAAGAGGTTATCAATATGTTACATGGAGTAGACAGGGGGCGGAGGTGGGAAATCAGTCAGCTATTGGACCATCGAGCAGTGCCAGTGAAAAATACTATTAAGTACCCTTATCATTAGGCAGCACAATAGCCATTGTTATTTATTTTTCTTGATGGGCAGCATAGTAGGCATGTTTTGAATACCCTTGTTTAGTAAGCTGCACTGGCACATCACATCAGCCAATTGTGTGTACAACATTTAGAGCAAAGCAGACCTAGTGGCAGTGTCCACATGTAGAAATGATGTACATAAAGTTCAACTTACAAATGAAGACCTGGCAGCAAAGAAGAAAAAAACACAGCCGGACTTGGCAAAGTAGAAACCATTGCTGCTTAGTCCTATTTACATTCTGACTGGGAGTCTTCCGTTCATGTTTTTCATATAATTTTGTAATGTTGAGGGAGCTAACAATTTTTGAAAATCTTAAGTATACACCTAACACTGCTGTAACATTTAATGCCAGTGCTGAACCCACCATTCCAGTGACAGACTTAGCATTTTATTTGTGTAATTGATAATGTTCAAAGCATACTTACGACTAATGTTTGAAGACAGGGATGAGTTACTCCATTGTTGTGATGCAGCATATTGTAGATTGGGCATTTCTGTTGACTTAACTGCTAGTAGGAATTCTATGTGTGGGATGACTGCGAGTTCTGCAGCTCACTTACTTCCTGCCTGCTGAGTGCAGTGCTTGAAATCTCTCTGAACGGTTTGTGTTTTTGCACAGAAAACCAACAGAAATCTGATGATGCTTAATAGGGAATCTGCAGTTTTCCTGTTTTAGTGGCTTTAAAGACCAGCCAGGTTCTAGCATGCCAGGAATTCTTTTTTGAAACTGCAGTATTAATTTGTTATTGCTGCCATACGCATAAGCTCTGAGTCACTTTCAGTGCTCCCCTAGCAGCTGGTTTAATGGGAGGGAAAAAAGAAGAGCTAAGAAGGGAAGCCAGGGTTGTCTGCCCACAGCCACCAGTACACTCCCTACCATATCTACAGGCCCAGACACAGCTACCCGCAATGACTGAGAAGCAGTGCCTGTTCAGTTTCGGGAAGGATGGGGTTACAGAATTGTGATCTGTTTCAGCGAGATCATAGGAAAAGCAAGGCCAATTTCAATCAAGGTTAACATGGCATTCAACTTTTATGCCTCGAGTTTCTTTCAGGATAGCACAAGGGATGTCTGCAGTATCAGTCAATTTACTGTCCACATATGGAACAAACAGTGACTGATTCTTTATTCGGCATGTCCAGCACATTTCTCACTGAACAGCAACAGTAGCATGACAGGGCTGCCCATTTTCACTGCACTGCTGGATTTTCTAAAGCACAGGAAGTAATTGATAATCATTTAGGGCCTTAGGGACAATGCAATGGCCTGCATGAACAGAAAGAATTTCAATTCCAATGTGTAGCTGGGGGTGAGTGACCACAAGCACTAGATCATGTAGGTCAGTGTACACTTCTGTAGCAACAGCCACAATACTATCATTTTAAGGTAATCATCTGTGCCATGCTTACCTGAAGGTGAAGAGAGGCAGGAAGGATGGTTAATTCGAGACCAAGGCTTTGGCTAATGATAGCCCCCTGTGACCGGTGCAAAGAAAAGCAGAGTACAGATACAATGCAGACCTCTGAGATACCAGAATCGCTATGAAGTATACCACTGGCATCTTGAAGCAGCACATCAGATATCGTGACAAATTAGGGGGCACCTTAAAGTACAAGCCCCATCAACATGGATCTCCAAGATCATCATTGTCTGCTCTACACTCCACAAATCCAAAGAAAAGAAAAACTTGTATTTATATAGTGCCTTTCACTACCACCTGACATCTCAAAGCACTTTACAGCCAATGAAATACTTTGATGTGTAGTCACAGTTGTAGTGCAGGAAACAAAGAGAAAAAGGGGTCTAATATGAAAGGAGAGGAGTAAGTAACCTGCAATCAAGGTTAGTACAGGATACAAACATTGGACAGGAGGCTGAAGAAATAGTTGTGCAGCCAGAAAGACTGGCATGACAAAAGCAAAATATTTATTTAGAGATACAGCACTGAAACAGGCCCTTCGGCCCACCATGTCTGTGCCAACCAACAACCACCCATTTATACTAATCCTACATTAATCCCATATTCCAACCACATCCCCACTATTCTCCTACCACCTACCTACACTAGGGGCAATTTACAATGGCCAATTTACCTATCAACCTGCAGGTCTTTGGCTGTGGGAGGAAACCACAGCACCCAGTGGAAACCCACACTGTCACAGGGAGAACTTGCAAACTCCACACAGGCAGTACCCAGAACTGAACCTACGTCGCTGGAGCTGTAAGGCTGCAGTGCTAACCACTGCGCCACCCAATACTGGGGATACTGGAAATCTGAAATAAAAACAGAATGATGGAAGTACTCAGCATGTCGGTGAAGAAAGAAACAGAGTTAACATTTCTTCAGTTAACTTGGATGACAGTTACTTATTTAAAATACATTCAGTGAAGAATCTAAGTGGTCCCTTTTAAGAAACTGGCCACAAGACACTGACAAAATTCAAATACAGTGAACCCAATTTATTCATCCATTTTGTGTCATGTTGTAGGGATGTTCATGCCTTTTCCCAATGCACAACTTTTAACTGGCAAACCTTTGACTCCTAACTGATTCTCCAGTGGATGACGTAAGTGTGCTGGCTTGATGTAGGGTTTTTATGCGAGATGGTTGAGATTCAGGTAGCTCTGTGTCTCCTGAGATTTGCTATCCTATAGTTGATCATGGCCCCTTTCTGAAACGTCTACTTCCCTTGCAGTGGGGTGTCTGGATGGGCTAGAACTGGCACAAGCCTCATCCATGCCTGCTCCAACCATGTCCTTGTTGCTGGGCACCATCTCAATACATCCACTGACCTGGGTGGGAGCAGATTTGAGGGTAGCAATGAGGTCCATGAAGCCCTCCTTCAAGGCTCCCTCCATCTAATCTTCCAGCATGTTCAAGCTGGTCAAAAAGCCTCTTGGAGAATGAAACCAAGGCCTCTATAGCAACAGTGTGAGCGTTGAGGAGAGATAATCCAATTGGGCTTCGGACAATACCACCAGCAGCTCTACTACAGATGTCCCTTGAGTTGACACGCACTTCATAATAGATTACAGTGCCTGACAATAGGCCCAGCTAGCGGATTCCTCCTCACCAGACTTTGCAGAATATTTTGACTGACACCATCAACTATGGTAGATGATCCTGCTCAAGGAGTAATCTCTTTAGAAGTCCTGTGAAGATACTGCAGCTGAGGAAGAAACCAAGCCAATCCACCTCTGCCACTATCGCTCATCCATGCACTATAACGCTTCCACTGTCACTTTCTTAAACTCAATAGTTAACTCTCCTAACTGTATAGCTATGTTGGTGCTTTCAAAACTGATGACCGTAGCACAGGTTGCTGTGATATGCTGACTTGCTCAGAGACATTAACAATCACAGCAGGCTATTCTTCCAGGCTGACAAAACTGAAAAGGAACATATGATATGATGCTGGTTCCAAGTGACAGCTACATACAGTGCTTGCATTGGAATATGCAGTGTGTCACGTTTTTACACTTGGGTCCATGCCTGCGTGAGTGAATGGGAGAACAAGACATAACAACAATACTAGCCCTGAGCTTGAAGAGGACTCTAGGTTCATCCTTTGCTAATCTCGTCATAGCCATCATGTCTAATATGACTTCTCCAAAGGAAGTTCAGGGCTTGTAATGTCTGTGCCTCCCTTCCAGTTGGGGTCTGTTCCTTTTTTTTTATTCATTCATGGGATGAGGGCGTTGCTGCCCATCCCTAATTGCCCTTGAGAAGGTGGTGGTGAGCTGCCTTCTTGAACCGCTGCAGTCCATGTGGGGTAGGTACACCCACAGTGCTGTCAGAGGGGAGGCGGTGGCTTAGTGATATTATCACTGGACTAGTAATGCAGAGACCCAGGGTATTGCTCTGGGGACATGGGTTCAAATCCTACCACAGCAGGAGGTGGAATTTGAATTTAATTAATAAATCTGGAATTAAAAAGCTAGTCTAATGATGGCCATGAAACCATTGTCGATAGTTGTAAAAACTAATGTCCTTTAGGGAAAGAAATCTGCTGTCCTTACCTAGTCCGGCCTACATGTGACTCCAGACCCACAGCAATGTGGTTGACTCTTACATGCCCTCTTAAATGGCCTAGCAGGCCACTCAGTTGTATCTAACCCCTACAAAGTCAATAAACAAGAATGAAACCAGACGGACCACCTGGCATCGACCTAGGCACCAGAAACGACAATGGCAAACCCTTTTGATTATGTGACATCTTGTCTTACAAGCAAGAAAAAGTTGTCTTCAAATGCAATGAGTTTAAGGAAGGCATAGAGTGACAGACATGTAGCCAACCTGCAGCCTGTCAGTGTATCAGTAAAATGAACATGCATCATGTGGCTAGATTGTGTTAGAAGTATTTACTGTGTGAGTCCCACTAAGATTTAAAGTAACTACAGTTTCAGATCTAAGTTGCATTTTGTGTTTGTGCCCTTCTACAGTACATCCACGCATGATAAATATTCAAAAGACTGCAAGGTTCTATGAATAAGTAGGATGGGGCAGCAGTAAAACTGTAACAGCTTATGAAGAAACACTTTGTGGCATGGATACTTGGGGCAGTAAATTGGCATAAAGATCAGTTTTGTCACCTCACTTTGGCAACTTCCATTAGGTCTGCCATCTTGTGCATTTGGATTATGCCCTTTGGATATTACTGGCAGAATCCACTGTGCCAGACAACTTCTCTTAGTCTTTTTGCATCAGTTGTGTCTGTGCAGGGCACCCTTTCGGTACCACAGAGGACGGCTCTCCTTTCCCTCATCTCCTGCATTATTAGTTGTGAGCATCGCATCAGCAGATTTTGTGTAAAATTCAACCAGAACGGCAGCTGTATATACCAGAGATGAATTGTGCAGCTCAGCCACCTTCCCTTCTGTTGCAGACAAAGATGCTTCAGTTCAAGTGGCTTCTGGAATCATTCAAAAGCTCCTCAGCTGTTGATTTTGTGTGGATGCTACATTACTCAGCTTCCTACGTTGATAGGAACGTTGCATGGAGTAATTCAACTATGTAAATTCCATAAACAGGGTATATGACAGTGCAAGTGCAGTCATAGAAGCCATTTGCAATGTACCATTCACCCAGTAATTTGCATGGGAATAGGAATCTTGGTGACAAGGTCTATCCACTATACAGATAGCCTGCAGTTCTTAAAGGCAGTTTCCTTCTTTCCCTCAAAGACTTTCAGATACAGTTTCAGCAGCTGCTGAAGCATGAGTGCACCTCCACTTTAAGAGGGGCAGGCTGCCTTTAAGAAGTGCAGGCTATCTGTATGTCATACTAGTTGTGCATGCTCCTGGGCCCCCTACTGAGTGTGCAGGCAGTCAGCAGCACATCTCACAATCATTGAAATGAGCAGGCAGCACAAAGTTTGTGTGCCATCTGTCTCAACCTGACCAGGTGCAGGATAAACATGCACAGAAGGAGGCCATTCGGCCCATCGAGTCCATACCGGCTGTCCATGGAGCTAAGCAGTCAGTCCCACTCCCTTGCTCGATCCCAGTAGCCCTGCAAGTCTATTTCTCTCAGGTGGCCATCCAACTGCCTCCTGAAGTCATTGATCGTCTCCGCTTCCACCACCCTTGTGGGCAGTGAGTTCCAGGTCATTACCACCCGCTGTGTAAAAAAGTGCTTCCTCATATTCCCCTGTATCTTTTGCCCAAAACGTTCAATCTGTGTCCCATAGCCTTTGTACCATTTGTTAATGGGAACAGTTTATCCTTGTCTAACTTATCTAAGCCTGTCATAATTTTATTTTTTTTAGAGATACAGCATTGAAACAGGCCCTTCGGCCCACCAACAACCACCCATTTATACTAATCCTACATTAACCCCATATTCCCGACCACATCCCCACCATTCTCCTACCACCTACCTACACTAGGGGCAATTTACAATGGCCAATTTACCTATCAACCTGCAAGTCTTTGGCTGTGGGAGGAAACCGGAGCACCCGGCGGAAACCCACGCAGACACAGGGAGAACTTGCAAACTCCACACAGGCAGTACCCAGAACTGGACCCGTGTCGCTGGAGCTGTGAGGCTGCAGTGCTAACCACTGCGCCACTGTGCCACCCAATCTTGTACATTTCCATTAAATCTCCCCTCAGTCTCCTTTGTTCTAAGGTGAACAAGCCTAGCTTTTCCAACCTAACCTTGTAACTAAAATCTTCCATCCCTGGAACCATTCTGCTGGTATGTAAGTTGTGTTCTGGGTGGCACCCTAATGCAAAAATAAAGTTTTTGTACCTCCTTCTGTTTGCTTTAAGATCTTTTGTGCCCATTGCCTTACCCCCTCGGCCAGTTTTAACTCCCTCCCTCCATCTTAAAATCCAGCATCCTCAACTATTCCCAACCCCATCCCTAATGCTCCTGCACCATGTACAGAAGCTCTGCCATTGTCAAAGCCTCTAGTGACTTCCTGCTGGCCATGACTAGTTTGGACACAAAGGACTGGATTTAGCAGAAACAGCAGGGGTGCTGCCACTGGGGCTAAAAGCGGGGTCGGGAGGCAGTGGGGTGGGAAACCCCACTTCGGCAGGCAGCGGGACCGAGGGCTGCATTTAGCAGATGCAGCCAATTAAGTGGCTGTCACCGGGGCTGCCATCCCTATTAAACATGGCTGCTCACCCTCAAGAGCTGCCGGCCCTCTACCTCGCTAGCGGTGGTCACTGCTGGGATTGCACCTGGAGGATGAGGGCGTATCGATGGCTGATTACCCTCAAAGTCAGGGGCTGCTGGGGCCAGTCAAGCAATTCTCGGGGGTGGGGTGGGGGGGGGGGTGGCGGGTGATGTGTTGCTGAGAGCAGGTGGTGTAAATGCCTTGGGGGCGGCCATTGCTGTCTGGGGGACCCTCCATGGGCCAAAGACCACCCAAAAAAGAGGGCCCCCCAACCCTGGAGCCCCTGGGAGGCCGTCAGAGTTTACCTGGCCGTGTCCCCACACAGTGGAGGGCCCCCCAGCCACTGGTAAAATGCCAGTGGAGGCGGGAAAAGGCCCTTAATTGGCCATTTAAGTGGCTCAATTGAGCCCCGGATGGGCAGACCATCTGCCAGCTTTCCTGCCACTGGCAAAATGGCACGGCGGTGGGACGATGTCGGCTACAAGATGCCTCCCTGTGCCATTTTACCAGCCTTCCCACCTCCTAGCCCGTCCCAAAGGGCTGGTAAAATTCAGCCCAAAGGTTTACATCACAGAGCACAAAAATCTTCTGGTTGTGCTCTGCCTTAATTAATGTCAGAATTTATGAATCAATATCGAAGAAAGAAAAACAACTTCATCAACTCATGTTGGAATGAAAATGGATCCCAGCCAATGTCGGTTTGGCAAGAAACAGTCTTTTCTGTGCCAACAATGATCTCCATTAATCCAGCAGACATTCCCATCGAGATAACTGCATTGAGATGTCTTTATTCAGAATCTAATGTCAGTTTTCTTTTGTGGAGGGGGTTCAGAAAGGAACAGTAAATGAGTCTAATTTCCTGAATGAGACAGGAAGACACACACTCATGCATAAACTAAACTACTTGACCTATGGATGGTTGGAAGACGGTTGCACACCCAAGGATCTTCTGTATGGTGAGGTAGCCGGGGCCAGATGACCACTGGGGCACCCAAAGCTCCACTTCAAGGATGCTTGAAAGTGTGGCATGAAGGCCTTAAATTTCGACTATCGCACCTGGGAGTCACTAGCTGGCAAATGAGGGAAGTGACGACACATCCTGTGGACTGGTGTGCATTACAACCATGACCAGTTGCTACAGCAGCTTGGCAACAGGCACCAACATCAAAAACAACAACTCACAGCGCCACTTAGCAGCTTCATGTGCAGCACTTGTGGCAGAACCTACCTGTCAAGGAGAGGCCTTCACAACCATCTGCAAAGGTGCACCAAGAGAAGACACCCCACCCCAAGATGAGGAGAAATTTCTTCACTCAGAGGGTGGTGAACCTGTGGAATTCTCTACCGCAGAAGGCAGTGGAGGCCAAATCATTAAATATATTCAAGAAGGAGATAGATATATTTCTTAATGCCAAAGGGATCAAGGGATATGGGGAAAAAGCAGGAACAGGGTACTGAATTAGATGCTCAGCCATGATCTTTTTTGAATGGCGGAGCAGGCCCAAAGGGCTGAATGGCCTACTCCTGCTCCTAATTTCTATGTTTCTACATTTCTAAATGGATTGTTTTGCTGCATGTACATCATCTTTCATAGATGGAAGGATGCCAACTATGAATGGTCAAAAAACTTATTTTTCACTGTTTTGTTTGTGAGGAGCCTTTTGGGGGAATTCCTATAGATAACTTACTTCCCACAAGTGTTTATCAGGTATATTTACTGAACAAGAATTCACAGTAAATGCCAACATTCATTTAGCATAGAACAACCCCTGTAGGTGCCCCAGTCGCTAATCCAGTGGCAGCACTGCCTTGTGTGTTACTGAGTCACACACACCAGAAAGGTCCCAAGTTTATTCTTTAGTGTGTGCCAATTCCAATCAATAGTGCGTCATGTACTGCAAAGTACGTTTATGTTCCCAAACTTGCCGATGGCAGCTAGGAAAGGCTGGGGAGATTAAGAACTGCAAAGCTTTGAACGAAGGGCAACAGCAGTGGTACAACTGGCTGACTATGGAGAAAAAAAAATCTGTTAATGTTTACACTTCAAACTCATGGTGATTCTTTGGGGAAAATACATGATTGTGGACTTCAAGACACACATGTGAAGGATAGAGGCTGGCACAACTGTGGCAACTACACCACCCCTCCCCCCCCGCACCCCCCCCCCCCCCCCCCCCGCGACAATATCCCAAGTCCAAAGGATTCAGTGGGTAAGTGGGGTAGGTGTACCTAATTCGCAATTCGGTTAGGTTTACCTTAGCGATGGGCAGGGACAGGTATATACCGCAGGGCAAGAATTATAGCTGGGGGAAAGGAAATTATGATGTGATTAGGCAAGATTTAGGATGCGTAGGATGGGGAAGGAAACTGCAGGGGATGGGAACAATCGAAATGTGGAGCTTATTCAAGGAGCAGCTACTGCGTGTCCTTGATAAGTATGTACCTGTCAGGCAGGGAGGAAGTTGTCGAGCGAGGCAGCCGTGGTTTACTAAAGAAGTTGAAGCGCTTGTCAAGAGGAAGAAGAAGGCTTATGTTAGGATGAGACGTGAAGGCTCAGTTAGGGCGCTTGAGAGTTACAAGCTAGCCAGGAAGGATCTAAAGGGAGAGCTAAGAAGAGCAAGGAGAGGACACGAGAAGTCATTGGCGGATAGGATCAGGGAAAACCCTAAGGCTTTCTATAGGTATATCAGGAATAAAAGAATGACTAGAGTTAGATTAGGGCCAATCATGGATAGTAGTGGGAAGTTGTATGTGAAATTAGAGGAGATAGGGGAAGCGTTAAATGAATATTTTGCGTCAGTATTTACAGTAGAGAAAGAAAATGTTGTCGAGGAGAATACTGAGATTCAGACTACTAGGCTAGATGGGATTGAGGTTCACAAGGAGGAGGTGTTAGCAATTTTGGAAAGTGTGAAAATAGATAAGTCCCCTGGGCCAGATGGGATTTATCCTAGGATTCTCTGGGAAGCTAGGGAGGAGATTGCAGAGCCTTTGTCCTTGATCTTTATGTCGTCATTGTCGACAGGAATAGTGCCGGAAGACTGGAGGATAGCAAATCCTCCAGTTTACACTTTAGGGGCGGCACAGTGGCGCAGTGGTTAGCACCGCAGCCTCACAGCTCCAGCGACCCGGGTTCAATTCTGGGTACTGCCTGTGTGGAGTTTGCAAGTTTTCCCTGTGTCTGCGTGGGTTTCCTCTGGGTGCTCCGGTTTCCTCCCACAGCCAAAAGACTTGCAGGTTGACAGGTAAATTGGCCATTATAAATTGCCCCTAGTATAGGTAGGTGGTAGGGGAATATCGAGACAGGTGAGGATGTAGTAGGAATATGGGATTAGTGTAGGATTAGTATAAATGGGTGGTTAATGGTCGGCACAGACTCGGTGGGCCGAAGGGCCTGTTTCAGTGCTGTATCTCTAAAAAAAAATGTTGTCCCCTTGTTCAAGAAGGGGAGTAGAGACAGCCCTGGTAATTATAGACCTGTGAGCCTTACTTCGGTTGTGGGTAAAATGTTGGAAAAGGTTATAAGAGACAGGATTTATAATCATCTAGAAATGAATAAGTTCATTAGCGAGAGTCAGCACAGTTTTGTGAAGGGTAGGTCGTGCCTCACAAACCTTATTGAGTTTTTCGAGAATGTGACCAAACAGGTGGATGAGTGTAAAGCAGTGGATGTGGTGTATATGGATTTCAGTAAGGCGTTTGATAAGGTTCCCCACGGTAGGCTATTGCAGAAAATACGCAAGTATGGGGTTGAAGGTGATTTAGAGCTTTGGATCAGAAATTGGCTAGCTGAAAGAAGACAGAGGGTGGTGGTTGATGGCAAATGTTCATCCTGGAGTTTAGTTACTAGTGGTGTACCGCAAGGATCTGTTTTGGGGCCACTGCTGTTTGTCATTTTTATAAATGACCTGGAAGAGGGTGTAGAAGGGTGGGTTAGTAAATTTGCGGATGACACGAAGGTCGGTGGAGTTGTGGATAGTGCTGAAGGATGTTGTAGGGTACAGAGGGACATAGATAGGCTGCAGAGCTGGGCTGAGAGATGGCAAATGGAGTTTAATGCGGAAAAGTGTGAGGTGATTCACTTTGGAAGGAGTAACAGGAATGCAGAGTACTGGGCTAATGGGAAGATTCTTGGTAGTGTAGATGAACAGAGAGATCTTGGTGTCCAGGTACATAAATCCCTGAAGGTTGCTACCCAGGTTAATAGGGCTGTTAAGAAGGCATATGGTGTGTTAGCTTTTATTAGTAGGGGGATTGAGTTTCGGAGCCACGAGGTCATGCTGCAGCTGTACAAAACTCTGGTGAGACCGCACCTGGAGTATTGCGTGCAGTTCTGGTCACCGCATTATAGGAAGGATGTGGAAGCTTTGGAAAGGGTGCAGAGGAGATTTACTAGGATGTTGCCTGGTATGGCGGGAAGGTCTTACTAGGAAAGGCTGAGGGACTTGAGGTTGTTTTCGTTGGAGAGGAGGAGGAGGAGAGGTGACTTAATAGGGACATATAAGATAATCAGAGGGTTAGAGAGGGTGGATAGTGAGAGTCTTTTTCCTCGGATGGTGATGGCAAACACGAGGTGACATAGCTTTAAGTTGAGGGGTGATAGATATAGGACAGATGTCAGAGGTAGTTTCTTTACTCAGAGAGTAGTACGGGCGTGGAACGCCCTGCCTGCAGCAGTAGTAGACTCGCCAACTTTAAGGGCATTTAAGTGGTCATTGGATAGACATATGGATGAAAATGGAATAGTGTCGGTCAGATGGTTTCACAGGTCGGCGCAACATCGAGGGCCGAAGGGCCTGTACTGCGCTGTAATATTCTAATTCTAATTCTAATCATATAACACTAAGATATACAACCAAGTATGTGGGGGAGACAAAAAACTTGGGGCCTTAAATATGAGATAGTCTTCAATCAATCCAATTCAGCATTCAGAAGAAACTTCTTTACCTAAAGAATGATTAGAATGTGAAACTTGCTACCACAAGGGCCAGTTGAGGTGAACAGCACAGATGCATTTAAGGGGAAGCTAGATAAGCACATGAGGAAGAAAGGAATAGAAGGATAAGTTGATATGTTTAGATGAAGAGGGGTGGGAAGAGGCTCATGTGGAGCATAAAAGCCAACATAGACCAACTGGACCAAAAGGACTGTCTTTATTCTACAGATTCTCTGTAATTTTATAATGGTAGAGGTCAATCCCTCGCTATCCTGTCTGCCAATTTCAGTTTAAATGGTGAGAAACATAGAAAAATAGGAGCAGTAGGCCATTCAGCCCTTCGAGCCTGCTCCACCATTCAATACAATCATGGTTGATCATCCAAACTCAGTACCCTGTTCCCGCTTTCTCTCCGAATCCCTTGATCCCTTCAGCCCTAAGAACTATATCTAACTCTTTCTTGAATATCCTTAATGATTTGGCCTCAATTGCTTTCTGTGGTAGAGAATTCCACAGGTTCACCACTCTCTTGGTGAAGAAACCTCTCCTCATCTCAGTCCTAAATGGCTTACTCCTTACCCTTTGACTGTGACCCCTGGTCCTGGACGCGCTCGCCATCGGGAGCATCCTTCCTGCATCTAGTCTGTCCAGTCCTGTTAGAATTTTGTAGGTTTCTATGAGATCCCCTCTCATTCTTCTAAACTCTAGTGAATACAAGCCTAATCGACCCAATCTCTCTTCATACATCAGTCCTGCCATCCCAGGAATCAGTCTGGTGAACCGTCGCTGCACTCCCTCCATAGCAAGAACATCCTTCCTCAGATAAGGAGACCAAAACAGCACACAATACTCCAGATGTGGTCTTACCAAGGCCTTGTATAATTGCAGCAAGACATCCTTGCTCCTGTACAAAGAACAAATAACAGTACAGCACAGGAACAGGCCATTCGGCCCTCCAAGCCTGCGCCGATCTTGATGCCTGCCTAAACTAAAACCTTCTGCACTTCCGGGATCTGTATCCCTCTATTCCCATCCTATTCATGTATTTGTCAAGATGCCTCTTAAACGTCTCTATGGTACCTGCTTCCACCACCTCCCCCGGCAACAAGTTCCAGGCACTCACCACCCTCTGTGTAAAGAACTTGCCTCGCACATCCCCTCTAAACTTTGCCCCTCTCACCTTAAACCTATGTCCCCTAGTAACTGACTCTTCCACCCTGGGAAAAAGCTTCTGACTATCCACTCTGTCCATGCCGCTTATAACTTTGTAAACCTCTATCATGTCGCCCCTCCACCTCCGTCATTCCAGTGAAAACAATCTGAGTTTATCCAACCTCTCCTCATAGCTAATGCCCTCCAGACCAGGCAACATCCTGGTAAACCTCTTCTGTACCCTCTCCAAAGACTCCACGTCCTTCTGGTAGTGTGGCGACCAGAATTGCACGCAATATTCTAAGTGTGGCCTAACTAAAGTTCTGTACAGCTGCAGCATGACTGGCCTATTTTTATACTCTATGCCTCGACCGATGAAGGCAAGCATGCCGTAAGCCTTCTTGATTACCTTATCCATCTGCGTTGCCACTTTCAGTGACCTGTGGACCTGTACGCCCAGATCTCTCTGCCTGTCAATACTCCTAAGGGTTCTGCAATTTACTGTATACTTCACACCTGCATTAGACCTTCCAAAATGCATTACCTCACATTTGTCCGGATTAAACTCCATCTGCCATTTCTCCGCCCAAGTCTCCAACCGATCTATATCCTGCTGTATCTTCTGACAATCCTCATCACTGTCCGCAACTCCACCAACCTTTGTGTCGTCCGCAAATTTACTAATCAGACCAGCTACATTTTCCATCAAATCATTTATATATACTACAAACAGCAAAGGTCCCAGCACTGATCCCTGCGGAACACCACTAGTCACATCCCTCCATTCAGAAAAGCACCCTTCCATTGCTACCCTCTGTCTTCTATGACCGAGCCAGTTCTGTATCCATCTTGCCAGCTCCCCTCTGATCCCATGTGACTTCACCTTTTGTATCAGTCTGCCATGAGGGACCTTGTCAAAGGCTTTACTGAAGTCCATATAGATAACATCCACTGCCCTTCCTTCATCAATCATCTTTGTCACTTCCTCAAAAAACTCAATCAAATTAGTGAGACACGACCTCCCCTTCACAAAACCATGCTGCCTCTCGCTAATAAGTCCATTTGTTTCCAAATGGGAGTAAATCCTGTCCCGAAGAATCCTCTCTAATAATTTCCCGACCACTGACGTAAGACTCACCGGCCTATAATTTCCTGGATTATCCTTGCTACCCTTCTTAAACAAAGGAGCAACATTGGCTATTCTCCAGTCCTCTGGGACCTCACCTGTAGCCAATGAGGATGCAAAGATTTCTGTCAAGGCCCCAGCAATTTCTTCCCTTGCCTCTCTTAGTATTCTGGGGTAGATCCCATCAGGCCCTGGGGACTTATCTACCTTAATGCTTTGCAAGACACCCAACACCTCCTCCGTTTTGATAATGAGATGACTGAGACTATCTACACTCCCTTCCCTAGGCTCATCATCCACCAAGTCCTTCTCCTTGGTGAATACTGATGCAAAGTACTCATTTAGTACCTCGCCCATGTACTTGAATCCTCCCACTATGAAGGCCAACATACCATTTGCCTTTTTAACTGCCTGCTGCACCTGCATGCTTACTTTCAGCGACTGGTGCACAAGGACACCCAGGTCTCACTGCACCTGCCCCTTTCCCAATCTATCACCATTCAGATAATAATCTGCCTTTCTGTTTCTGCCACCAAAGTGCATAACCTCACATTTATCCACATTAACTGCATCTGCCATGTATTTGCCCACTCACTCAACCTGTCCAAATCACACTGGAGCTTCTCTGCATCCTCCTCACAGCTCACACTCCCAACCAGCTTTGTGTCATCTGCAAACTTGGATATATTACATTTAATTCCCTCATCTATATCATTAATATATAGTGTAAATAGCTGGGGTCCTAGCACTGATCCCTACGGTACTCCACTAGTCACTGCCTGTCACTCAGAAAAAGACTTGTTTATTCCTACTCTTTGTTTCCTGTCTGCCAACCAGTTCTCTGTCCATGTCAGTACCTTACACCTAATCCCATGTGCTTTAATTTTGCACGCTAATCTCTTATGTGGGACCTTATCGAAAGCCTTCTGAAAGTCCAAATACACCACATCCACTGGTTCTCCCTTATCTATTCTACTAGTTACATCCTCAAAAAATTCCAGTAGATTTGGCAAGCATGATTTCCCTTTCATAAATCCATGTTGACTTTGTCCGATCCTGTCACTGTTTTCCAAGTGCTCTGCTATTACATCTTTGATAATGGACTCTAGCATTTTCCCCACTACTGATGTCAGGCTAACCGGTCAAAAATTCCCTGTTTTCTCTCTACCTCCTTTTTTAAATAGTGGGATTACATTAGCCATCCTCCAATCCATTGGAACTGTTCCAGAGTCTATAGAATTTTGAAAAATGACCAGCAATGCATCTACAATTTATGGGTCACTTCCTTAAGTACTCTGGGATGTAGATTATCAGGCCCTGGGGATTTACCGGCCTTCAATCCCGTCAATTTCCCGAACACAATTTCCCTACTAACACTGATTTCATACAGTTCCTCCTTCTCACTAGGCCCTATGTTCCCCAACATTTCTGGGAGGTAATTTGTGTCCTCCTTTGTGCAGACAGTATGTATTTAATTGGTCTGCCATTTCTTTGTTCCCCATTATCAATTCCCCCGTTTCTGACTGTAAGGGACCCACATTTGTCTTTACTAATCTTTTTCTCTTCACATATCTATAGAAGCTTTTACAGTCAGTTTTTATGTTCTCTGCAAGCTTACTCTCATACTCTATTTTCCCCTTCTTAATCAATCCCTTTGTCCTCCTTTGCTGAATTCTAAACTGCTCCCAATCCTCAGGGTTGCTGCTTGTTCTGGCCATTTTATAATTCTCTTCCTTGAATCTAATACTATCCCTAATTTCTTTTGTAAGCCACAGTTGAGCCACCTTTCCTGTTTTATTTTTGTGCACAAAGCTAGTTTTGTGCTCTAGGAAGTGTTAGAAAGTTGCCACTCCTGATCACTATACAGTAAATCCTGTTACAATTATGCATATAGGGATGTTCAAGGTCAAGTTTGGCTGTGATACCCGACATGGTCAAATAGCCCATCAGTATTCACTGCCTAGGAAAAATAGCCACTTGCATAGAAGGTTCCTGTTGCCTTTAGAAGCTATCCCCAGGATACCAAAATTGTATTGAATTTAAATGTGATGCAGTAACGAAGTGCTACAACATGCCTGCAAATGTAATTACCCTCCATCCCTTAGTTCTTTAATTCAGCTCCATTGGTATGGTCAGGTCCCATATAGAGGACAGATTGTATACCCCCGAGCAGACAGGGGCATGGTAGACCACCTAAAGATAAGATATACACTGTACCATTCTAACAGTATGTTCTATCTCCCTTTCCTCTC
This sequence comes from Heterodontus francisci, assembly GCF_036365525.1. Taxonomy (NCBI): domain Eukaryota; kingdom Metazoa; phylum Chordata; class Chondrichthyes; order Heterodontiformes; family Heterodontidae; genus Heterodontus; species Heterodontus francisci. Next base: position 37,348,365 of record NC_090382.1, read on the forward strand.
CAAAGCCCTTGAACAAGCTGTTGCCTCCCAAAATTTATGCCCATCTTTCCCAGAACTTCATATTTGAATCCCTCCAATTAGTATCACCCATTCCAAAGTACCAAACCAGCCCTTATCAACATCACAAATGACATTCTATGTGAGTGGATCTCATACTCTCTGGGTTGAAGGACCACTTTTCAAATCGATTGTTCTGGGCATAGAAAACCACCATGATACACGAGACCCTTGCTGGGCCCTACTGAAGACCTCCACCAGATCTATCTAGGCACCTGAACCGCATGTTCAGAAGGCCTATGGCCTGCTCAATGGTCGCTCGGGTTGTGCTGTGGCAGGTGTTATATTTCTCCTCTGCATCATTGCTTGGGCTCCTAACAGGTGTCAGTAGCCAGGTCTTCAATGGGTAGGCCTGGTCATGCAGTGTCCATCCTTGAAGGTGCGTGGGTGGCCTAAAAAGGTCTGTTACCTGGGACTGCCTTCGTATGTAGGTATCATGGCTGCTTCCCAGGAACCATGCACATATCTCCAGGAAGTTTTTTCAGTGGTCGCAGACCAGTTGTACATTGAGCAAGTGGAAGCACTTCCTGTTGATGAAGTCTGCAGGCTGGTCTGCGGGAAACTTGATGGCCATGTGTGCTGAGAATGATACCTTGCACCCGGGGGAAATCCACGAAGGCTCCAAATCCTATAGCCTTCTTAGCCTGGCTGTCCGGATTGGTGCAAAAGCGCACAAAATGGCTGGCTCTCTTGAAGATGGCATTGGTGGCCATCTTGATCAGTGATGAGCCGCAGACTGGAAGATCCCACACATATCTCCAAAAGATCCTTGGAATGATCCTGAGGCATTGAAATGCAGCAGCACTGTGACCTTCAGCACCACTGGCATGGGTGGCTACCACTTCCCATGGAGCTCAGCTTGTCCTCCATCATGACCCACAGCTCTGTGACAGCCTCCCTGGAGAGGCGGCATCTTCAGCAACACCGCTGCACCAACATCTGAAGCTAGCTTATTTTTAGTCCGTAGACCCTCTGTAGCGGGTAACCTCTTCTTCGCACAGGACGCTGGTCGCATGGCCCTCTGCGCCCTTCTCCTCCGTCCCCCTCCCCAAAGCTGGCACTCCTGCTGCCCCTCTGGTTGCTGCTGCCTGTGGCAGCAGCTCTCTCCCTCTCTGCTGCTCCTCCTCATTGGAGGAACCAAAATTGAGTGAATGAAGCCCATGGCAGGTAGATTCACTCTGTTCCAGGGCCTTTTTTCACCCCTACTTTACCCACACAAGTGCCAGCTTCAATGTGCCATTCTGGTGGTATGCCCCCATAGCTCTGGCACCTTTTCCCTTTCTCCCCACTAACTTTGTCAATGCCTGCGCTGTTCCACCCTCCCGGCCAAGCCACGCTAGGCTTCATGATGGCTGTTTGGAGCCAGAACTGACCTCCTGCTTTGTACTTATACCTGTCAAGGCTCTGAAGCAGGTTCCCATGTACTTCTAGAAAAATCAGAAAAGCCTGGAAAAATTCAAGTTAATTGCCTGTTTAACAGGCTTAATTACCTTCTGGCCTAGTGCTAGCGTGATCAGTGCCATGCCAGCCACCCTTCAGAATATCAGGTTCCTATGTGAAGATGCAGACTTCCTTCCCAATGCTTCCGTCCTGATATTCCGACCCCTTCTGCCTCCTGGCCCATTGAAGGTGGGCCGGGAAAATTCAGCCCAACTGTGTGTTCTTGGTGTGACGTTTGACAATGACACTTGTAAATGACTGATGGCAACCTTAACCAATCAGCGCGGTCCAATGATTGGTCTCACCAATCAGAAAAAGGCATGTTATAATTTTATGCACTTAAAAAACATACATTTTATATATGTGTGTGCATGTAAGTTTGCATATTGCAATAATTAAAAATTAATTATAGATCGATACACTCCAGAGTTGTTTCCATTGGTTAAAACCTAAGCCTAGTTTTTAAAGTACAATTCTATGTATTGCTTTCCACAAACCAGATGGTAGCATGTTGTACCATTAAAGTGTCGAAGAACCAATAAATGGTGAAAGGTCATTGACTTGAAATGTTATCTCTCCACAGTGGCTGCCTGACCTGCTGAGTATGTCCAGCGTTTTCTATTGTTATTACAATAAATAATAAAACTGTTCCTGCTGGAGCTTTCCAACCAACCAGTGTGCCAAAAGGTGGTGCTTATCAAGGTTGGTTGAGGGATAAGGTTATCATTAGTGTTAATAACATTTAATTTATCATTATTGAAGTGCTCTCCAGATAGAAACATGAAGCAGTTTAGTTCATGCAGCCCCAGAAAGTCACCATGGACACCCAAGCATTGCAGACTCATTTTGAGAATTACTGCTCTATGTGGCTGTGACAAAGGTAAGCTATTCCTTGACACAGTTGACCATACTATCCTCCTCCAACATATCTCCACCTGCTGTGCAGCTGGATGGGACTGCACTAGCCTGGTTTTATTTTTACCTATCCAATATTGGACAGAGAATCATCTGCAATGGGTTCTCTTCCTATTCCTGCACTGTTACCTTTAGTATCCTGCAAGGATATATCCTTCTCCTCCTCCTATTTCTCATCTACATGCTGCCCCTCGGCAGCATCATCCAAAAACACAGTGTTAGTTTCCACTTGTACGCTGACAACACCCAGCTACCTCCCTTGACCCCTCCACTGTAGATAAATTGTCAAATTGCTTGTCTGACATTCAGTCTTTGCTTCCTGTCACAAGCCATCGACGCAATCCCTCTCACTGGCAACTGCGTGAGACTGAACCAGACTGTTTACAACCCTGGCGTCACATTTGACCCCAAGATGAGTTTTTGACCTTTTGTAACATCACCCAACTCCGCCCCTACCTCAGTTTATCACCTCATTGGTGGTTTTGTTGCCTCTGACTTGACTATTCTAACTCACTCTTGGCCAGCCTCCCACATGCTACCCTCTGAAACTTGAGGTCATCCAAAACTCTGCTGTCCTTGTCCTTACTCGCACCAAATCCCATTCACCTATCAACCCCTGTTCTTGCTGAGCTGCTTGGTTCCTGGTTAAGCAATGCCTCAATTTTAAAATTCTTATCCTTGTTTTCAAATCCCTGCATGACCTCGCCCCTCCCTATCTCTGTAATCTCCTCCAGCCCTACAGCGCACTAAGATCTCTGCGCTCCCTCAATTTTAGCCTTTTGAGTATGCCCAAACTTAATCGCTCCAACATTACTGGCCATGCCTTCAGCTGTCAAGGCCTTCAACTCTGGAATGCCCTCCCTAAAGCTCTCTGACTCCTTTAAATCTACCACTGACTAAGATTTTGGTCATCTACATTAATATCTTATGTGGCTAGGTGTCAAATTTTGTTTGATAATGCTCCTGTGAAGCACCTTGGGATGTTTAACTACCTAAAGGTGCAATATAAAGGCAAGTTGTTGTTGTAAACAACACCTTGGCCATGGCAGTCTGTTGGTGAATGGACAGTTCTACTTATTGACAGTCTAATAGGTGGCTTTTGAGCCTTGAGGTGGTGATCAGAGTGGTCTAGTGACAGAATATTGGGAACATTAACCCTGGTGGTGTTCACAAGCTAACTAATTGACAGAGATGGTTAACTTGTGGTGAAGATGCGAACAATACTTCGGTGGTGTAGACTCAAGTTCAATCAGGGCAGGACACAGCCTTAGGATTAAAATCAATAGACCTCAGATGCTGAATCTTGTGGAAACTCAAATTCCCATTTTGTGCGTGCAGTAATAACTGGATCACCAACAAACTTTGGCTGATAGTTTCACAGAAACTGTGTAAGCTGTGCAGTTTCACTCGCCTCACCCACTTTTATTGTTCAGTATCAGAGCGGCTGCTGTGAAGTACTGTAATATAGGGGGAGTGAAAGACAGACAGCAAGGGCAAAAATAAAATAAACAGAGAGTAACCACAAAAACCTGTAATCTGATGTACTCAGTAATGAATGAGGAGGTGTGTGTTACTTACTCTCGTGGGAAAACAAACTCGGCTAAGCCTGCCCCTGAACACACACAGCATTTCATTCATTAATACCAACACAAAGAAGAGGCAACAGGAACACACACACAAACCCTCAAGCTGAGACACAGAAAGGCATTGTACTGACACACTTTTCATTTATATTACGTCTTCCACAGGTACTAATGCTGATTAAATGCCACAGAGGTGAGGTGAGAGTGACTGCCCTTGACATCAAGGCAGCATTTGACTGAGTATGGCATCAAGGAGCCCTCGCAAAACTGAAGTCAATGGGAATCAGGGGGAAAACTCTCCGCTGGTTGGAGTCATACCTAACACAAAGGAAGATGGTTGTGGTGGTTGGAGGGCCAATCATCTCAGCTCCAGGACATCATTGCAGGTGTTCCTCAGGGTAGTGTCTAGGCCCAACCATCTTCAACTGCTTCATCAATGACCTTCCTTCAATCATAAGGTCAGAAATGGGGATGTTCGCTGATGATTGCACAATGTTCAGCACCATTCGTGACTCCTCAGATACTGAAGCAGTCCGTGTAGAAATGCAGCAAGACCTGGGCAATATACAGGCTTGGGCTGATAAGTGGCAAGTTACATTCACACCACACAAGTGCCAGGCAATGACCATCTCCAACAAGAGTGAATCTAACCATCTCCCCTTGACATTCAATTACATCATGATCGCTGAATTCCCATCTATCAACATCCTGGGAGTTACCATTGGTCCGGAAACTGAACTGCAGTAGCCACATAAATACTGTAGCTACAAGAGCAGGTCAGAGGTTAGGAATCCTGCGGCTTGTAACTCACCTCCTGACTCCCCATAGCCTGTCCACCATCTACAAGGCACAAGTCAGGAGTGTGATGGAATACTCTCCACTTGCCTGTATGGCTGCAGCTCCAACAACACTCAAGACACTCGACACCATCCAGAACAAAGCAACCTGCTTGATAGGCACCCCACCCATAAACATTCACTCCCTCCACACTGATGCACAGTAGCAGCAGTGTGTAACATCTACAAGATGTACTGCAGCAACGCACCAAGGCTCCTTAGACAGCACCTTCCAAACCCGCGACCTCTACCACCTAGAAGGACAAAGGCAGCAATTGCATAGGATCACACCACCTGCAAGTTCCCCTCCAAACCACACACCATCCTGACTTGGAACTGTATCACTGTCCCTTCCTAACAGCACTGTGGGTGTACCTACCCCACATGGACTGCAGCAGTTCAAGAAGGCAGCTCATCACTGCCTTCTCATGGGCAATTAGGGATGGGCAATAAATGCTGGCCTAGCCAGCAACACCCAAATCCCATGAACGAATTAAAAAAAAATAGTTGTACGGTAGAGATTCCCACCAGAATTGAGCTTCAAATCACTCACCACTGCATTGTATCTGTAGCTTGCTGCGCAGGTTGGTTACTCTTCCTTCAAGGCAAGGGCATCCTTCTCTTAGTGGCAATGGTGGTTTGGTTACTTGGACAGATCAAGAGAATTAGTTGCAGTTGGTCGATGTACATTATTGAGAAACCTTGCATTGGACTTGTGAGATTCCTACCACTCTGTAAACCTGCAAGTCCTTCTCTGCTACTCTTACTTTGAACATGTGAGGTATTTGTTCACCCTTGCAAACAATGCCTCAATAACCTGTTGAATGAAATGGTGGTATTTTTACTGAGTTATTTGACAGATATCCCCTCTGGCACTTTAATAGGAGCCAGTAGCATAAAGTTATGATGAGGAAGCCACCTATTTGCTCCCACAAGCAAAGCAGTGCCAGTCCTGCAGGTGCCTTTGGAGTCTTCTTATAGTATGTGACATAGACCTTGTTAGAGTTGAGAAGCAAAAAGGGTATGATCATGTTACTAGGGATATTCTATAGGCTACCAAATAGTGAGAAAGAGATAGAGGAGCACATATGCAGGGAAATTACAGAGATGTGCAAGAACAATAGAGTGATGATCCCAGGAGACCTTAATTACCCAAATATCGATTGGGATAATTTTAGAGTAAAGGGTAAGGAGGGGCAGGAATTTCTGAAATGTGTTCAGGAGAACTTCCTTGATCAGTATGTTCTCAGCCCAACTGGAGAGGAGGCATTGCTGAATCTAGTTTTGGGAAATGAAGTGGGCCACGTGGTTCAAGTGTCTGTTGGGGAGCACTTGGGTAAAAATGATCATCGTATCATAAGGCTTAGACTAGCAATGCAGAAAAGCAAGGAAAGAAATTGTAATATTCTGATAATTATTAAGGCTTAGTACAGAATATATAAGAGTCTGATGGCTAAAATGATGGGAGTTTATTGAACACATCTTGCATCTACAGTTTCCTCAACAACTCTCCGAGGTTCTGTACAGATTACATTACATCACTTCGTGTGATGATGCACACAGTCTATTTACATAATCTGCCCAGTACAACCCAATGTCCACTATATTACATCTCCCCCCCGAGTCTCTGACCTCTCTTTGCAGATTGATAGTTGCTATGGTGTTTTCACAAGTCTGCCATAACGAGTTCTTCTTTCTTTCGAAGGGGTTTGTGCTTTTGAGTCTTGTAGTTCCTCCTTATGACTTTGCAGTGCTTGAGCATGACTGTCAGATGACTCAAGTTCTTCATTAAAAAGAAAGTTCTTTCTTTACTCCAGTAACAGTTTAAAAAATCAGTGTTCATGTGGCGAAATTAATATGCCTCATTCTTGGCAGGTGGGAACCTGCATGACATCTGTCATAATTTTCTGATTAATTTACCGATCTCTACCCTCTCTCTCCCTTACTATTCCCAAGTCTTCCGTACATAATTGTGGCTTGAGTGGATTTGAGTATAGGAAGTTGGGTCTTCAACCTCTTCCCATTAACAATTCGCATGGGGCTAAACCATTATTCTGAAGCAGTGTTGATCGATAACTTAGAAGTACATGTTGAAGATTTTTATTCTTTTTCAACAATGCCTTCACAGTCCGTACAGCTCTCTCTGTTTCACCATTAGCCTGAGGGTACCTTGGCAAACTAGTGATATGGACAAAGCTGTATACTTCTGTAAACTCTCTGAAACATTCATGTACAAATTGTCACCCATTGTCAGATATTACAATATCTGGAATTCCATGCCACGCAAAATTTCTCTCAAAGATGTGATTACAGCTTCTGGACCTTGGCGTTGTAGATGTTTAACTTCAATCCACCTTGAATAATAATCGATTACTTTGAAACATTTTACTTCTATGCTCAAAAAGATCTGTTCCTAGACTCCACCATGGTCGAGACGGAAAAGAAGGAGATGAGTCGCTCTTTCGTCTCCTGACAATTGATAGTACACATGATGCATCTCGATATAATCTCTTCATAATCTCTATCCCTTTCGATATTCCAGGTCACTATACTGAATGTCTTGCGCTGGCTCAGCACTTCATAACACACAGATGACCTTGGTGTAATCTCTCCAAGATGTCTAATCTCAAGACTCTCAGGGTAACTAATCTCTCATCATAGATCAGTGAATCATCAACTACGCTTAGATAATACTCTTAGAACAGGATTATGTGGCATGTACTCAGGCCTTCTATTAAAGCAATGTTCCCTGATTTTCTCACAAGTTTTGTCTGTTTTCTGCACATTCCTGATCTCGCTCAGTTTCTGAGCTGTCGAGGGTAAAGTTGTTGGCATCGTCAACGCAAAAATTTCTACTTCTTAAAGAAAGAAAATATCTCCTTTTTCTGGTTCTGCTGTTGAAATACGTGATAAAGCGTCTACTGTGATCTGCTATTTCCCCGGAACATATTCAGTTTTCACATCAAATCTCATCAATCTTAACCTAAACCTCTGTATTCTTGGAGGGAATTTCGCAAGCTCCTTTGAGTTTAGTCGAGTAACCAATGGCTTATGATCTATTTCAGTTTTGGATTGAAGTCCTGGGACGTAATCTGAAAACTTTTCACTTGCCCAAGTTGCTGCCAATGCTTCTTTTTCTATTATTGTTTTTTAAATTTATTTAGAGATACAGCACTGAAACAGGCCCTTCAGCCCACTGAGTCTGTGCCGACCATCAACCACCCATTTATACTAATCCTACAGTAATACCATATTCCCTACCACCTACCTACACTAGGGGCAATTTACAATGGCCAATTTACCTATCAACCTTCAAGTCTTTGGCTGTGGGAGGAAACCGGAGCATCCGGTGACCCACAGAGAGAACTTGCAAACTCCACACAGGCAGTACCCAGAATCGAACCCAGGTCCCTGGAGCTGTGAGGCTGCAGTGCTAACCACTGCGCCACTGTGCAGCCCCTGCATCTTCAACATGTACTTCTAAGTTATCGATCAACACTACTTCACTACTGTGTAGCTCTGGGCAATTTCTGTTAATGGTGATGGTGAATGGCTCCAGGTCCTAATAGGCTAACGCATCCGATGATATTAACATTTCCTTTGATTTCTCAAATGATTCTTGCTGGGCTTCTTTCCAACACCAAACATTGTTGTTTTTCAACATCTGTTGTAATGGCTCATTTGTGATGGCTAAATTGGGTAGAAATGTTCTGACTTGATTCACCATTCACCTAAACCTCTGAAGTTCTGGCACATTTTTAGGCTCTGGGAATTCCCTTATCATTTTTGTCTTTTGTATATTTGCTGTAATGTCGGACCCATCTATTCTATGTCCAAGAAACTTTATCATTGACTGTGAAAAAACACATTTTGCATTCATTGAGACCTGTTTCTTCCAACCTTTGTAGTACTGCTCTCGCTCTAGCATCATCTTCTTTTTGATTGGCCCCATGGATTAGGACATCATCCATATGGCAAATAATTCTATCCAATCCTTCCAGAATCCTCAACATCGTCCTTTGAAAGATCTCAGGCGCTGATGTTATTCCAAATGGTAATCTGCTAAAACAGAATCTTCCAAATGGTGTTATGAATGTTGTGAGAAGCTTAGATTGCTTGTTCAAGGGTAATTGCAAAAATCTTCTGTTTGCATCCAATTTGGTGAAGATTGAGCTCCTCCCTAGTTTTGTCAAACTCTCATCTACTGATGACATTGGATATATTTCTCTTTCCACTGCCTTATTCAGTTGCGTGAGGTCAACACAAATTCTAATTGAACCATTAGGTTTCTTCACTGGACCCATACCTGAGCACCCTCTGTAGGTTTTGTTACAGGTGAAATGACTCCTTGTTTTGCTATTAATTCAATTTCCTTTTTTACTTTTTCCAGAAGTGGATGTGGGACTTTCCTAGGTGTATGCAAATACACTGGCTCTGTTTCCTTCCTTAGGGTAATATGGTATGCCGTTTTTAACTTCCTCAATCCTCTAAATAATTTTGGAAATTTGGCTCTAAAGTTTCTGGGCTGGTTTTTCTTACATTTGAACTCTTCCACGCTACATATAAGTTGTAAGTCTATGCAAGCCTTCCTACTTAGGAGTGAACAACTTTGATTTTGAATTACATATAAGGTCTCAGAAATTTCCTTTCCCCGGTAACTCAGTGTTGTCTTTAACTCTCCCATTACCTTCAACTCAATGCCTCCAGGCCAGTATAATTTTTTATCTCTTGGTTTGAAAATTTTCTGTTGTGTGTCTGATAGTACTGAAACTGCTGCTCCTGTACCCAGTTTAAAATTAGTCTTGTTTCCTTCCACAAGAATTTTTGCCATCCAGCAATTCTCACTTGTTTCCTGGATTTCCACACTTTGTACATCATGCACTTCATTAACTTATTTGTTCTCTAGGAATTTTCCTTTAGTTATATGCAGCACTGTTTTTTTCTGCGACACACTGACTGAAAGTGTCCATTCTTTCTGCATGAAAAACACTCCATTTCTCTGGCTGAGCAGTTTTCCCGCTTGTGCCTCTCTCACCTACTGCAATTGGTTGCTGCTACCTATAGATGCTCTTCCTGCCTTTCTTGTCTTTTACCACTATTTTTTCCTTTTGTTTTCTTAACGGATTCAATGGAGTCTGCTACTCTTGAGATCGGACTTTCCCTGTCCCCTTGAACAACGAATCAGTTAAACCTTCTAACCTTTGCTTGTCTGCTCAACTGAATCGGTTTCGTTAACATGAGATCATCCCTTCACTGTAGATGATCCGAAAGGGTATCGTCTAATACACCGACCACCGTCCTGTCTCTAACCAGCTCTTCCTGTAAGCTGCTGTATTCGCAATCCTCAGCGAGTTTATATGTCATTGATAAATGAATCAACACTCTCCCCTTTCTGTTGGGTACGCTTTTTGGCGTACTCCACAATGATATTTTCCTTATATTAAAGTAAGTCTTGAGTGCCTTAATAACTTCTTCATATGTAGACTTCTCTTCATCTATGCCTTGAGTAATGAGGATATCATCTGCACACTCCTCCATAGCATACAATAGCGTACTGACCTGCTCCTTGACTGGCTTCTGCACGAGACCCGATGCAGTATGATACCTTGCAAACCTCCGGACCCATTTCGGCCATGCCACAGCTTGGTTCAGTCCAGCTACTTTCTCTAAGTTCTCTGGTAAAGGCAAACATTTCTCCATCTTTTTTAATTTACCACTGCCACCATATAGTATTCTGATAACTTTTAAGGCTTAGTACAGAATATATGAGTCTGACAGTTAAAATAATGGGAGGTTATTGAACACATCTTGCATCTAAGGTTTCCTCTACATCTCTCCATGAGGATCTGTACAGCTTACATTACATCACTTCCTGTGATGATGCATACAGTCTATTTACATAATCTGCCCAGCAACAACCCAATGTCCACGATATTACATTATACTATAGAATTAGGTAGAATATCTAGATTGGAAGAGGGCTAATTTCAACGCGGTGAGAAGGGATCTAGCCAGGATAGAATGAAACCAAAGACTGACAGGAAGAGTTGTATTTGAACAATAAGTTATCTTTAAGGAAGAGATGCTTCAGGTGCAGGCTAGGTACATGCCAACAAGAGAGAAAAGTAAAGGAACCAAAAACAGGACTCCTTGAATGACAAGGGAGATAGAGATTATGATGAGACAAAAACAGATGGTGTATGATGCATATCAGGTGAATTTTACAAGTGTGAACCAGGCCATATACAATAAGTTGAGAGGAGGTGAAGAGGAAAATAGGACAGGCAAAGAGAGAATATGAAAATAGAATGGCAGTCAACATAAAAGGGAGCCTAAAAATCTTCTATTGGCATATAAGTAGTAAGTGTGTAGTAAGAGGTGGAGTGGGGCCTATTAGGGACAAACAGGGTAGGATATGCTTAGAGGTGCAGGGCAAGGTTAATATACTTAATGAGTGCTTTGTATCAGTGTTCACTAAAGAAGTGGAAGCTGACAAAATATCAGTAGAAGCAGAGAGAGTAGAGGCAATGGATAGGGTAACAATTGAGAGGGGAGAGGTAATAAAAAGGCTGGCTATGCGTAGGGTAGATAAGTCACCTGGTCCGGATGGCCTGCATCCCAGGTTGCTAAAGAAAGTGGGCATGGAGATAGCGGAAGGGCTTGCCATAATCATCCAATCATCCCTGGGTAAGGGGGTGGTGCCAAAGGATTGGAGACTGACAAATGTGACACCCTTATTCAAAAAAGGTGCAAGGACAGTCCGAGCAACTACAGGCCAGTTAATTTAAGATCAGTGGTGGGTAAAGTTTTACAAACAATAATCAGGGAATATACCAACGGACACTTAGAGAGGTTTGAGTTAATTAAGATAGCCAGCACAGATTTGTAAAAGGCAGATCATGCTTGACTAAACAAATTGAATGTTTTGATGAAGTAAAGAGAAGGTTGGAGAAGGGAATACAGTGGATGTTGTCTATATGGATTTTAAGAAAGCATTTGATAAGGTACCACTTAAAGGCTGGTTAACAAAATTGAGGTGCATGGAATAGGAGGGTTAGTGTCCAATTGGATAAAAAATTGGCTTAAGGACAAAAAACAATAAGTCAGTAAATGGTTGTTTTTCAGATTACAGGATGGCACACAGTGGTGTTGCCCAAGGGTCAGTGCTGGGACCACTTCTTTTTTTGCTATATATAAATGACTTGGATCTAGGAATACAGAGTAGAATATCAAAATTTGCTGGACACCAAACTTGGAGGTGTGGCAAACAGGGAGGATGATATGAATGCCTGCAACAAGACATAAATAGGCTAGCGGATGGGCAGAAAGGTGGCTGATGGAATTTAATACTGGCAAGTGTGAGGTGATGCATTTGGCAGAAGGAATAGGGAGAGGCAATATACACCTAATGGCACAGTTCTAAAGAGTGTGCAGGCATAGAGGGACCTGAGGGTGCATGTGCATTGATCTTTGATGACATGTCGAGAGAGTGCTTAGTAAGGCATATGGAATCTTGGGTTCCATAAATAGACGCATTGAGTACAAAAGCAGGGACGTTATGCTGAACCTTTATAAAGCTCTGTTTAGGCCCCAACTGGAGTATTGCGTCCAGTTCTGGTCACCACACTTTAGGAAGGATGTGAGGGTCCTAGAGAGGGTGCAGAGAAGATTTACCAGAATGGTTCTAGAGATGGGGGATTTTGGTTACAAGGTTAGGTTGGAAAAGCTGGGGTTGTTCTCCTTAGAGCAAAGGAGATTGAGGGAAGATTTAATAGAGATGTACAAGATTATGACAGGCTTTGATAAGTTAGACAAGGAAAAACTGTTCCCATTAACTAATGGTACAAATACTAGGGGACACAGATTGAAGGTTTTGGGCAAGAGATGCAGGGGAGAAACGAGGAAGAACTTTTTTGCACAGCGGGTGGTAATGACCTGGAACTCGCTGCCTACAAGAGTTGTCGAAGCAGAGACAATCAATGACTTCAAAAGGAAAGTGCATGCCCACTTGAAGGAAATAAATTAGCAGGGCTACGGGGATTGAGCGGGGAGTGGGACTGACTGGATAGCTCCAGGGAGAGCTGGCATGGAATCAATGGGCCGAATGGCCTCCACTGTACTGTAAATGACTCTACTCTGAGATCCACACAACCTTCCTGAAGAACAGTAATCTCCTCAGCAATTTCTGGGAAACTGTCTTGGTCTGTAAATGTGTGTCCTTAGATAGGATGGTCCTATCTCTCAGATCCTCTTGGTGAAACTCCTTCTCATTGTTTGTCTACTCAAGAGCCAACAGCATACCCAATGATATGCCAAAGATCTGAGTAAATTGTGTTTGCCAGACACCCTCCATCGTCTTGTGTAGACAAAGCTAAGTGATCCCACAATCAAAGTTCCGCAGTCCTGCCACATCCACTTGTGAATGGTAGTGGACAATTAAACTACTAGCAGGAGGAGGAGGAGGCTCCACAGAGCCCAGTACATGAGTGCAAAAGACAAGGGTGAAGCATTTGCAAACATTTTCAGCCAGAAGTGCCAAGTGGATGATCCATATCGGCCCACTCCTGAGGTCCCCAGCATCACAGATGCCAGTCTTCAACCAATTCGATTCACTCCATATGATATCAAAAAATGGCTGAGGGCAATGGATACTGCAAAGGCCATGGGCCCTGACAACACCCCAGCTGTAGTGTGAAAGACTTGTGTTCCAGAAATAGCCGACCTCCTAGCCAAGCTGTTCCAGTACTACTACAATACAATCATCTACCCGACAATATGGACAATTGCCCAGGTATAATCTCTTCACAAAAAACATATTCTGGCACCACACCAAAGGGAGGATGTGATTGCCCTGGAGAGGGTGCAGAGGAGATTCACCAGGATGTTGCCTGGGCTGGAGCATTTCAGCTATGAGACTGAAAAGGCTAGGGTTGTTTTCCTTAGAACAGAGAAGGCTGAGGGGGGGCATGATTGAGGTGTACAAAATTATGAGGGGCATTGATAGGTTAGATAGGAAGAAACTTTTTCCCTTAGAGGAGGGGTCAATAATCAGGGGGCATAGATTTAACTCCAGAATTGGCCTTTATAGCCACTCCAGGCGCTGCTTCACAAACCACTGACCACCTCCAGGCGCGTATCCATTGTCTCTCGAGATAAGGAGGCCCAAAAGAAAGGAAGGATAGATTTAAGGTAAGAGGCAGGAGGTTTAGAGGGGGTTTGAGGAAAATCTTTTTCACTCAGAGGGTGGTTGCAATCTGGAACATACTACCTGAAGAGGTGGTAGAGGCAGGAACCCTCACAACATTTAAGAAGTATTTAGATGAGCACTTAAAACGCCGTAGCATACAAGGCTACGGGCCAAGTGCTGGAAAATGGGATTAGAATAGTTAGGTGCTTGATGGCCGGCACAGACACGATGGGCCAAAGGGCCTGTTTCTGTGCTGTATAACTCTATGACTCTAATCCAGCCAATTACAGCCCCATCAGTTTACTCCCCATCACCAGCAAAGCGATGGAAGGTGTTGTCGACAATGCTATTAAGCAGCACTTACTCAACAATAACCTGCTCACCAATGTTCAGTTTGGATTTCGTCAGGCCTACTTGGCTCCAGATCTCATTACAGCATTGGTCCAAACACGTTCAAAAGAGTTGAATTCAGGAGGTGCGGTAAGAGTAACTGTCCTTGACATCAAGGCAACATTTGACCAAGTGCGGCATTTAGGGGCCTAAGTAAAATCATTGGGAATCGGGGGAAAACTGTCCAATGGTTGGAGTCATACCTAGCACAAAGGAAGATGGTTGTGGTTATTGGAGACCAATCATCTCTTTTTTTTATTCGCTCATGGGATGTGGGCATCGCTGACAAGGCCAGCATTTATTGCCCATCCCTAACTGCCCTTGAGAAGGTGGTGGTGAGCTGCCTTCTTGAACTGCTGCAGTCCATATAGGGTAGGTACACCCACAGTGCTATTAGGAAGGGAGTTCCAGGATTTTGACCCAGTGACAGTGAAGGAAAGGCAATATAGTTCCAAGTCAGGATGGCGTGTGGCTTGGAGGGCAACTTGCAGGTGGTGGTGTTCCCATGCAACTGCTGCCTTTGTCCTTCTAGGTGGTAGAGGTCACGGGAGAGCCCCAGGGCATTGCTCCAGGTGTTCCTCAGGGCAGTGTCCTAGGCACAACCATCTTCAACTGCTTCATGAATGACCATCCCTCCATAATAGGTCAAAAATGGGGTTGTTCACTCATGATTGCACAGTGTTCAGCACCATTCAAGACTCCTCAGACACTGAGGTACTCCGTGCCCGCATGCAGCAAGACCTGGACAACATTCACGCTTGGGCTGATAAGTGGCAAGTAACATTTGTGCCACACAAGTGCCAGGCAATGACCATCTCCAGCAAGAAAAAAATCTAATCACATGCCCATGACATTCCACGGCATTACCATCGCTGAATCCCCCACCACCAACATTCTGGAGGTTACCATTGACCAGAAACTGAAATGGATCATCCATATAAGGACTGTGTAAGAGCAGGTCAGCTGTTGGGAATTCTGTGGTAACTCACCTCCTGTCTCCCCAATGCCATTCCATCATCTACAAAGCACACGTCAAAGTGTGATGGGATACTCTCCACTAGTTGGACAAGTGCAGCTCCAACAACACTGAAGAAGCTCGACACCATCCAGGATAAAGCAGCCGGCTTGACTGGCATCACATTCGCCACCTTCAACATTCACTCCCTCCAACTGATGCAATGTGGCAGCAGTGTGTACCATCCACAAGATGCACTGCAGCAACTTGCCAAGGCTTCTTCAACAGCACCTTCTAAACCCATGACCTCTACCACCTAGGAGAAGAGGGGCAGCAGGCACATGGGAACACCACCACCTGCAAATTCCCCTCCAAGTCACAAACCATCCTGAATTGGAAACATATTGCCATTTCTTCATTGTCACTTGGTCAAAATCCTGGAATTCCCTCCCCATCAGCATGGTGGGTGTAACTACACCACATGGACTGCAGTAGTTCGGAAAAGTGGCTCACCACCCCCTTCTCAAGGGCAGTTAGTGATGGGCAACAAATGCTGGCCTTGCCCATGAGGCTCAAATCCCATGAAAGAATTAAAAAAAATAAGAGAAACGTTTCAAAGAAAAAGTATTTATTTGTGTGACGTGCTTTAAATGTGAAAGAAATGCAAGAATTTTGAGTAAAACTATTATATATATGTACCCCCAGCCAAGGGAGTACCTTTCCCATGAAACTATATGCATGGTACTTATAGTTATGAGCATATACAGTTTAACTCTAGCCTGATTCTACTCACAGCTGTAATAATAAACCCAGTATGTGACTATTCTAACAGCTTTAATGGAAACAAAGGCAAAATGCTGCAGATGCTAGAAATCTGAAATAAAAATAGAATGCTGGAAATACTCTGCGGGTCTGGCAGCATCTTTACTGTGTCTCTTAGCTTAAACTAGTTTTAAACAATCACACTCAAAGTGTACCAACACATTTGCTGAAAAACTAACATGAGAAAGACAATTTTCCGAAATCACAATGCCAGCAGGGAGTCACACCTGTCAAGAAACTGTATGCACTACTCATGATTTCCTGTCTATTAGAGGTAGGAGTTGATAATAGTCTGATTCTGTATTGTCAATTTTATGATTCTATTAGACAATATTATGGCCTAAAACACAGGCAATCGGCACTGATAATTATCACACACCACAGGTTGGTATCTCTGGGCCTTTGTATTTAAAGGTGGCGAATATGGTGGGCATTCTGAAGTGATTATTGTAGTATAAGGGTCTGAAAGGATTAATGTTTGAGAGTGTGAGTAACCCCTCCCTCTGTAGTGATGATGATGGAATAAACACATGGGTATTAGGGTTCGAAGGAGCTAGAAGCATCATGAGAAGTGCAAGCTGGGCATTCTTAACGAGAGTGTAAATAGTTATGTATATGAAATAAACGAGTTACTATTTAGCCATACAAAGACTCAGAGACATCTGTAAACAACGCTTGAACTACGCTAATAATATACAACATGGTGGCAACGGTGAACACAGCCAGAGATTATTGCAAGACCTCACCTCGTACAGTACACATCCAAGCTGAAGCGGAGCAAGTAAATACTATACTCCATGGGTGCAATTGTGGATGACCTGATCGTAAGACAAGGCATCAATGAGGCTTCAGACAAGTTTGATATGTTTTACAAGCCTTCGATAAATACTTTAAGAAGCAATAAGATCCTGGAAAGAGCAAAGTTTAATAAAAGGATCTAGAAGATGGGCAAATCAGATGATGCATTCATTAATGATTTGTACATATTGGCTGAAGGATGTGAGTATGGGGAACTGAAGTCTAAGTTGATCAGGGACTGAATAGTAGAAAGAATAGCTAACTAGTCTTACAGTCAAAAGATGACCTCACTCTTGAGAAAGTGATTCAGATGGTGCGACAGGCAGAGGTCAGAAGACAAAATAGAGTCATCCTGCGGGCTGAAGAGAAGCCTTGGATCAGAAAGAATCCGATGACGGTACAGTTCCTGAAACCCAGGAGAGAAAAGCACTCTCCGCATAAAAGGGTATACTCAGGGTGAAGATGCAAGATGCTGTGAAACCCTGCCAGCGCTGCGGAGCCAGAAAGATCCACAGACGTGAAGTATCTTGCTAATAAATCTGAATGCTTTAATTGCAATAAGACAGGCCATTTTGGAAAGATGTGCCAGAGCAAGACCTCTTCTCAGAGTAATGCCAAGCAAAAAGCCTTCACACGAAGAGCTGTGAATGAAGTGGAACAACTTCCAATGGAAGACATACCAGGAGACTTCCTAGTGGAGATAAATGACCCCAATCAGGCATTCTGGACGGCAGACGTTTATGTCAATGGACATATTACTAATTTCAAAATGGACACAGGTGCAAGTGGTCTCAGTGTTGTCAGACCAAGAACCATGGTTGTCGACACATTGCTTACAACCAGCAAACAGTCAGTGACATGATCCAGGAGGGATTGAACTGCCGGTTAAGGGAAACTTATAAGCAACATTCCAATATGGGGGAAGGCAGATAATGGAAAACCTGTGCATACTGAAAAAACAAATATTTTCTCTGTTAAGCAGAAAAGCATGCTTAGACCTACATCTAATTAAAAAAAGTAGATGAAATTAAACAGCCAGAGTCTAACAGTCACTTTCAAACAGTCTTTCCAAAACTATTTTCAGGTCTAGGAAGACTGAAGACCGAGTATAGTCTAACGTTATGAGAAGATGCCAGACTGGTATGTATTTTTACGCCAAGGAAGACACCACACTCGTTGATGAACCAAGTTCAATATCATCTGGAAGAGATGACCAGGATGGGAGTCATTTCCCCAGTCACGAAGCCAACAGAGTGGTGTTCGGCTCTGGTTCCAGTTCCAAAACCAAACGGTGTTCTTCGTATCTGTGTGGACTTACCGCATCTTAACAAAGCCATGACGAGGGAAATCCATCCTATGTCTCCAGTGGACGAAAGCCTGGCAAAGCTATCCAAAAGCATAATGTTCACTAAACTCAATGCAAATAGTGGCTCTTGGCAGGTTCCATTGGACAAGAAGTCAAGACTAGTCACAACATTTATCACACCATTTGGAAGATTTTGCTGTCATTTTTTACCATTTAGTATAACATTTGCACCTAAAGTCTTCCAAAGGACCATCTCGAACACTCTGCATGGCTTCAAAGGGTGATATGTCACATGGATGACATCCTGGTCCATGTAGAATCTGTCGAAGAACATGACCAGAAAGCAAAAGTGGTTTTAAGTCGTCTTCAAGAAGAAGGGCTGACACTTAATGATATATGTGAATTCTCAAAAACGTCTATTCGTTTCTTGGGACATATTACAAGTAGCAAGGGCATAATGGCAGACCCACAAAAGACGAGAGCCATTAGTGAATTCCCAAACCCAACTTCAGTCCAAAGATTCCTTGGAATAGTGAATCAGTTGGCAAAATGTTTACCCAATTTGGCACAAGTAACAGAACCATTAAGACAACTGTTGAAAAACGATCAAGCAGGGTGTTCAAACACACATCAAGAGCAAGCATTTCAAAGAATTAAGGAGATGCTAGTCTCACCAGAGATATTAGCGCATTATAACCCTTTATTACCAAATATAATTGCAGCAGATGCCTCATCTACAGGGTTAGGGGCAGTCCTCCTTCAAGAACAGCCAAATGGATGTCGAAGACTGATCCATTATGCATCTAGAGCTTTGTCCGAGACAGAGACAGGGTCTGCTGTCATTGAAAAACAAGCACTTGCAGTCACATTGGCTTCCGAGAAGTTTTCTGATTACATTATTGGCCTGCAAGTGGTTATTAACACAGACCACAAACCCTTGGTTTCCTTACTGGATGAGCAAAGATGCCCCGAGAATTCCGAGATTCCGATTGAGGTTGGCGAGATATACCTAAAAGATGGTATATATTCATGGAAAAATACAAACTTCCGCTGAAGCATTATCAAGAGTAACTCTTGACCATCCTACACTATAGGATGTTAACTTTGTTGAAGAGATAGAGTCATATTCGCAGTACACAGCATCACAATGGCCAGCAAGTACATAGAAACTTCAAGAAATTTGTCACGCTCAAAAGCGGGATGAGGAATGCATTAGGATACACCAGTATTGTACATAAGATTGTCCACAGGAACATCCTAGTGGAACGATAATGAAAATTTCCTTCAAATTCAGGAGACACTTCACAATCGTGAACGATTTGTTGGTGTATAATGACAGACTGGTCGTTCTGATTTCTCTTCGATCAGATATCTTGGCAAGAATCCATCAAGGCCACATGGGAATCACAAGTATGAGTGGTACCTGGACCAGACCAGAGGGAACCACTGATAACTACACAATTTCCAACCACACCATGGGAATGTCTAGGAATGGAATTATTTACGTACAATGGAAAATCTATCAGCATAATGAACGATTATTTTTCAAGATGGATTGAAGTGAAAATATTGTACTCAACAACAACAGAATCAGTTATTAGAGCTTCACCAGAGATCTTTGCAATGCACGGTATTCCTGATGAGGTTGTGTCATATAATGGACCACAGTTTGCAAATGAATACTTCACACAATTGGCAAGGAGGTGGGGATTTGAACATCTCACAAGTTCCTCTTGTCACTCTCAATTGAATGGTGAAGCAGAGAGAGGAGTACGAACTATTAAACTGTTGTTGAAGAGGAATGAAGATCTTCTAAAAGCACTATTGAATTATTGATCTACTCCATTGTTATATGGACTTTCACCTTCAGGGTTTTTGATGGGGAGGAAGCTAAAAACTCAACTTCCTGTTTTACCTGGAAAACTACTTCCGGGGCTAGATGTACAAGACTACAAAAAAGTTCAAGACAGAAAGAAGTTCTACAGGAACCAACAAGCTCTCAATCACGATAAGAGATTTTGTACCAGAAACCTACCAATGTTAAAGAATGGAGAGACGATATGGATACGAGATCTGGGATGTGAAGTTAGAATCATCCAGAAAGATGAGGTTCATCTGAGATCTTATGTAGTACACACTCCTGAGGGTACTATACGCCGAAATAGTAGAAACCTTATTCCTATTCTTCAAACACAAAAACCAGTCATATATATGGAGGAACCAGATGATGATCAAGAAACCCAGTGACAACAGTATACTACAAACATTGGTCATGGTCATCAAAATCGGCGAACAAGACTTTCAAGAAAGACTACTGATGTTCCAAGTCCAATAAGAACAAGATCAAGGAGAGTCATGAAACCTTCTGATGGATTGAATCTGTGATGTCAGAGTCTTGGGGGGAGATGGGGTAGTATGTAAAGTCAAAATGAATGAATGTATATATATATATATCAAAAATATATACGGACAAAGACTTGGGGAGATATAGTCTAAGAGTCTGAAAGGGTTAATGTTTGAGATAGTGACAGTAACTCCTCCCACTGTAGTGATGGTGATCTAACAGCCACATGGGCATTAGGCTTGGAAGGAGCTAGAAGCATTATGAGAAGTGCTGGCTGGATATGCTTAATGTGAGTGTAAATAGTTATGTATATAAAATAAACAAGTTACTATCTAGCCTCACAAAGACTCTGAGACATCTGTAAACAACATTTGAACTACACTAACAACAATATACAACAATTATATTGTCTCTCCAGTTGACTTTCAAATACAGTGCCCATCTTCAAAGAGATTTACAAGTACAGAAAAACAGCATATTTCATGGCTGGCGGGCAGCCATAAAGACAGGGCTAAATTGTGGCGAGTCGAAGAGACTTAGTAGTTGGCAGGAAAAAAGACAGAGGCGCAAGGGGAGAGCCAACTGTGCAACAGCCCCAACAAACAAATTTCTCTGCAGCACCTGTGGAAGAGCCTGTCACTCCAGAATTGGCCTTTATAGCCACTCCAGGCGCTGCTTCACAAACCACTGACCACCTCCAGGCGCGTATCCATTGTCTCTCGAGATAAGGAGGCCCAAAAGAAAGAATTGTCTCTCCAGTTGACTTTCAAATACAGTGCCCATCTTCAAAGAGATTTACAAGTACAGAAAAACAGCATATTTCATGAAATGGAGGTTCAATTTTACCTGATCAGGATTCAAGGAAGTGGCTGCCTGGGCCCATGTAAATTCTGAAAAATCTGTTCTCTGTTTATTCACTAAAGAGTAAGACTACCAATTGGTTTCTGAAAAGTACTCCATTCCAAGCATTGCAAAGGCTGCTGAAAAAGACCTCATCGTATAATATAATATATACTATTAACCTGGACTTAGGTCTACAGAGCATCATCTCAAAGTGGAAGGCAGTTGTCAATGTCAGTAAGTGTGAGATGATGCATTTCAGTTTATAAAACAAGTAGTAATTATACTGTAAATGAAAGTTGTGTAAGGGCAAAGGGACATGGATGTACAGGTTCACAGGACATTAAAGGCAGTGATTCAGTTTAATAAGGCTGTAAAAAAAGCCAATAGAATTACAGGTTTTATCTTAAGAAGTACAGAATAAAGAGGTAATGGTCAGCCTATATAAAACTCAGTTGGAATACAATGTGCAATGTTGGGCTCCACAATAGGAAGGATATCAAAGCTTTCGAGAGGGCCCTGGATGAGGAAGTACAATTGTGAAGAAAGACTTGAAATATTAGGTTTATTTTGTTGGAACAATGCATATTAGGGCTGATGTAGTACACAAAAGTCTGAGTGTATCAGGCCTGTGTCCTCAGTACCTTGCTCTATGGCAGCGAGGCCTGGACAACGTATGTCAGCCAAGAGCGACGTCTCAATTCATTCCATCTTCGCTGCCTCCGGAGAATACTTGGCATCAGGTGGCAGGACCGTATCTCCAACACAGAAGTCCTCGAGGCGGCCAACATCCCCAGCTTATACACACTACTGAGTCAGCGGCGCTTGAGATGGCTTGGCCATGTGAGCCGCATGGAAGATGGCAGGATCCCCAAAGACACATTGTACAGCGAGCTCGCCACTGGTATCAGACCCACCGGCCGTCCATGTCTCCGCTTTAAAGACGTCTGCAAACGCGACATGAAATCCTGTTACATTGATCACAAGTCGTGGGAGTCAGTTGCCAGCGTCCGCCAGAGCTGGCGGGCAGCCATAAAGGCGGGGCTAAAGTGTGGCGAGTCGAAGAGACTTAGTAGTCGGCAGGAAAAAAGATAGAGGCGCAAGGGGAGAGCCAATTGTGTAACAGCCCCGACAAACAAATTTCTCTGCAGCACCTGTGGAGGAGCCTGTCACTCTAGAATTGGCTTTTATAGCCACTCCAGGCGCTGCTTCATAAACCACTGACCACCTCCAGGCGCGTATCCATTGTCTCTCGAGATAAGGAGGCCAAAGAAGTAGAACTCTTTAAAATTATGAAAGGTTGGAACAGGATGGATGTCAGCAGACTATTTCCAGTATTTGAAGGGTAAAGAACAAGGGACCATAGATAGAAGATTAAATGTAAGAGATTTATAACACAGGGCAAGAGAAACTTACTCACAGAGAGATTTGAGAGGCTGTGGAATTCATTTCCAAGGCAAGTTCAAGATTAGATTGGATCAGTGGGTGAA
This sequence comes from Heterodontus francisci, assembly GCF_036365525.1. NCBI lineage: Eukaryota > Metazoa > Chordata > Chondrichthyes > Heterodontiformes > Heterodontidae > Heterodontus > Heterodontus francisci. The sequence goes on from NC_090382.1 coordinate 37,371,328, forward strand.
GGAAAAGGTGTTGAAGGGATGTGGGAACAGGGTAAATATGATACATGGAAGATAAGCAGCAGCACAAATTGGTTGGGCCAAATTACCTGTTTTCGTTTTATAACTTCTATGTATTACTGTAGATGTAACTGTTCTATGTTTGCTTAGCATGCTGTCACCTTAGTCTAGCTTAGAGAGATACCTCAGTCAGGAGTAATTAGAACATTAACATTTATTATATTATAGCTATGTACCTCTTCACATTAGTCTGTGTGACTCCTTCAAAGCCACGCTACATCTGTCTTTGAGTCTCTCTCATGTGTGATCTCTTACATCAACACAGTAGAAGGTATTATTCACACTCTCTCAAGATTAACACTTTCAGACCCTTATACATCTCCCCCTCCCAATCTTTATCCAAATATATATTTACATACATTCACTTTTTATTTACATACTACCCCATTTCCCCCCAAGTCTCTGACTTCATAGATTCAATCTGTCAGGAGGTTTCACAACTTTACCTGATCTGTTGTCGTCAGATGTGGAAGATTAGTAATCTTTGTTTCTTGAGTTGGGTGGCTTTCATTGAGGTTTGTAGTATCCTGAGCTTTCTGATTATCAGGTTCAACATGTGATTCATCCAAATGTATGACTGATTGATATCTTTGATGTAAAGGAATAAGATTCCTTCTGTTTCTTCGTATGGTACCTTCTGAAGTTCTTAGTAAATGAGATCGCTGTTGATTCTCCTCTCTCTGGAGAATTACTCCTTCTCTGCTTTGGTCTCGTACCCATACTTTTTGCCCTTCTGACAACTTCAGTAGGTTCCTCGTACAGTATTTCCTGATATAATTATGGGTTTGTTTCTTCTTTTGGTAAGACTTTTCTCTGTCTTGAACTCCCTGATAATCCTAGATTTGTATCCCTGGAAGTAATTTCTTAGGTAAAATTGGAAGTTGCGTCCTAAGTTTTCTTCACATTAACATTTTGGATGGTGCTAATCCGCATAACAATGGAGTAGTTCTGTAGTTCAGAAGTGCTGATTGGAATTCTTGATTTTTCTTTAATAATTCTTTAATAGCCTGACTGCTTGCTCAGCTTCTCAATTACATTGTAGATATCTAGGGGAACTTGTTATTTGCACAAATTCACTGATTTCCGCAAAGTTTTTGAAGTAATCGTTTGCAAATTGTGGTCCATTATCGGACACTATCTGATCAGGAACACCATGTGTTGCGAAGATTTCTTGTAACACTCAAATGACTGCTTCAGTTGTTGTGTACATACGTTTAACCTCGATCCACCTTGAAAAGTAATCCACTACAATTAGATAGGATTTTCTACCAAAGATGAATAGATCCATCGTCAAACGTTCCCACGGTCTGGTTGGGAATTAGGTCGAGATAAGAGATTCTCTCTGATCCCGTTTATGAATTGCACATATGTGACAATTTGAAACCATTTCCTCTATATCCTTCGATATTCTTAGCCACCACATGGACCCCTGAGCCCATGCTCTTCATTTAATTATACTCATATGACCCTAGTGCATTTTCTCCAAGATACCTACCCAGAATGACTCTGGAATCACCAGTCCCTCATCATATGTTATGGAAAAGGACATAGAGGGTCGGAAATAAGAGTACTGAATTGGGGGAAGGCAGATTTCAATATGATAAAACAGGATCTGGCCAAAGTGAACTGGGAGAAGCTTCTTATAGGAAAGTCTACATCAGACCAGCGGGAGTCATTTAGAAAGGAAATTGTGAGGGTTCAGGTGCAGCATGTTCCTACAAAGGTGAAGAGTAGGACCAAAAGGGTCACGGGAACCCTGGATGTCAAGGGATATAGAGGATTGGATAAGGAAAAAAAAAGGAGGCGTATAGCAGATTCAGAGTGCTGAAAACAGCGGAGGCCCTAGAGGAGTATAGAAAGTGTAGGGGAGTATTTTAAAAAGTAATTAGGAGAGCGAAGAGGGGGCATGAAAAATTACTGGCAGACAAGATAAAGGAAAATCCTAAGGCGTATTATAAGTATGTTAGGGGCAAGAGGCTAACCAGGGAAAAAGTGGGGCCCATTAGGGATCAAAGAGGCAATCTGTGTGTGGAGCCGGAGGATATAGGTGAGATTTTGAACGATTACTTTTCATCTGTGTTCACTATGGAGAAGGACGATGTAGGTGTAGTGATCAGGGAGGGGGATTGTGATATACTTGATCAAATTAGCATTGAAAATGAGGAAGTATTAGCGTATTAGCGGGCTTAAAAGTGGATAAATCCCCAGGCCCAGATGAGGTGTATCCCAGGCTGTTATGTGAGGCAAGTGAGGAGATAGCAGGGGCTCTGACACAAATTTTCAGATCCTCTCTGGCCACGGGAGAGGTACCAGAGGACTGGAGGACAGCGAATGTGGTACCATTATTCAAGAAGGGTAGCAGGGATAAACCGGGTAATTATAGGCCGGTGAGTCTAACATCAGTGGTAGGGAAATTATTGGAAAAAGTCTGAGAGACAGGATTAATCTCCACTTGGAGAGGCAGGGATTAATCAGGGATAGTCAGCATGGCTTTGTCAGGGGGAGATCGTGTCTAACTAACTTGATTGAAATTTTCGAGGAGGTGACTAGAGGTGTAGATGAGGGTAAAGCAGTTGATGTAGTCTAGATGGACTTCAGTAAGGCTTTTGATAAGGTCCCGCATGGGAGATTGGTTAGGAAAGTAAAGGCCCATGGGATCCAGGGTAATTTGGCAAATTGGACTCAAAGTTGTCTTAGTGGCAGGAGGCAGAGGGTGATGGTCGAGGGTTGTTTCTGCGAGTGGAGGCCTGTGGCCAGTGGCGTACTGTAGGGATCGGTGCTGGGACCCTTATTGTTTGTCGTGTACATTAATGATTTAGATGTGAATATAGGAGGTATGATCAGTAAGTTCGTAGACGACACGAAAATATGTGGTGTCGTAAATAGTGAGGAGGAAAGCCTTAGATTACAGGACGATATAGATGGGCTGGTAAGATGGACAGAGCCTGAGGAGGAAATATTTCACCCAGAGGGTGGTTGGAATCTGGAACACACTGCCTGAAGGGATGGTAGAGGCAGGAACACTCATGACATTCAAGAAATCTTTACATGAGCACTTGAAACGCCATAACATACAAGGCTACGGGCCAAGTGCGGGGAAATGGAATTAGTTAGGACGGGTGCTTGATAGTCGGCGTAGGCGCGTTGAGCCAAAGGGCCTGTTTCTGTGCTGTAAAACTCTGACTCTATATGCCAAAATATCATCCACTATGGTAAAGTGTCTTTTGTGTTCGAAGAAGATTTTCATTGTCTTACCATTGGGACTCTGTTGCGAACAACTGTGCTTGTAATAGATGCATTCTTCATCTTGCATCTGCACCTGACGAATTTGTTGGACAGAAATAGGAAGTAGAAATTTGCAATGGCTCTTGTCTTTTGCGGGTCTGCCATTATGCTGCTCTGCTGACAATGTGTCCTAAGAAAATGAATGGATGTTTTTGAAAACTTGCATTTCTCATTGAGTGTTAGGCCTTCATCCTGCAGATGATTCAAAACCTCTCTAACTCTTAGGTTATGATCTCCAATGGACTCTGCATGAACTAAGATGTTGTTCATATAGCATATTACACCTTCAAGGCCCTGCAGAATATTTGACATACTCCTCTGGAATATTTCCAGTGCTGACATGACACCGAATGGTAGACAGTAACAACAAAATCTTCCAAATGGAGTAATGTAGATTGTCAATAAGCTTGAGCTCTTACTCAAATGGAACTTGCCAAAAGCCACTATTCATGTTAAGCTTCATGAACACGGTACTTTTGCATAACTTTGCCAAGCTTTCATCCACTGAGGACACCGGATGGACTTCTTGTGCCACAGCCTTATTAAGTTATGTCTACACAAATGCGAAGATCACTGTTAGGTTTGTGAACTGGAGCCATTCCCCAACACCACTCTGTCGGTTCAGTAACAGGAGAAATGACTCCCATCCTGGTCATGTCTTCTAATTGATGTTGGACTTGCTTCATTAGTGGGTGTGGAAGTTTCCTCGGCATGAAAAGACAAACTGGTTTAGCATCTTTCCGCAATCTAATACTATATTCGATCTTCAATCTGTCTAGACCAGTAAACAATTTCAGGAATTCGTCTTGGAAGTGACTCTCGGATTCTTGTTGCTTAACTTCTTCTACTTTCTTTATAAAATGAAGGTCAATATAAGCTTTTTTACTTGAGAGAGAATATCCCTGATTCTGTAGAACAGACAAAGTTTCTAATATTTGCTTTCCCTTGTAGTGGAGTGTTACCTGTAGCTTCTCCTTTACTTCGAGTTCAAACCTCTCCTGGGTCACATAACTGGATTTCTGTTGGTTGCAGAAAACGTGTTGATAACCATGGCTCTTTGTCTGGTAAGACCGTTACACTTGTTCCGGTGTCGACTTTAAAATTGGTGATATGTCCGTTGACATATATATCTGCAGACCAAAATGCCTGACTTGGATCATTGAGCTCACCAAGAAAGTGTTTTGGTTGCTACTCTGACGGATGTTCTTTCACTTCGTTAACCACTCTATTCTTGAATGCCTTTTCTTGTGGGAGTAGAGATCTTAGTTTGGAACATTTTACCAAAAATTCCATATTTTCTTACAGTGGGCATTCTGTTTTGTTTGCAGAACATTGTTCGCACCTGTGGGTACTTTTGGTGCCACATCACTGGCAGGGTTTAATGGTGTTTTTCGCTTCCCCTCAGTGTACCTTACATTTTTTTTATTTAGAGATACAGCACTGAAACAGGCCCTTCAGCCCACCAAGTCTGTGCCAACCAGCAACCAACCATTTATACTAATCCTACATTAATCCCACATTCCCTACCACATCCCCACCATTCTCCTACCACCTACCTACACTCGGGGCAATTTACAATGGCCAATTTACCTATCAACCTGCAAGTCTTTGGAGGTGGGAGGAAACCGGAGCACCCGGCGGAAACCCACGCGGTCACGGGGAGAACTTGCAAACTCCACACAGGCAGTACCCAGAACTGAACCCGGGTCGCTGGAGCTGTGAGGCTGCGGTGCTAACCACTGCGCTTTCTGGTGCCTCTTTCACAGCCTTCTGGTTAAGTAACTGTACGGTTTCTGAGGTTTCCCGAACCAAGGTCTTTCTTCACCTCTCAGGATTGCTCTGTTGTTCTTCTGGACCTCTACTTGTCCCACCAGCTGAATAGCTTTGTCCAAGATGAGGGGCTGAATCTTACACTGCCCCAGTGGGTCGGATGGTGGCCACTTAAGAGCCCTCGCCCACCTCCATGGGTATTTTACCTGCGGCAAGCAGGTGCGCTGGGGACGTGAAAGGCTACCCAGCGATAGCTGCCGACCTATCTGCTTGCCGGGGGGGTGTCATGACAGTCGGACACAGGGTGCCCAATTGAGGGCCACCCCCGCCTCCCAACCCAACCCCGGGACCCAAGACGCCATCCCCCTCAAATGACCACCAGGGCATGCCCGATCCCCCTGATGAGGGAAGCCCAACTTACCTTCACTCCTGGCTCTATGTCGTCGGCTGGGCTGCAGTCCCAGCAGTGGCCACCGCTCCCGGTGGCGCTGCTGGGACAAAGAGCTGCCAGTCTGCTGATTGGCCGGCAGATCACTAAGGTGGGACTTCATCCCTCAAATGGTGGAAGTCCTGCCTCGGAACAATTAAAGCCCGGGGACCCGTAAAATATGGGACAGATCCCCGAGCTAGGCGGAGGCGGGTTTGCCACCGACGTAAAATTCCCGTCCGCCTAAGGTAAAATTCAGCCTGAGGTCTTCTTTAGTCTGAAATAAATCTGAAAGGGATTCATCAGCAATACCTACTACAATGCGGACTATTATTAATTCTGCTTCAGGGTCTCCATATTGACATCTTTCAGCAAGCCTGTATAGGTCATTCATGAAAATATCAACTGCTTCGCCCGATTTCTGGACCCTTCTGTTGAATCTTGCTCTAAAATCTTATTGCTGCGCAAGTTGAAATAAGAATCAAAAGCTTTTAAAACTTCATCGAATTTGGCAGATGTCACATTAATACCTTGTCTTACAGTATCATCTGCTATAGCTCCAATAGAATACAATAAAGTGTTAACTTGCTCTGCTTTAAACTGGCTGTTCAATTTGAAGCAATTCTCTAAGAAACCTTTTTCGCCAGAGTGACCAATTTCCAGTTTGATTTGGTCCTTCCATGTGTGTAAATCTCTCTGGAATTGAGACTTTAATCTCCATTGCTTCAATTTGTTTTACTTTCACTTTTGAGTTTATCCCTCCAGAATCGGAAGTTTCCTGTGCTTTTTCAGCTCCGTTCTGATTCCCAGAATGGCAAACGTTTCTGCCTTTAAGATCTCACCACTAGACTAAGGATTACTTTCCTCCTTATATTAAACTCAGTTTTATAGCATTACTGCTATACTCCTTTAACTCCCTTCTCATAGAGTATCGAGTATTTGCAGCCTCGTTGCTTGCTTTTTTCGCTCCGGATGCCCCATGTAATGGCGCTGACCTTGGATCAGCTCTCACTAAGGACCTTCCTGGTGCTGTCTGCCCAGTACCATTAGGATGGATTTTTACCCTCTTTCAGGGTTGCTCACCAGATCCTTGAACTTTGCTTAGTTCTCCGACTCAAAGCCTGCGCTCGCCGGACTGGATTTCTACCTCTGATTTCCCGACTCTCTGTGTCTGGAACTCCAGAGCTTTGCTACGGCCTCTTCTCGAGTCCTGCAGTTTTGGTGCTTTTTGCAGGTCAGCCCTCTTCAAATTCTTCTTCTGGATGTAGCATGGTAAGAACCCCCATTGTTCCTGCTCTCACTGCTGATCACCATATTGTATATTTGTTTGGTATGTTGCCACCTTAGTCTAGCTTAGAGAGATATTTTAGTCTGGAGTAATTAGAACATTAACATTTATAAAATTATAGCTGTATACATTTACACACTTTCTTTTTTCTTTTTTACATTTTTTACAACCTTTTTTTTGCATTTATTTCATTTCATCTTAGTTTGTTCAGTTTGCGTACCCACTGTTTTTTTCATGTTTGCACTTGCTGCTGTTCAATATTCAGTCCGTTAACACCTTTTCTGTACTAATGCTTTGTCTTTCAACACACCATTAACATATTGTTTGCCTTTGCTCCATGACCTTTTGGTCAGCTATGTGGCCTTGTCCAATCTACACTTTCTCCTTTGTTATCTCTTGCCCCACCCCTACCTCACTTGCTTATAACCTGTGACGTTTTTAATATTTGTCAGTTCCGAAGAAGGGTCACTGACCCGAAATGTTAACTCTGCTTCTCTTTCCACAGATGCTGCCAGACCTGCTGAGTGGTTCCAGCATTTCTTGTTTTTATTTTACATCTACACACTGGTCTGTGTGACTCCTCCAAAGCCATGCCGCATCTACCTTCAAGTCTCTCTCACATGCGATCTCTTACATCATCATGGTAGGAGATATTATTTATACGCTCTCAAGATTAACCCTTTCAAACCCTTATATTTCAGTAACAATCCAAACTGAACACTGTAACAATCAGGAATTTTCTATATGTTTTTACGAGAGTGTTTCTCTTTTCTTTTTTGTAAAATATGTTTCTAAGGACTTATAGTTGAATTATGGTCATTGATTCATCTGGAAGCTTGAAGAGATGCTGAACTTAGTGTTATTTTCAAAAGAGGTCACCAGAGGGATTCCTGGACTTGGCTTGTAAACAAGCCCTTACTAGAAGGCACCTGTTTTCAGAAAGGAAATTCCAGCAGGGAGCTTGTTGTTTTGACTTGGGGATATGTTTATAAAGAAGTGACAGGTCAAGATTTATAGAGGTCAGGAGGCTTGACATCTAGAATGTTTTTGGTTTCACTTTGAATTGTTACAAAAGACAGTTGGCTTTTGCCTGGCAAGAAAAACCCAGCTCATCTCTCTCTCTTGGAAAGAAACCCTGCATATCCAGTGTGCCAGTCTCCTCTTTCCTCCTGCATTTGAAGAAACCCTGCATATCGAATGTGTGGGAACTGAAACCCCTGTTGCCGCATTTCTGCTGTAACAGCTATCTGAAACTTCTGTTGCTGCATTTCTGGGAAAGTCTACCCAAACTGATCTTCAACGTCACCTGGAAAGAACTGTTCTGGGAAGATTCCAGTGACAAACCAAAGCAAAGGACATCTTTCCTATTGTCATGCTAGGCCCCCATCTGCCAAGATTGAGGCACATTCATTTTGTCATGAACATTGATTTTGAACTGTTACTGAAGTGAAGAAAGGACTTGTTTAACAGATCAGCCATGGCTGGAAAAGTAATTTGCATATTAACAGCCAGTGCTTGGAAGGACAAAGGACGATTCCCTGACACATTCAACTCACAATGGACCTTGATCACCAGGTATTGTGTGTAAGAGGAGCATTCCAGAGACTGCTAAGGTGATACAATCCAAGACATGGTCAGACCAGTTAGTCACATGACTAACCTGCTTGGCAACCTGGATTTTTCTGAATTGTAAATTTAGATACCAAATCACATAAGGAGATATTAGGTCAGATGGCCAAAAGCTTGTTCAAAGAATTAAGTTTTAAGGAGTGTCTTAAAGGAAGAAGGAAGTAGACAGGCAAAGAGGTTTATGGAGGGATTTCCTATTCCACAGAAGGCATGGCTACCAATGGTGGAGCAATTAAAATTGGGGATGCTCAAGAGGCGAGAATTAGATATGTGCAGATATCTTGGAGGTTGTGGGGCTGGAGGAGATTACAGAGTCAGGGAGGGCTGAGGCCATGGAGGGATTCGAAAACAAGGATGAGAAGTTTTAAATCAAGACACTGCTTGAGAAGGAGCCAAGGTAGGTCAGTGGGCACAGGGATGACAAGTGAACATGGCTTGGTGCACATGGGCAGCAGAGTTTTGGAATGACCTCAAGTTCACAGAGGGCAGAATGTGGGAGACCAGCCAGGAGTGCATTGCAATAGTCAAGTCTAGAGGTAGCAGATGAGCTGAGACAGAGTACAGAGGTGGAAATAGGCATTCTTAGTGATGGCGCAGATGTGATCAGAAGCTCACTTCAGGGTCAAATATTACACCAAGGTTATGAACAGTCTGGTTTACTCTCAGATGTTTGCCAGCAAGAGGGATGGAGCTTGTAGCTAGGGAAAGGGGTAAGTGGCGGGGAGCATTGACAATGGTTCAGTCTTACCAATGTTTAATTGGAGAAATTTCTGTTCACCCAGTACTGAATGTTGGAAAAGCCGTCTCATAAGTTAACAAAAGTGGAAGAGTCGAGCGAGGTGGTGGTGCGATAGAGACAGGTGGCATCAGCATATATATGAAAACTAACGCTGTGCTTTCGGATGATGTTGCCAAGGGGCAGCATACAGATGAGAGAAAGGAAGGGACCAAGGGGGAAACATGGCTGTGTATTGTTGTTGGTGTAGTTCGAGTGTGTTTACAGATATCTTGGGTTACTGTCACTGTCTCAAACATTAACCCTTTCAGACTCTTATAATATATCTTCCCCAAGTCTTTGTCCATATATATTTTTGGTATATATATATAATATATATAAATATAAAAAATGCATTCATTCATTTTGACTTTACATACTACCCCACCTACCCCCCAAGTCTCTGACATCATGGACTCTGTCTATCAGGAGGCTTCACAACTCTCCCTGATCTTGTTCTTGTCGGACTTGGAAGATCAGCAGTCTTTCTGGATAGTCTTGTTCAACAACTTGGATGGCCTTGATCAATGTTTGTAGTATCCTATTGTCCCTGGGTTTCTTGATCATCACCTGGTTCTTTCAGATATATAACTGGTTGTTGTGCTTGAGGTATTGGATAAGGTTTCTACAATTTCAATGTTTGGTACCCTCAGGAGTGAGTACTACATAAGATCTCAGATGTCTCTGGATGACTCTACCTTCACATCCTAGATTTCGTATCTATACCTCCTCTCCATCCTTTAACATTGGTAGGTTTCTGGTATGAAATCTCTTATTGAAATTGCAAGCTTGTTGGTTCCTCTAAGACTTCTCTCTGTCTTGAACTTTTTTGCAGTTTTTAGATTCTTTCCCATCAATAGCTCTGAAGGTAAAAGTCCATATAACAATGGAGTAGATTGATAATTCAATAATGCAATTGGAAAATCTTCGCTCTTCTTCATGAACGACTTACCAGTTCGTACTCCTCTCTCTGCTTCACCATTTGTTTGAGGGTAGCAAGGGAACTTGTAAGATGTTCAAATCCCCACTTCGTAAATTATGTGAAGTATTCATTTGCAAACTGTAGTCCGTTGTCTAACACAACTTCGTCAGCAGTACCATGCATTGCAAAGATCGCTGGTGAAGCTCTAATAACACATTCTGTTGTTGAGAACAATCATTCCACTTCAATCCATCTTAAAAAATAATCAATGACTATGATGTAAGAATTTCCACTGTACATAAATAAATCCATTACTAGACGTTCCCATGGTCTGGTTGGAAATTGTGTAGTTATCAGAGGTTTGCTCTTGTCTGGTCTGTGTACTGCACATACCTGGCAATTCAAGATCATGTTTACTGTATCTTTGGATATTCCTGGCCACCAAACAGATGACTGAGCTCATGCTCTAGATTTTGTGATTCCCATGTGGCCTTGATGGATTCTTGCCAAGATATCTGATCGAGGAGAAATTGGAATGACCAGTCTGTCATTATACACCGGCAATTTATCTACAATTGTGAAGTGTCTCCTGAATTCGAAGAAAATTTTCATTATCTGCCCACTAGGATGTTCCTGTGGCCAACCTTGTATGCAATACCTTTGTATCCGAATGCATTCTTCATCCCGCATTTGAGAGTGACAAATTTCTTGAAGTTTCTGTGTACTTGCTGGCCATTGTGACGCTATGTACTGTGAGTACGACTCTATCTCTTCAACAAAGTTAACACACTGTTGTGTTGGATGGTCAACAGTTGCTCTTGATAATGCATCAGCGGAAGTTTGTATCTTTCCATGAATATATACCGTCTCGTAGGTATATCTCATCATCCTCAATTGGAGTCCTTGAATTCTTGGAAGCATCTTTGCAATTTCCTTCCTATCCAGCAAGGAAACCAAAGATTTGTGGGCTATCTCAATAACCACTTTCAGGCCAATAATGTAATCAGAAAATTTCTCGCAAGCCTACGTGACTGCAAGTACTTTTTTAAAATGATAGTATACCTTGTCTCTGACAAAGCTCTAGATGCATAATAGATTGGTCTTCAACATCCATTTGGCTGTTCTTGAAAGAGGACTGCCCCTAACCCTGTAGATGAGGCGTCTGCTACAATTATATTTGGTAGTGAAGGGCTGTAATGCACTAATGTCTCTGGCGAGACTAGCATCTCCTTAATTCTTTGAAATGCCTGCTCTTAATGTGTTCGAACACCATGCTTGATCTTTTTTCAAGAGTTGTCTTAATGGTTCTGTTACCTGCACCAAATTGGGTAAAAACTCCAAGGAACCTTTGGATATGTTGGACTGAAGTTGGAGTTGGAAACTCATTAATGGCTTTCATCTTTTGCGGGTCTGCCATTATGCTGTTACTACTTACAATATGTCCTAAGAAATGAATGGATGTTTTTGAGAATTCACACTTGTCAGTAAGTGTCAGCCCTTCTTCTTGGAGATGATGTAGAACTGCTTTTACTCTTTGGTCATGTTCCTCAACGGATTCCCCATGGACCAGGATGTCGTCCATGTGACAGATTTCCCCTTTGAGGCCTTGCAGAGTATTGGACATAGTCCTTTGGAAGATTTCAGGTGCAGATATTATACTGAATGATAAACTATTGAAGCAAAATCTTCTGAATGGTGCAATAAATGTTGGGAGTAATCTTGACTTCTCGTCCAATGGAACCTGGCAAAAGCCACTATTTGCATCGAGTTCAGTGAACAATTTGCTTCTGGATAGCTTTGCTAGACTGTCATCTACCAAAAACATAGGATGGATTTCCCTCATCAAGGCTTTGTTAAGCTGTGTTTATTCCACACAGATATGAGGAGTACCATTTGGTTTCGATATTGGAACCATAGGCGAATACCACTCTGTTGGTTTAGTGGCAGGAGTAATGACTCCCCTTCTGGTCATCTCTTTCAGCTGATTTTGTACTTGCCTCATCAACGGGTGTGGTATCTTTCTTGGTGTAAAGATACAAACCGATCTGGTATCTTCTCATAATGTTATGCTATACTTGGTCTTCAGTCAATCTAGACCCGAAAATAGTTTTGGAAAGTCTGCTTGAAAGCGACTGTTGGACTCTGGCTGTTTAATTTCATCCACCTTTTTGATTAGATGTAGGTCTAAGCACGCTTTTCCACTTAACAGAGAAAACCCTTGGTTTTTCAGAACATATAGGATTTTCATTATCCGTCTTCCCCTATATTGAAGTGTAGCTTGTAGCTTTCCCTTGACCTTCAGTTCAATCCCTCCTGGACTATGTATCTAAATGTCAACGGGTTGTAAGCCATGTGTTGACAACCATGGCTCTTGGTCTGATAGAACTGTGACACTTGCACCTGTGTCCAATTTGAAATTAGTAATATGTCCATTGACATAAATGTCTGCCATCCAGAATGCCTGATTGGGGTCATTAATTTCCCTGAGGACGTCTCCTGGTTTATCTTCCATTGGAAGTTGTTCCATTTCATTCACAGCTCTTTGTGTGAAGGCTTTTTGCTTGGCATTTCTGTGAGAAGAGGTCTTGCTCTGGCACATCTTTTCAAAATGGCCTGTCTTATTGCAATTAATGCATTCAACTTTATTAGCAGGACACTGTTCACCTATGTGGGTCTTCCTGGCTCCGCAGCGCCGGCAGGGTTTCACAGCATCTTGCACCTTCCCCCTGAGTGTACCTTCTTATGTGGAGAGTGTTTTTCCGTCCTGGGCTTCAGGAACTGTACCATCAGCAGATTATTTCTGATCCAAGACTTCTCTTCAGCCCGCAGATTGGCTCTATTTTGTCTTCTGACATCTGCCTGTCACACCATCTGAATCGCTTTCTCCAGAGTGAGATCCTCTTTTGACTGTAAGAGATCTGATAAAGACTCATCAGCTATTCCTACTACTATTCGGTCCCGCGCTTTTCGGAGGTTTCCCACTCTTTTCGGGTGTTTTTAAAAATTTGTTTCTGAGATATGGGCGTCGCTGGCTAGACCAGCATTTATTGCCCACCCCTAATTGCCCTTGAGAGGGTGGTGGTGAGCTGCCTTCTTGAACTGCTGCAGTCCTTGGAGTGTAGGTTCCTGCACTTTTCCTCCGCCGTCTGCTCAAGTAATGGCCGCCGACTCCGGACTAGCTCTCGTAAGGGATCGACCTATTTTTTCCCCATCCCGCCTGCTCAGTGCGTTATTAAACACTAAATGCATCCTTTGCAAAAGGTTTCTCACTTGATTCCCAACCGTCACTCGGTTCTGGTTTCTGCTCGCAGACCACAACGCTTCTGTAGCGCAGCCTGAATGCCAGCATAGCTGACTCACCAACTGTCCGTGTCTTCCTTTGACTACAGAGCAGGGCTGGAGCAGTCTCCCTTTGAGATCTGCTATCTTCTTGGCACTACTGTGTGAGGTGAGGTCTTTCAATAATTTCTGGGTGTTTTCACCATTACCACCATATTGTGTATTGCTGTTAGCGTAATTCAAGCATGTTTACAGATGTCTCGGAGTATTTGTATGGCTAAATAGTAACTCGTTTATTCTTATAGATATATATTTACACTCTCATTAAGCCTATCCAGCTAACATCTCTCATGATGCTTCTAGCTTCTTCCAAGCCTAATATCCATGTGTCTACTACGTCATCATCACTACAGTGGGAGGGGTAACTCTCACTGTCTCAAACATTCGCCCTTTCAAACCCTTATACTACAAACACCAGAGGCAATAGTGCAGGAATGGAAAGAGAAATCATTGCAAGTGATACTCTGGCTACGATTAGACAGATAAGAATGGAACTAGGCGAATGGAGCACACTCTGAAACTGAATGGGTTAATGAGGGGGAAAAAAATTACCAAGATTTCCGCACTCAGTATTTTCAGATGTGTTTGAACTAGACCTATTTTGAGATTCAGGGTGATGTCATGAAATAGCGTGTTCCGATCTCACCAAGCTTTCTAACTGACCCAGTGCCACCTTATAGACTAAAGCTGTTTTTGGACTCGCGTTTACTTTCTAAGCTTTTCCCTACTACCAGGAACGATCCTTCCGCTTAGTGCTTTATTCAGTGATTCTGAAAGAGCTCCATAACTTCACATTAAGAACAGAAGGTTACAGAGTGCAGAGACTCTCCAGCAGAAAACATGGGGTTTATTTTCCTGAGCTGCAGGCACATTGACCTCCCTTTCAGACAGTGAATGCACGATGATTTTTTTTTATGTCAGGCTGACAATGGCATCTCTACTCCTTATGATTTTCCTGCCTTGTTACATCTGAAAAGAGAAACTGGTTCCAGTGTGCAGCCTCACACACACACAGATGCATTCAGCCTCAGAATATACAGAGAAGCAAGTGGAGTGGAAAAATGATCCTTGAGACAAATCAGGCACTCAACCTTCATCTGAAGACTATTGAGGAAGGGGGCAGGAAGAGGGATTTATTGCACAATGGTTGTATTTCAAACACTCACTTTAAGGTGCCAGAAACAGCATTTCTGCATTGCAAATCCTAAAGCTCCATTTAATTATTATCATCTGATGTGCTGTGAGATGCCATCTGGTGCAGGCACAAGTGAAAGCCGGATTAGAGTTAATATTGGTGACAGCATTATTTTCTGGTCATGTTATTTAAGCATGAAGCTTCAGCAATAGCTAAAGGACAACAGGCTATATTTTCTGGTTGCTAAGATTGGTGGTACAGGAGAAGACCAGGTGCTGTGGAACCGGAAGATCTGTCTGAGACTCAAAGAGCTGGACCTGCATCACTTTGCTGCCAAGTGCAATATTCTGTCAGGCTTTTTAGACAAATCTAAAAAAGTATTATCAAAAAGGAAGCATAACTGAATTTATTTAACATACTTAAATGAAAGCTTGTATGATTTTCTGTCCCCTTAGGGTAGGATTGCGTTGAGCCTGGGCGTTCCCCTTGATTATTTCAAGTGGGGGTTAAGGAAAGCCCCAGGAGTTTTTTTTAGCCATTTGAATTTTCCAGTTTTATTATACAGTACCAATAGTGGCTTTTGTTAATTCTTGTTGACAATTCTATGAAAATAAATTCATCTATATTTCTTTAAAAAACATTTTGGAATTATTTTCTTTCACCTAACAGTACAAAGGACTAGATTTTGCTCTGAGCAGTGAACAACTGATATTGGCCATTTGTTAGACTTGCACTTGCCCATTCACTTACTGTCAGCCAAACATCCAAATAGTGCAGGGCCCTCTACAGGGCATCTAGAAGCTGTGTGAACAGGGCAAGCAGTATATCTCCTTAACCAATCAGATTGAAGAATTGTTAATGAGCAGCATAGACTCTGAACTAGAAAGCGTAAGTTAGAATAGTGAATTCAATATCAAATCAGGTACGGAAAGTGAAGAAAGAAAGTGAAAAAGATTGATTTAAAAGAAACAGATGAGACTGAAAGAAAAAAGTTTTTAAAAATGTATGCAGTTTTTTGAAACTATCTCCAATAATAATTAAAAGCTGAAGGAATGACACTCCGCAGTAGTAAAAGTTAGCTTTCAGTGCCAGAGAAATTGTTTGCCACGCTGCTAAAATGATACTTAGACTGAATGGACAAGCCCTAACTTTTTCTGGCAAGTTTAGTCAGTGCAGGCACTTCACGGTGTTCAATACATCTGAATGCAAGATGCCATTTTGAGAAGGTTATAGAAGGGCAGTGCATCTTGGACAGCAACTTCCAGATTTTTGTGTTTAACTGCATGTGTTCTTGCCTGAACTTGCTGTCTGATTTGTACATAAATGATGAATGCTGTTAGTCTCACCATTATTGTCACAGCAAAATCCAGTTCATAATGTTTATGTGGAATCTGAATAGCATGATACTGTCTGCTAATTCACCAAATCTTTCTGTACAAACATACATGGAAATTCAGGGAGCGAGAAGGCAGAGGAAGTAAGGAGGTACCAAGGCAGTTGTTAAGTCCCATTAAATTAATGATAAGTCCTGTTAGTGAAGCACTGTATTAAGAGTTTTCATGGCTGATGTAGTACTGGATGAGGAAGAGCATGACAGGGAGCTCAGCAAGAACCAAACTTGCATAATAAGGGCACCACTGCTACTAACAGTCAAGGTCGCCTACTCCTTCAACTTTTTTTTATCATCTCCTCTTCCCAAGCTAACATAAGGATCATTTGCAATGTTCATGTGTGTACCAAACGGGTGACTAATGCATTCTTTTGTAGTGCCAGAACTTGCAGCTCCTTCTACACTGAATAGAACAGAGCATAGCACGATTGCCCAAAGTCACTGCATTTCCCAAAGTTAAGAGGGTTATTTATGGCAGCTATGCGGCCATCTCAGGTAGCATGTTCTTGCTCCTTTCTGTCATCATCACTTGCTCTTACAAAGTTTCTGATCAAAAGTCTACAGCCAAAATCTTTACTTAACTTTTCAGATGTTGCACAGCTCCAGCACTACCTGGGCATGAAATTAGACTTTGTATGCCGCTGGAGACAGCACTAAGGAAGCCGGAGGCCTTCTGAGTGAGGCATATTCCGGCCACTTCCAGCAGACCCGCATGGTGCCACATGTTGGGATGGGTGCTCATGTGGGCATTCTGTGCATGCACTGGAAGCTTACTAGCTGGCCAGATCATAAAGTCAGACAGCCCTATGAGTTGATTTGATACACGATTTGCAACTTCGACCACCCTGGTCCACTCAACGTGCTCACTTGTCATTCACCAAAGAACATTCGTACAGCCGCAAGAGGGACCCACTGTTAGCTTTATTTAAAGGGTCAGGCACCCAACTTGCAGGTAAGGTGATTTAGACTAGCTTAAGCTATTGCAAAATTTCTGGAAGTCCTGTGGAGTTTTTTGGGGGGATGCTGTGGTGAGTTGCTGGATTTGGCAGAGAGTATTGCTGCATCCTCACAGGGAGGGCAGAGGATTTGGTGGCCTGTCCACATAAAGGCTGCAACAGATATGTGGGCTGCAATTGCAATGCTTCTGATTCTTCTGCATGACAGGGAGATGGAGCAGAAGCTGCTGAGCAGGGAAGCTCTGCACGATACCCTCTGCCAAGTTGGACCCAGAGTCTTTCATATTCCTTGACAATGACAGCAGGCTATCTGGCAGGCCAGCAAATGCACCCAGCATCTTAGTGTGCATGCCCTTCGGCGTTCTCCTGTATACCACCCCATCAAAGTCCTCATCTGAGTCCCCTGCAGTACAGCACATCTGTGACCTTGCCCTCCAGTGAGCTGATGTACAAACCATTTTTCCCCCTGGTGTAGTCCATTCATGTCCATTTGCAGATCCCAACTCTATACTCATCTCTAAGGTATGTGCTGTTTCAGTATCCGAATTGGTAGCTGTGATTGTCAGATCAAGTGATGGAGTCTCTTATCAGTGCAGTGGTGCTCCTCTCTCTCTCTTCCTCCTGTGTGTACTGTGGATAGGCAGGCTGTGGTTCTTGGCTGACTGAAAACAGAACATCAGAAAGGGGGAAGTTGTGGTGAGGGAGGTGGGGTTGCGTAGAAAGCAAGAAGTCCATGGTCACACCATCAGCAGCTTGCACATCATGCCAGACAGCAGGATGAGGGTACACTGGGAGGTGAAAAGAGGCATAAGGCAGGAACATACCATCATTCGCAATGTTCTCTTTAATGCCGGATGCCCTGGGTTTTGTTACTGTTGGTCCCATGATGCAGAGAACCATCTTATTAGATTAGAGATACAGCACTGAAACAGGCCCTTCGGCCCACCGAGTCTGTGCCGAACATCAACCACCCATTTATACTAATCCTACACTAATCCCATATTCCTACCAAACATCCCCACCTGTCCCTATATTTCCCTACCACCTACCTATACTAGTGACAATTTATAATGGCCAATTTACCTATCAACCTGCAAGTCTTTTGGCTTGTGGGAGGAATCCGGAGCACCCGGAGAAAACCCACGCAGACACAGGGAGAACTTGCAAACTCCACACAGGCAGTACCCGGAATCGAACCCGGGTCCCTGGAGCTGTGAGGCTGCGGTGCTAACCACTGCGCCACTGTGCCGCCCTAATTCATAGTGCTCAGGAGATGCAGTTGTGCCTGTCCCCCCAGCCCCACCGCCACCCCCTCCCCCCCTCGCTGCTCCTCCTCTGCTCCTGGCAGTTATGGGCAACTTTGTCCTGCAAGAGAGTAGGCAGAACGTCAGTGATTGTTTGGCGCTGTGTTCAGGTGATGTGCCTGCCAGGGCTGAATAACTGGATGTATGTGGAAGCAGCTGGTATCATTAGAATTGATGTGAGGTAGAGTATTTGGATCTTAGGCCTTGAGTGCCAAGGACTGCTAATGGGTGAGTGATGGGGGTATGGTGCATTGAGCAGCATGAGACATTGGTGGTGACGTGGGTATGAGGCCCTTTGAGGTGTTTTCACTGACCTTGACCATCCCTGTGAGGTCATTAAACTTCTTGTGGCACTGCTGCCAAGTACTCAGGGTCAAACTCCTTGCAATGACCTCCCTGGGGACCTGTTCCCATTCTCTTCGGAGGGTGGTCCTTGAGGATCTCCTGGTCCCGCCCCCCCCTCCCCCAGCAGAAACATGACCTCTCTCCTGTCTACCTCCGTGACTAAGGCCTCCAGTGTCATGTCCATGAACCTCAGAGCTCACTCTCTTCCCTGATGCTCCATGCAGCCAGTGTCAGTACAGACGTCAGCTGTAGCTCCCTTCCACTGACTGCAAGTCCCCTTTAAGGAGGAGCAGACTCCCTTTATGAGGAGCAGGCAGGCTGCACCATGTACTATCAGCACACGCTGCTCGGACCTTTGCTGAGTGCTCAGCCAGCCAGCAACACAGACCCTCCTCGGATTAACGTAACAATCAGGTAAAGTTTGCATGCTGCCTGCCTCAGTAGCAATGGGCACAAGCAAGTCACTAACTTCAATCCCCATGCCCAAAAAAGTGCCAGATCGAATTTTTAGCGTTTGCGTGCTGCCTGTCTCAGTAGCAATGGGCACAGGCAAGTCACAAACTTCAATCCCCATGCCCAAAAAAGTGCCAGATCGAATTTTTAGCTCTGTTTATTTCAGATTCCCAGCATTCACCAATTTTCCTATCTCTTATGAAGTTTTAACCTTTGAAACTGCCCATGTGGTCCTGATTCTAAAAACCACGATTTATATACTGGAATTTTGTCTTACCAGACAAGAATCCAAAATAACTTTGCCTCTTTTAAATAAACATTGTGCAGACAATGATGGTAATGGGCATTTCTTCTGTGTGCACATAACATCTATTACCTGTGAAAATCAAAGTTCTGTTATTAACTGAGAGCAATGTTGCATTGTCAGCACTAACTTTATATATACCAATCCAGTAATGTGAGTGGACCTTGTTAGTATATCTGTCTAACAGGTATTGTTGCTTTCCACTCAAGCAAAGGCCCACATTTCTACAATGGCGTGTCTCCTGTTCAATGCTATCTAAACACATGTGAGCGCGCACACACACACACACATTCAGTGCAGTCACTCCCAGCTCCTTTGGCCATTCAATGAGTCTATTGGCAAGGATGTCTAAACAGGTGCAGATTTCAGCGTTAAACAGCATGTTTACAGAACACTCAGGGACTTGTACTTGGCCTAGAAGAGTGGATGAGACCCCTCTACCCACCCCCTGCCTCTTTTTCCATCTGTCACAAAGGAATTAGAGGTAATCCTTAATAATTCTGAGGGGAAGGACATTTTTTCAGTTGTGAAACTGGAGACTTAGCACCACCTGTAACAACACCAGCTCAGAAAACCAGCCAGCTTTCCAATGAAGAGCCAGTTTGTACAGTCTAATCCAGGCTGAGGTGGCTGTACAGATATCACGCAAACTCTAGCTGCATACAAATGCATCCAAAAGTGCTTATTTGATACAATCTTATTGAATGATATGATGCTCGTTCCTGGCAAATGTAGCAAAGCTTAAAAATGTTATTGCCATAATCTCTGTCAAACTGCCAAAAATTACAGTATTATTGTTTGCTCATTTGTGGTTTCTCTAATTCAAAACTTCTGATAGATGGATGTGAAAATCACAGTATATTAGGCTTGGTAGTGACAGAACCATAGTTAACAATACACTTTGGGGGCTATTTTAGTTGATAATTTTTACACTGACTTAACACTAATTGGAAACTGGCAAACTCAGCTTCAAAGTGACTCCATACGTTATTGATGCTAATATGCTGATTTTCCAAGATGGGTTAAATACAAGGTTAGACTGCTTTCACAAATTAGCTAAAAATGCTTTTGAGACAATTCTTGGGTAGTTTACTCCATCAACTTTAGTAATAAGTCAATTTTGAGTAGTTTATTCTAAAAGGCTAACAATACCTGCACAATACACCAGATTTCAGCAGCATTTATTTCTACCACAGGAGTAAACTGCGCATGGAATCTGATACACTGGTCAACATATATCATATACTGCAAGAATAAACTTGGCAAAGAAGGATGAGGAGGAAAAGGTGATGCATCACAATAAAGAGGAGAGCCAGTAGTCAGTCTTATCCCAAGAAATGGTCTACAGAGCTTTAAGTGTCAGAAGAGCAATGACTAAGACAATTCAGGAGGGTAATGACTGTTATGTGCCACTGGCTGCTTAATTGATTATTTATCCATGGGTCATGCACCTTTGCTAAGGAAAGATTGAAAAAGCACATCCTGCGAATCAAAAAGTACAAAGTCTGCTTATGAGAGCTACTGTTAAACCGTTGAGAGAAAATGGCTCATCAGAACCTGAAATTGTCGGTGTATGAAAAGACCACTACTACAAAGTCAAATCATTATCAGTCCAATACTTTTCAAAATAATGCAGATGAAAATTTAGGTGAATTAAATATCAAAACCATCACCCTGTATACCTTTAGAGCTCTCTGTAAACCCGTACTTCATGTCTGACACTTCTGACCCTCTATACATCCTTGTTCAAATTTGAGCACCTTGTCAAGAAAATATGATGTCAAATGAAAAATATTATTTCAATCGGTTGGAAACTTATATTAAACTTTTAATGGAAAAATCCTACAGTTAACTTTTTTAAAAAACTGACAATGAAGATGGCCACCAAACTTTGCACCTGAAAAACCTCACATTCCATCGAATTGGAGACACAAGTCTAACAAGAAGCCCAGCCAGGACAATGCTTTGGCTAACTGAGTAGATTATCCAGATCATCCTCGTTAGCGGGACATCCATTCATGAGTGGAGACATCCCTCCAGAGGTTAAACACTGACAATACCACCTGAGAGAGGTTTTGGGTTTTCGACTTTGGACCTCATTAAAAACAAGAGAGAACCATGTGACAGTCTTCCCAGGCTGTGTAAAACTGGGAGTTTTGTTAGACAAAAAAAGAGACAAGAAAGTAACTGAGTGTGCAGCAGCAAGACAGGCTATGTGCCTCCCTTTCTCTCTCTCCAGAAAACATCAAGTTTGAAAACCGTCCGTGACTGTGGACCCTTCAAACCTACAGATTGCTACAGAGACCAGGGGAAGAGAGCTACCTACAAGTCTGCTTCCAAGAAAACCCTGAGCCTAGCAGGCCAGCCACAAAGTGTACTTTGAACAGGCAAGGACCTCAAGAATACAACTCCACCTGGACAGATAAAATGGCTGGCCAAGAGCTGGACTCTGTTGTTACAAAGCAAGCTAACACGAAAAGCCCATGGGATTTATTTACTGTTTCCAGATGAAAGTTCATCGATTATGAGATGACTAAAAATGCTATCCTGGGCGCAAATGAGCTAGTACTGAAAGTGTACTGCCAGAAATTCCAAACCTACTGAAAGCAGCCTAACCAAGCTTACCTCAAGTTTGAAAGAGTTAAGCAGCTTGCTTTTGACCAGTGGATAAGGGCACTTAAGGTACAGCCCACATATGAAACCCTCAGAAAAATGATCCTTCTCGAGGATTTTAAAAACTCACTTTCCCTTTCTATTAAAATCCACAAGAGGAACAAAAGGTTCAAAAAGCCAGGTAGGCTGCAATTCTGGCTGATGAATTTACCCTTGTACACAAGCCCTTATCCCAAGGGAAACCCTTCCCTAGTCACCCCCACAAACCCAAAAAGGATAAAAGGAGGGAGGGTGATAGGAACCCCAACAGCCCTGGGCGAGAACAGGATGCTGGACACACATGGGGCCCTCCTCAGGCCAAAAAGATAGTTCAGAGAGCAGGAGTGACACCCGAAGACCTGTGTGTTTCCATTGTAACAAGGCAGGTCACCTTTAAGCTGACTGCTGGAAATTACGGGGAAAACCTGTAGGATTAATCAGGGTGCACTAGGGCAATGCAGGAGAAGGGGCCCTGATGGAAAGCACAGCAGAGCAGGCTGTGGCTTTAACTGTGGCAGTAAGATGCAGTAAACCTACTGCTGTAAGTGCGGGAAAAATTAACAAAATCCCTGAAAGTTATCAGGATTTTGTATCCCAAGGAAAAGCGACCCCATGACCCTCGAGTGGGAAAAGCAAGCCCATAAGTCATACTCAGGGATACAGGGGCCACCAAATCCCTTCTGCTGGGAAAAGGCATGACCTTTGGCCCCAGAGAGTGCAATGAATGCTAGGGTGTTAGCGAATGGTACTGGAGGACGGTGTATGCCCATACCTTTATATTGGGTGCACTTGGAGCTTGGCCTAGTTTCAGGACAGGTAACCGGGGGATTGTTCCTCGTTTACCTGTGGCTGAGTAATGATCTGGCGGGGGCAAAGGTGTTAGCTTCCCCAGTAGCTTTAAAGAGACCGAAAGAGGTCAGGGAGACAGAACAGTTGCAGGAGAAGGTACCCGGCATTTTCCCTGACTGTGTGGTGACTTGGTCTATGGCCAAACAAACTCCATCAGAGGAGGCCAAACAAGCACTGCAGACAGATGACCCTACTGTCTGGTTATCTGAAACCTTCTTTGGGAAGTTAGAGGGCCCAAAAGATGGGTTAGGCAGATCTTCCTATTTGAGGCTCAGTAAGCCAACCCAGTATTAAAGAAGTTACCACAGACTGCTCAAACCGAAACTGAAGCAGAGGGAGTCCCTGAGTTAAAGATCGAGGTGCTGATGAAGAAGTGGAGACCTGCTCACAGACCTGCAGATGGAAAGTGGACAGTAGTTCACCAAATAGTAGTGCTGCTGAGGTACCGTAAAGAAATACTAAAAATGGCCCATGAATTTCCAATACCTGGACATGTTAGTATACAAAAAGCCCAAGCCTGCATAAGACAGCATTTTGACTGGCCAAATGGCCAGAAAGATGTGGTGGAGTTCTGTAAAACTTGCCACATGTGCCAGGTTGTGGGGAAGCCCCTACCTGCAATAAAACTTGCATCCCTAATTCCCATACTGGCTTTTGGGGAACCCTTCAGCAGAGTGCTGGTGGATTGTGTGGGACCCCTGCCAAAAACAAAAGGGGACAGACAAGCACAGGTCTGTCAGACAGTTAGGGAGGAAGGGGATGGAAAGGAAAGTGAGGACAAGTTAGAGGCCGGGAGGATTCCCAAATGGAACCCCCCTACTGTCCAGTTAGCCAACCCTGAAATATTGGAAAGAATAGCCCCCACACTCCCATGTAAATGCAGGCCAAAGAGGCACCCTACCAAGGCTGTTAACAGCATTTATAGAAACCTACAGGGACAAGAAAAGTTCCCAAAAAGGCAAATCAAGAGTGAGGAGGATGTCTCACCTAAATGCCACAGTGGAGTGCAGTGAAAGCTGGACAGACACCTGCGAGCAGGAATGTCCCAGAGGACATGGGGAAGATTAGCAAAGAGACCCTCCCCAAAGAAAAGGGATAAAGGAAAGAAAAATGTCCTAAAGTAAACAGCACTTGTGTGACTCACCAGAAAACTAAAAGTGAGGTCACTGTGGATCTACCCACTGAAGAAGCCAATGATCAGGTTCCAAACCCAAAGCTAATCAAACCCAGCAATTTCAATTCAGAATTCAGCAAGGACAAGGGCCCAGAGAAAATCTCAGAGACCTCACAAGGGCTAAAAACCAATTTATTACCCACTGCCACTATAAGGAGAAAAAATATCAAGGTGCTGGAACCTTGATGGTTAAAGCTGCATTGCAGGAAAAAACAATGTAAACGCTGATGCATTGTCCAGGGTCTAACCCGACACATAACCATTCCAGACAAATCTCCAAAACTAATCAGCATAGCTGTTGCAGACAAAGTCAGCTGCCGTAATTTTACGATTATGAGTGAATTTGAGGAGTGAGTGTTGAGAATGAATGTGTGTTTTCTTCTTTTTCTTTCTTTTCCACAACTAATGAAATGTTCCGATCATCACATTTCATTCTGTGTGGTGCGAAGATGTCAAGAAAATACGATATGTCAAATGAAAAATATTAATTCAATTGGTTGGAAACTTACATTAAACTTTTAATGGAAAAACTTTTTTAATAAACTGACAACCAAGATGGCCACCAAACTTTGCACCTGAAATACCTCACATTCCATCAAATTGGAGACACAAGTCTAACAAGAAGCCCAGCCAGGACAATGTTTTGGCTAACTGAATAGATTATCCAGATCATCCTCGTTACCGGGACATTCAAAGCCATCTCAAGGCATTCATGAGTGGAGAGATCCCTCCAGAGGATGAACACTGACAATACCACCTAAGAGAGGTTTTGAGTTTTTGACTTTGGACCTCATTAAAAACAAGAACCATGTGACTGTCTTCCCAGGCTGTGTGAAACTGGGAGTTTTATTAGACAAAAAGAGACAAGTAACTGAGTGTGCAGCATCAAGACAGGCTGTGTGCCTCCCCAACCCTCGCTCTTTCCAGAAAACATCAAGTTTGAAAACTGTCCATGACTGTGGACTCTCCAAAACTACAGGTTGCTACAGAGACAAGAGGAAGAGAGCCACCTACAAATCTGCTTCCAAGAAAACCCTGAGCCAAGTGGGCCAGCCACAAAGTGCACTTTGAATAGGCAAAGACTTCAAGAATACAACTCCACCCGGAAGACCACCAAATCATCCAACTGCAGGCTGTGCATTTAACTTCTTTTTATTCTGGACTTTAATCCAACCAAACAACCTACTTTCCACTTTGTAATCTATTTGTGTGTTTGCATGATCCTCGTTTGAACGTGTGTGTGACTGTGTAGCGTATTTTTTTATTATTTTAGATCAGGTTTAGTTTGGTGAGTATAATAAACTTACCTCTTTCTTGTTTCAACTCAAGAAAACCTGTCCGATTGGTTCTTTCATGATCACATTAAAGGTAAAAGGTAAAACACTCACTGAGGTGGGAGGGACAACCACTGTTTAAAAAGGAATTTTTTTTTAATTCATTCATGAGATGTGGGCGACGCTGGCTAAGCCAGCATTTATTGCCCATCACTAATTGCCCTTTAGAAGATGGTGGTGAGCTGCCTTCTTGAACCGCTGCAGTCCATGTAAGGTAGGTACACACACAGTGCTGTTAGGGAGTTCCAGGATTTTGACCCAGCGACAGTGAAGGAACAGTGACATAATTCCAAGTCAGGATGGTGTGTGACTTGGAGGGGAACTTGCAGGTGGTGGTGTTCCCAAGTGTCTGCTTCCCTTGTTCTTCTAGGTGGTAGAGGTTGTGGGTTTGGAAGATGCTGTCTAAGGAGCCTTGGTACTGTCCAAGGAGCCTTGGCGCATTGTTGCAGTGCATCTTGTAGATGGTACACACTGCTGCCACTTGTACGTCGGTGGTACAGGGAGTGAATGTTTGTGGATGGGGTGCCAACCAAGCGGGCTGCTTTGCCCTGGATGGTGTCGAGCTTCTTGAGTGTTGTTGGAGCTGCACCCATCCAGGCAAGTGGAGAGTATTCCATCACACTCCTGACTTGTGCCTTGTAGATGATGGCAGGCTTTGGGGAGTCAGGAGGTGAGTTACTCGCTGCAGGATTCCTAGCCTCTCATCTGCTCTTGTAGCCACGGTTCAGTTTCTGGTCAATGGTAGCTCCGAGGGTGTTGATAGTGGGGGATTCAGTGATGGTAATGCCATTGAATGTCAAGAGGAGATGGTTAGATTCTCTCTTGTTGGAGATGGTCATTGCCTGGCACTTGTGTGGTGCAAATGTTACTTGCCACTGATCAGCCCAAACCTGGATATTGTCTAGGTCTTGCTGCATTTCTACTCGGACTGCTTCATTATCAGCGGAGTCGCGAATGGTGCTGAACATTGTGCAATCATCAGCGAACATCCCCACTTCTGACCTTATGATTGAAGGAAGGTCATTGATGAAGCAGCTGAAGATGGTTGGGCCTAGGACACTACCCTGAGGAACTCCTGCAATGATGTCCTGGAGTTCAGACGATTGACCTCCAACAACCATAACCATCTTCCTTTGCACTAGTATGACTCCAACCAGCGGAGAGTTTCCCCCCGATTCCAATTTACTTCAGTTTTGCTACGGCTCCTTGATGCCATACTCGGTCAAATGCTGCCTTGATGTCAAGGGCAGTCACTCTCACCTCACCTCTTGAGTTCAGCTCTTTTGTCCATGTTTGAACCAAGGCTGTAATGAGGACAGGAGCTGAGTGGCCCTGGCGGAACCCAAACTGAGCGTCACTGAGCAGGTTATTGCTAAGCAAGTGCTGCTTGATGGCACTGTTAATAACACCTTCCATCACTTTACTGATGATTGAGAGTAGACTGATGGGGCGGTAATTGGCCGGGTTGGACTTGTCCTGCTTTTTGTGGACAGGACATACCTGGGCAATTTTCCACATTGCCGGGTAGATGCCAGTGTTGTAGCTGTGCTGGAACAGCTTGGCTAGGGGCGCGACAAGTTCTGGAGCACAGGTCTTCAGTACTATTGCCGGAATATTGTCATGGCCCATAGCCTTTGCAGTATCCAGTGCCTTCAGTTGTTTCTTGCTATCACGTGAAGTGAATGGAATTGGCTGAAGTCTGGCATCTGTGATTCTGGGGACTTCAGCAGGAGGCCAAGATGGATCATCAACTCGGTGCTTCCGGCTGAAGATTGTTGCAAATGCTTCTGCCTTATCTTTCGTACTGATGTGCTGGGCTCCCCCATCATTGAGGGTGGGAATATTTGTGGAGCCACCTCCTCCAGTTAGTTGTTTAATTATCCACCATCATTCATGGCTGGATGTGGCAGAATTGCAGAGCTTAGATCGGAACTGAGTCAGCGGCACTTGAGATGGCTTGGCCATGTGAGCCGCATGGAAGATGGCAGGATCCCCAAAGACACATTGTACAGCGAGCTCGCCACTGGTATCAGACCCACCGGCCGTCCGTGTCTCCGCTATAAAGACGTCTGCAAATGCGACATGAAATCGTGTGACATTGATCACAAGTCGTGGGAGTCAGTTGCCAGCATTCGCCAGAGCTGGCGGGCAGCCATAAAGACAGGGCTAAATTGTGGCGAGTCGAAGAGACTTAGTGGTTGGCAGGAAAAAAGACAGAGGCGCAAGGGGAGAGCCAACTGTGCAACAGCCCCGACAAACAAATTTCTCTGCAGCACCTGTGGAAGAGCCTGTCACTCTAGAATTGGCCTTTATAGCCACTCCAGGCGCTGCTTCACAAACCACTGACCACCTCCAGGCGCGTATCCATTGTCTCTCGAGATAAGGAGGCCCAAAAGAAAGAAAAGAAAGATCGGAACCATTGGTTATGGATTGCTTAGCCCTGTCTATCGCATGCTGCTTACGCAGTTTGGCATGCAAGTAGTCCTGTGTTGTAGCTTCACCAGATTGATACCTCATTTTGAGGTATGCCTGGTACTGCTCCTGGCATGCCCTCCTGCACTCTTCATTGAACCAGGGTTGGTCTCCTGGCTTGATGGTAATGGTAGAGTGGGGGATATGCCAGGCCATGAGGTTACAGATTGTGGTTGACTACAATTCTGCTGCTGCTGATGGCCCACAGTGCTTCATTGATTTTTTTTTAATATGCAAAATATACTTTATTCATAAAAATCTGTAAAAAATACATTACCAGTTTCAAACAGCACCAAGTCAAAAATTACAAACAATGCAAAGATGATCAGTTTCCTTCAAAACAATCCTGAGTTGCCTCACAACCCTTCCATTTCATTTGCCATGCCATATACATTTTTACATTTCACAGCACACAAAATTTTCCCGATACAGTTCGAGGGGTTTCCCATGGATCCAGCCCCTCAGTTCAGCTTGGTGAGGGGACCTGCCCACAGCGCCTCATTGATGCCCAGTTTTACATTGCTAGATCTGTTTGAAATCTATCCCATTTAGCATGTTGGTAGTGCCACACAACACGATGGAGAGTATCCTCAATGTGAAGGCGGGACTTTGTCTCCAAAAGGACTGTATGCTGGTCACTCCTACCAATACTGTCATGGACAGATGCTTCTACGGCAGGCAGATCGGTGAGGACGAGGTCAGGTATGCTTTTCCGTCTTGTTGGTTTCCTCGCCATCTGCCGCATACCCAGTCTAGCAGCTATGTCCTTTAGGACTCGGCCAGCTCGGTCAGTTGTGGTGCTACCGAGCCACAGTTGGTGATGGACATTGAAGTCCCCCACCCAGAGTACATTCTGTGCCCTTCCCACCCTCAGTGCTTCCTCCAAGTGGTGTTCAACTCATCTGCTGACAAAGGGTGATTGGTGGTAATCAGCATGTTTGACCTGATGCCATGAGACTTCATGGAGTCCGGAGTCGATGTTGAGGACTCCCAGGGCAACTCCCTCCCGACTGTATACCACTGTGCCGCCGCCTCTGCTGGTTCTGTCCTGCCGGTGGGACAGGACATACCCGGGGATGGTAATGGCAGTGTCTGGGACATTGTCTGTAAGGTATGATTCCGTGAGTATGACTATGTCAGGCTGTTGCTTGAATAGTCTGTCGGATAGCTCTTCCAACTTTGGCACAAGCCCCCAGATGTTAGTAAGGAGGACTTTGCAGGGTCGACAGGGGTGGGTTTGCCATTGTCATTTCCGGTGCCTCGGTCGATGCCAGAAAGATGGTTGGAATGAACCCTGTTCCGGTCAAATAAGAGGAAGGGCAAGAGGGGCGACTGTGAACCCCCTCCTCACTTGGCTGTAACAACCTCGATACAACCATAGCCACCATTTCCATCATTAAATGCACCCCAGTAGACACCTAAACACTCAACTAGATGCTTTCATTCTTATTCTGTTTCTGTTCACATATATGCTCACATTTATACTCTTGTACACCCATCTAAACCTATATACATTGCAATGAATCAACATGCACACATCACTACTAACCCATCAACCCATCACAATTAATAATTGTGTTGTGCACTTGTATGTGCTCCTTACTGCAAGTCCCTGCCTGTGGGAGAATGTTCAGTGGTAGGTACCATCAGTCTACAAAGGGAAGACAGAATTTAAATTACAATCCTGCTGCACTTACCTTACAGTAGCCCCAGTTTTGGTAGTAGCTTTGTGAGATATAGGAAATGGTGGTAGTATCTCCAGTGGCACAGAGAAGCACCTGAAAATATGTTCCTTTTTTCTGCCTGCATCCTCAGCAGCAGCAGAACCAATGCAGCAAAGTGAATATTGCCATCAGCGACTGGCATCCTTTCTGGCCATGGGTGGACTGGGGTTCAGCCCAACTATGCAGGCCAACAGGGTATGTCAGCAGTTATTTTTTGAGTTACTGTTGGTGTTATGGAATGTACCCTAAGCAGAAAAGATTTAATAGCACCAGAAACAAACAGGCAGAGATACTTGTAATAGTGAATCTATGTAATGTAAACTTGCTATAAAAGAATGACAAGGTCTGCCAACTTGAATGGGCCAAGAAACAAACCTATTCCATCTTTCCTGTAGCCACCATTGAATTTTACAGGAAATTGCACAGTGGTTCACCCAAACGTCTCCCACCACCCAAACTACTGCAACCTCCATCTACTCTAACCAACCTGTGTTGTACGGGTTGAAAATGTTAAAATTCAACATAACTGTAATTCATACTCTGCCCCACAAAATCGTGAATGACTGCCTACCTTTGAGCCCCTGGTTCTGTTTTAAGTTCCTACTATTCTTTAATTTTAATAACTCCTTATAGCATTTGTGACAGCTCGTTTCAATATGTGGTATGTATTATTTCAAGCTTTTGGTATTGATTATAACTTAAAACGCAAAACTTCTCATTGATCTTTCAGCCAGTTGTCTGGTTATTTTAGCAGTGAGCACATTGTCATCAGCCAACAGGGTGCGCTGGTATGTGATCTGTTAGGTGATTGTTTAGGCTGCAGAAAGCTGAACCAACACACTTCCTGTCCAATCTGAAAACACAAGTCACTGCTGCGTTCTGAATCCATTCATAGTATTGAAGAATGCTATTCACTCACGAACTCATTCACACGAATGAACAATTGTAAAGGCAGGTCGATAACATAAGAGTCAAGTCGACTGGTGCTATTAGTTACGGCAGCCAATCAGGAGAACCAATGGGGAGATTCCTGACATAAGATTTGACAAACCTATTTCAAGGTATTCGGACAGGGAGGGCTGATCTCTGAAGCCAAATGCATTCCTGGCGTAGCGAGCTTTGCGCAAATGGAGGGCAGATCAGGAATTCGGGCACAGACAGTTTGCGGCCCACACCTACATGCTGACTTCCACGTTCAAAATTCCCAGATCTGCTCCCATCATATTGCGCCAGGATGAAAATTACACGATGAAAATTAAAAGCAAAAGTTCTCCAGGAGGCCTGCTGCTTTTCAATGCCAATGGCTTCGGTTATAAAATACCAACCAGATTAATAAACACTAATGAAAGGCTGACTCACTCAAAGCCAGCAGGCTCTTTTCCTACATATGAATGCTGGGATCCAATGATGTCATCACGAACATGACTGCAATTTGAATGAGGTGTTTCTGCGCAAGGTGGTGATACTGAGTTTCCTGCCGGGCCAACCAAGCAAAGGAAGTGGATTCCGGCCAAAAGAGGCTCAAAAAGGTAATTTTAAAAGTTGTTTTTGTTTTAAAAAAAAAACGTTCCTTGTCAGGCCACGAGAAGCAGGAGGGCTCCACCAGGAAAGTTGAGGCCTTTCATGGTACATTCTCCCACCCCCACCGCACCAACGTGGCGGAAAACCATTAGAAGCCCAAAGGAAAATGGGGTTCACGAGCTTTGGCACCTGATTTTCCAACCCAAACCCACTCCCTCTGATGCGTTGTACTATTGGTAGGAGCTAAATGGGGCTGAATACTCCAAAAATGTATAGGCAAAACTCCCAGAATTGATCAGTGTCACTCTCTGCAGGCCATCTGTACATAACTGCCACAGTGCACCAGTGTAATTCTATGCACCACGACTTCCAGCATGTAATTAAGGCTGCTTCCCTTCTGAGTTTTACTAACAAGCCAACATTTTAGAGCTGGGAGCACGCAGTACACAGACTTCTTCATGTTTGACAGCAAAACCAATCTTTTACAAAGGGTGATCGGCCTTGCTTCTGGTAAGCACCACTCCGCCCCATCAGTGATAGAAATTATAGCTCTAAGGATAACTGAAATTAGTTTGTTTTAATTAAAAAAATAAAAATATGGAAAATGTGTAGTATGAAGTTAATACTGTAAAACATTATTGGTATTGTATAGTAATGAAAATTATAGTAGAATTATTAGAATGTCACATTGCTGCAAATACTGTATAGTTACTGATATTTCACACTTAGTGGCTATGGAACAATATTGATAGAGACCTGAGAACAGATAGTCTACCCATATAGTTGGTGATTTGGGTCAAGCGTAACCAGAATAAATAGATGAAAACAATAGGAGAACTCCATTCATGCTCAAAAAGTATACTTGTTATGTAAGCATGTAAATCATGTATAAATACTGCATAATTATTAGCAGAATTGCTATATTAACTTTAGTTAATGCTTAAAATGTTCTTTAAATATTGTGCTTTTTTTAAACTGCAAAAATGTTACAAAATAGAAGCACAACAAGCTTCTTTTGTGATTTTTTTTTAAATTTCCAAAATATACTTCATAAAAATCTGTAAAAATTACATTCCCAAACAGTTTAAAACAGCATCAAGTCAAAAAATACAAACAGTGCAAAGGTGATCAGTTTCCTTCTATAGAATCATGAGTTGCCTCACAACTCTTCCATTTCATTGCCATGCCATATACATTTTTACATTTACAGCACACAAAATTTTCCCGATACAGTTCGAGGGGTTTCCCATGGATACAGCCCCTCAGTTCAGCTGGGTGGGGGGACCTTACACTGTGGTCTTTCCCCATTGAGCCTTTGCTGCGGCTGCCCCAAGTTTTAGTGCGTCCCTCGGCACGTAGTCCTGGACCTTGGAATGTGCCAGTCTGCAACATTCGGTGGTGGACAACGCTTTGCGCTGGAAGACCAGCAAGTTTCGGGCAGACCAAAGGGCGTCTTTCACCGAATTGATAGTCCTCCAGCAGCAGTTGATGTTTGTCTCGGTGTGCGTCCCTGGGAACAGCCCGTAGAGCACAGACTCCTGTGTTACAGAGCTGCTTGGGATGAACCTTGACAAAAACCACTGCATCTCTTTCCACACCTGCTTTGCAAAGACACATTCCAGGAGGAAGTGGGCGACCGTCTCTTCCCCACCACAGCCACCGCGGGGGCATTGCGCGGAGGGGGCGAGACTTCGGGCGTGCATGAAGCTTCTTTTGTGATGTAAATTCCCAGTGGTGTTATATGTATCCCTGGAATACAGCAGTGAGCTGTTCTCAGTAATGGATCTTTGTAGGCAACCCATTTATGCTAATGGTGTCCACATTCCTCAAATATCAGGAATCATTATTTAATTGACGTTGTCAGTAACTAGGACGAACCAATTTCTAAACACAGCAAAGTATACCATTTGACTTATGACATTAACAGTAAGTGATTTGTTTATTCACTAAATATTTTGTATTCGTACACACAAACATAGCCTGCTCTTCACTTGGGGTCCATTTGTATGGCTGCTACACTGCACCTCTTTGTCCTGTGTCCTCAGAGAATCCCTTGAAGATGGCCAAGGGTCTGTGCTGGAATAGACCTTTGGGCACCATTTAAGGAGCGTCATACCTGCCATCAAAGTTCTCTCAAGCAGGTTCCTTAGCCACCCCAAGCCAGAACTATGGCAAGCCTGTAGACAGGAGCCTGAGGTCATAACAGATGCAGTGACAAGAAAAGCAGTGTCTGAGCCTTGGACCTCTATTCTGGGCCATGAAATTGCTTCCTACTCTATGGTAAACTGTAGGCTCCCCAAGCCAACTGGCATGACTGGACAGATGATAGCAAGACACTTCTCCAGTTTCTGACATCCCACGCTTGTAGCTTTGATCATTTTCAAAGATATTTTCAAAGCTCTACCACTCAATACTGAGCTCTTCAGTCTCAGCAGTCTCGTGAAGTAAGATTCTGGAGGCGTTGCACCAGTGGAACATTTTTATTATAGCACCATTGCTGAAGCTACAATATATTGGGAAAACAAAACTTATGGTGTACCTCCTATGGGCATAAATTTAATTTGAATTCTCAGATCTTGTGTGCTTCCTTAACACAGGATAACTCCTTCAGCCTCAAAATGTCTTCATCATCTGCTCCAATCTCCTATGTATATGGGAGACAGCACCTATTCTACCTGCCACCTCCTATTATGCATGCAGCACAGTGGTTCACATATTTTGCTCAAATATGACTATCTTCTTTAATGAGAACGTCTAATGATTCATTGTTGAAGGGGGCAGTCACGCTCACTTTCTCTTGATGACCTTGCATTGCTACCAGCCATAGAGTTGCAACAGGCTGCAGTGTTTAAATTGAGTAACAGCATTTTAAGGCCTCATTCCCCTGTTCTCTTTCAGTGACAGCACTATCTACATTTGTGACAAACACAGATGATGTACATGGTAATTAAACTGACCTCATTGTATCTGACAGTCAGTTCCCTGCTCTGCTTGCTTAAGACATTACGCTCACGCAGCAATACTAACTTAGCCTGGATCACAGAATAATACATATTGTTCCTCAACAACTAATAAATCAATTCCAAGAAATGATTAAATATCCAGCCAAAAGATTAGCTTAAGTAATGTTTCCCTGACTGAACAAATAAATTATCATATTAAAAATTCAAAATATCCCAATAGAGTGAATATAAAAAATTCCGTCTTTGTTAAATTTAACCTTATCTAAGTGGTCATGTTTTACACATGGGACTACACAGTGAGTATTTGGCCATAACTGATTACAATCCTGTTCTCACCCGCTGCTGCTGCCCCCAGCTGAGATCAAATGGCTCAAACCTGGTCTCTATGACTGAGGACTACTGTAGGCAATTACCCGCTGAGCCATTGAAGGAACTTTATTGCGCAGAGAATAAATTGATTAAATAAATTACAAGCATGGTAAATCAATATTTTTTGCAGGTTGGAGTTTCCTGATTCTCATCCTAGAAATTGGCACACCATCACCTCAGGGCAACTAGGGATGGGCAATAAATGCCAGCCTTGTGCGGGATGCTCATATCTATGAATGAATTGTAAGAAAGGCAATCCCATGGAAATTACTGGCAACTGTTACTAATCTAATTTCAACACTAATTTAAATGCTTTAGTGTTGTCCTAGCTGACAACTTTTAAAAAATTCATTCATGGGATGTTGGTGTCGCTGGCTAGGCCAGCATTTATTGCCTATCCCTAATTGCCCTTGAGAAGGTGGTGGTGAGCTGCCTTCTTGAACCGCTGCAGTCCATGTGGGGTAGGTAGACCCACAGTGCTGTTGGGAAGGGAGTTTCAGGATTTTGACCCAGTGACAGTGAAGGAACAGCGATTATAGTTCCAAGTCAGGATAGTATGTGGCTTGGAGGGGAACTTGCAGGTGGTGGTGTTCTCATGCATTTGCTGCCCTTGTCCTTCTAGGTGATAGAAGTTGCGGGTTTGGAAAGTGCTGTCTAAGGAGCCTTGGTGCATTGCTGCAGTGCATCTTGTAAATGGTACACACTGCCACTGTCAGTGTGGAGGGAGTGAATGTTTGTGGATGGGATGCCAATCAAGCGGGCTGCTTTGTCCTGGATGGTGTCGAGCTTCTTGAGTGTTGTTGGAGCTGCAGCCATCCAGGCAAGTGGAGAGTATTCCATCACACTCCTAACTTGTGCCTTGTAAATGGTGGACAGGCTTTGGGGACTCAGGAGGTGAGTTACTCGCCACAGGATTCCTAGCCTCTGACCTGCTCTTGTAGTCACAGTATTTATATGGCTACTCCAGTTACTGGTTGATGGTAACTCCCAGAATGTTGATAGTGGGGGATTCAGCGATGGTAATGCCGTTGAATGTCAAGGGAAGATGGTTAGATTCTCTCTTGTTGGAGATGGTCATTGTCTGGCACTTGTGTGGCACGAATGTTACTTGCCACTTATCAGCCCAAGCCTGGATATTGTCCAGGTCTTACTGCATTTCGACATGGACAGGTTCAATATCTGAGGAGTCCGTGAATGGTGCTGAACATTGTGCAATCATCAGCGAACATCCCCACTTCTGACCTTATGATTGAAGGAAGGTCATTGATGAAGCTGCTGAAGATGGTTGGGCCTAGGATACTACCCTGAGGAACTCCTGCATTGATCTCCTGGAGCTGATATGATTGACCTCCAACAACCATCTTCTTTTGTGCTAGGGATGACTCCAACCAGCGGAGAGTTTTCCCCTGATTCTTATTGACTCTAGTTTTGCTTGGGCTCCTTGATGCCATACTCGGTCAAATGCTGCCTTGATATCAAGGGCAGTCACTTTCTCACCTCGCCTCTTAAGTTCAGCTCTTTTGTCCATGTTTGAACCAAGGCTGTCATGAGGACAGGAGCTGAGTGGTCCTGGCGGAACCCAAACTGAGCGTCACTGAGCAGGTTATTGCTAAGCAAGTGCCGCTTGATAGCTCTGCGATGACACCTTCCGTCGCTTTTCTGATGATTGAGAGTAGGCTGATGGGGCAGTAATTGTCCGGGTTGGACTTGTCCTGCTTTTTGTGTACATTGCCGGGTAGATGCCAGTGTTGTAGCTGTACTGGAACAGCTTGGCAAGTTCTGGAGCACAGGTCTTCAGTACTATTGCCGGACTATTGTCAGGGCTCATAGCCTTTGCAGTATCCAGTACCTTCAGTAATTTGTTGATATCACGCGGAATGAATCGAATTGGCTGAAGTCTAGCATGTGTGATTCTGGGGACTTCAGCAAGAGGCCCGCGATGGATCATCAACTCGGCACTTCCGCTGAAGATTGTTGCAAATGCTTCTGCCTTATCTTTCGCACTGATGTGCTGTGCTCCCCCACCATTGAGGATGGGGATATTTGTGGAGTCGCCTCCTCCAGTTAGTTGTTTAATTGTCCACCACCATTCACGCCTGGACGTGACAGGACTGCAGAGCTTAGATCTGATCCGTTGTTTATGGGATTGCTTAGCTCTGTCTATCGCATGCAGCTTATGTTGTTTGGCACGCAAGTAGTACTGGGTTGTAGGTTCACCAGGTTGACGCCTCATTTTGAGGTATGCCTGATGCTTCTCCTGGCATGCCCTCCTGAACTCTTCATTGAACCCGGCTTGATGTTAATGGCGGAGTGGGGGATATGCTGTGCCGTGAGGTTCCAGATTGTGGTTGAGTACAGTTCTGCGGATGGCCCACAGCGCCTCATGGATGGCCCAGTTTTGCATTGCTAGATCTGTTGGAAACCTATCCCGTTTAGCATGGTGGTAGTGCCACACAACACGATGGAGGGTATCCTCAATGTGAAGACGGGACTCCTACCAGTACTGTCATAGACAGATGCATCTGTGGCAGGCAGATTGGTGAGGACGAGATCAAGTATGTTTTTCCCCCTTGTTGGTTCCATCACCACCTGTTGCGTACCCAGTCTAGCAGCTATGTCCTTCAGGACTAAACCAGCTCGGTCAGTAGTGGTGTTACTGAGCTATTCTTGGTGATGGACATTGAAGTCCCCCGCCCAGAGTACATTCTTCACCTTTGCCACCCTCTGTGCTTCCTCCAAGTGGTGTTCAACATGGAGGAGTACAGATTCATCAGCTGAAAAAGGGCAGTAGGTGGTAATCAGCAGGAGGTTTCCTTGCCCATGTTTGACCTGATGTCATCAGACTTCCTGGGGTCCGGAGTCGATGTTGAGGACTCCCAGGGAAACTCCCTCCCGACTGTATACT
Organism: Heterodontus francisci; assembly: GCF_036365525.1. Classification (NCBI taxonomy): domain Eukaryota; kingdom Metazoa; phylum Chordata; class Chondrichthyes; order Heterodontiformes; family Heterodontidae; genus Heterodontus; species Heterodontus francisci. The sequence goes on from NC_090382.1 coordinate 37,408,670, forward strand.
GCTGTGCTGCCGCCTCTGCTGGGTCTGTCCTGCTGGTGGGACAGGATGTACCCAGGGATGGTGATGGCAGTGTCTGGGACATTGTCTGTAAGGTATGATTCCGTGAGTATGACTATGTCAGGCTGTTGCTTGACTAGTCTGTGGGACAGCTCTCCCAACTTTGGCTCAAGCCCCCAGATGTTAGTAAGGAGGACTTTGCAGGGTCGACAGGGCTGGGTTTGCTGTTGTCGTTTCCGGTGCCTCGGTCGACGCCTGGTGGTCCATCTGGTTTCATTTTTTATTAACTTCATTGGTATCCATCAGTGTTTTGAAAATGTACACTGATCTGCAGCTTTGTTCTGCTGCTGCGACCCACGCAAACGCCTGCACTCTCTTCTGGCTCTTACTTTGGCTAGTCTTCTGCCTCTGGTGCCAAACTGTTGGGTACTACAATGTAAAAGGATGCTACCCTAACTAGACCCTGAAGTGGGGAAGAAAGAAAGAATTGCATTTATATAACTCCTTTTTCAACCTCGGGACATCTCAAAACACTTTACAGCCAATGAAGTGCTTGCTCCAAGTGTAGTCACTGCTGTAATGTGCACAGCAATGCACCACAGACACTAATGTGATGATGACCAGATGATCTGGGTTTTTTTTGTGACATTGGTTGAAGGATAAATATTGACCAGAACACTAGGAAGAGCTACCCTGCTCTAAATAATGCTATGGAATCTTTTATGTTTGCCTGAGAGGACAGATAAAGCTTTGGTTTAACGTTTCATCTGAGAAATTGGAAGATTGAGGGGTGTCACCTCAGCAATTCTGATTGAATTTTGTCAGTTGAAGTCAAGCCCAGGAATTGAAAGGCCACGTTTGGTTTCCACCCACAAGACAGTAAACTGTGGCATTCTTCCCTCTCAGGTGGATGTAAAAGATCCCATGGCACTATATTACGATCAGGAAAGGTATCCTGATTTCCTGGTCAACATTTAACTTCCAGCTAATGTTGTTAAAGTAGGTTATCTGGTCATTTATCTTATTATTTGTGGGACCTTGATGTGTACAAATTAGCTGCTGCATTTTTCTACGTTCTGACTGTGACTACACTAGTACTTCGTTAGCTGTGAAGCACTTTGCGACATTCTGAGATGAAGATGCTATAAACATGCAAGTTATTTCTTTCTTACACTTGGTGAATCTCACTAGGACATCAGAAAATTAGCAGTGGCAGCAAAAGATTCCTTGGTTCTCCATTACAGCTGCACAGTTATGTCAAGAGTTGAAATAACGAGCTGTCCTGAGCAAAGCATGGTAATTTGAGAACTGACATTGAGTATCAGTGACTGACTGATGCCCGGGGTTACATTAACAATTTGGAAATTACTAGTAGCATAGAAGGGGAATGGTGTATCACTGGGAAGAACAGGGTTTGATGGGCATTGCAAATCCTCTTTAAGTTTTCACACCGGTCATCCAGCATTTACTTCTTAAATTTTGGTCTGCTGATAATGTACGGATCAGAACCGTCAATCAGAAGGTGATGCCTGTAAACCTGGAGAGATGCCTTCTATTTTATATGAAAGTAGCTGTATCATTAAGAGCATTCCACCATTGTAAAATTGAGAAAACATATTTATATGGTGCAATTTCATCCGTGGAATAGCAACTACTAGAAATATGACCCTTTTAAACAAAGCTTTGATAATAGGATCACATTGTACAGTTTTAAAAAGTTAACTACATTAATGTAAAATATGTCAATGCAAAGAAAAGCCTGGAAATGCATATATCCAAAACAATTGCATGTAATACATCTAGCAAAAAAATACATTGCCAGGACAAAAAGTACTCCTCTATCCACAAAATGTTTTCTTTCAAGTATAAACAACTCTGTGTAAAAGATAGTGATTAGCATAAAGTTGTGTGCTTAACATGTTTTGTTTTGTACTATTTCAATTAAGTTTGATTACAGGATGTCATCTAAGGGCATTGTTGTACTGAGTGTGTTAGATTGGGGCCAGTGCCTGTTTAGAGTGTTGAAAGATTGGGAAATCTCTGTTATGCTGTTGGCTCTACATCATTCTTCTGCCAGTGAGAATGGAGTTCTGAGCATGCATTCGCTTAAGTGTCAGTTAAAGTGAATGCTTTCTGCCAGAGTCAGTAATATTAAAGTCTAGAAATGGGGGTCAGTAGTGACAAGTAGATGTTTCTAATGGGGCGAGCCATAATTTAGGCAGAATCTGAACTCGGCAAGTTGCCATTGAAGATCCAGTACTCAGTTGTGAATTCTGCTGTGCTGTGTGTGTGGTGGAGATAGAAAGGGTCTTCCTCTGCCTTGCCCCATTATATTAATGAGAATATAAGAAATAGGAGCAGGAGTAGGCCATACCACTCAGTGAGCCTGCTCTGCTATTTGGAAAGATCATAGCACAGAAGGAGACCATTTGGCCCATTGTGCCTGTGCCAACTCTCTGCAAGAGAAACTCACCTAAGTCCCACTCCCCTGCCTTTTCCCCATAGCCCGGAACTTATTTTCTCTTCAGTTAATTATCCAATTCACTTTTGAAGGCCTCAGTTGAATCTGCCTCCACCACAGTCAGGCAGTGCATTCCAGATCCTAACCACTTGCTGTGTAAAAAAAAAAAAAAAAGTTTTTCCTCGTGCCATTGCTTCTTTTGCCAATCACCTAAAATCAGTTTCCTCTGTTTCTGGATCCTTCTGCCAATGGGAACAATTTCTCCCCATCTCCTCTGTCCAGAACATCATGATTTTGAACACCTCTTATCAAATTTCCTCTTAATCTTCTCTTCAAGGAGAACAGCCCCAGCTTCTCCAACTTATCCATGTAACTGAAGGTACCCCAACGCTGTTAATCCCCATCCCACACACTCTCCCTCCTCCCTGTGCTGAAATCCAAACCTATCGCACCATCTGCACCATTTCTTTCCTCCACTCCCGGTTTTCTCCCTTCCTCTGAGTTCTCAAATGCTTGTGTGCAGAATGAGAATAAAATCAATGAGTCAATGATTTTTCTCTCCTGATCACTGGGAACAAGAAGCCCCGCCAACTCTCTGTGCTGTTGCCAACATGGCCATGCATGCACTCTGCTCCCCGCTGTACCAAGATGGTATCCGGTAACCTGAGCCTGTTCCCGGGAAAAAGCCCTGAAGCTGCAAACGCAGGACCTGTAGGTTCTTATTCAGGGCTTGCAGCATACACCAGGTGTTTCTGAAGCCTTCCCGCCCACCGGCTTCATTTCTCCCCTGCGTCCGTCAACTCTCACTGGAAAAGCAATAATAGGGGATTCTGTGGTTAGGGGAACAAACCGGCGATTCTGCGGCCACAGACGTGAATGCAGGATAGTGTGTTGTAAAGGCCTGCTTGAGTCTGCAAGTGAAACCCGACCCGACAGAACCACATCCGACCCAGCCCGAGTCCTTTCATTTTTTTCCCCGCGCCTGACCCAACCCGAACACCGGAATAAAGTTGGTTATATTAAAGAGGTTGTGCTCTACCTTCAGTGGAATTGCTCACTGCAGACTAGTACGGAGTGTTTCCCGCCTTGGTGTCCTGCCTACCACTGTGTCCGTCCCGGCCCGACCCGAGCCCAAATGCCAGACCCAAAAGACCGACCCGACCGAACCCAACACATGTCGCCGGGTCCCATCGGGTTCGGGTCGTGTAGCCATGCTCTAGTGTGTTGCCTTCCTGGTGCTAAGGTCAAGAATGTCACTGAACACTGAGGGGAGGGGGGCGGGGGTGAACATCCAAAAGTTGTGGTCCGTATCGATACCAATGACCTAAGTACAAAGAGGGATGAGATCCTGCAGGCAGAGTTTAGGGAACTAGGAAAGAAACTAGCAAGCAGGACCTCAAAGGTAGTAATCCCTGGATTACTCCTGGTAACATGTGCAATTGAGTATAGAAATAGGAGGATAGGCAGATGAATGTGTGGCTGGAGAGATGATGCAGCAGAGAGGGCTTTAGATTCCTGGAATATTGGAACTGATTCTAGCAGAGATTGGACCCGCACAGGCCGGATGGGTTGCACTTAAACAAAGCTGGGAACAATGTGTTACAGGGCAATTTGCTAGTGCTATTGGGGAGGGTTTAAATTAACTTGGCAGGGGTGTAGGATCCAGGAGGTAATATGAGAGAAGAACACCAAGTCCACAGAGAATTAGGAGAGACAGCACTAGAGTAGGAAATAGTAAGGTATTAGTTGGGGTCAGAGTAAGAGTGAATTTATTAAGGTCTAAATTAGGTTTGCTGAGCATATATGTGAATGTATGGAGTGTGGTAAATAAGGTTGGTGAGCTGCAGGCACAGATAGCTATGTGGAAATATGATGTTGTAGTGATAGTGGAGACCTGGCTCAAAAAAAGGGACTGGATGCAAGGTGTTCAGGAAAAAAAGGAGTTGCAGTATTGATTAAGGAGAACATTAAAGTGCTGGAGAGAGAAAATGTCTTAGGGGATCAAGGACTGAATCTATTTGGTTAGAGCTAAGAAATAATAAAGGTATCAATACTTTGCTGGGTGTATTCTATAGGCCACCAACTAGTGGGAAAGATTATAGAGGAACAAATTTTCAAGGAAATTAGAGATTTGTAAAGGGGGACTTTAGTTATCCTAATATAGACAGGGATAGTAATAGTGTAAAGAGCAGAGAGGCTCAAGAGTTTCTCGAGTGTGTTCAGGAGAATTTTCTACCTCAATATGTTTCCAGTCCAACAAGGAAGGAAGGACGCATTGCTGGATCTGATTCTGTTGAAAGAGGTGGGTCAAGTGGATCAAGTATCGGGAATATTTAGGGGACAATGATCATAGTATCATAAGTTTATGGAACTTATGGAAAAGGACAGGCAGCAATCCAGAGTAAAAAATAATTAATTGA